>NC_084994.1:5621615-5716615 GCF_963854185.1 Sardina pilchardus
CATGTCCTATAGTAGAAGACAACATCAAATGCATCTACAGGAGCAAGAAGATCAAAGAGAAGGTGACCTGTGTGTGTGTGTGTGTGTGTGTGTGTGTGTGCGCTTGCTCACAAAGTTGAACAGTGATATTTTCCTTATTGTTTGGAGAACCTTCCAATAATATGAGAGACGTGAATTGCAATATATCCTAGAATCGAATTGCAATTCCTGTTTAACGCAATATGTTAAGAATTGTAATAATATCGTATCATGGCCCAAATATTGCAATAGTATCGAATCGTCACTTTTTTGCCAATGTCCACCCCTACTTCGTGGAGACCTTCCATGTCAGATACCCAAATTAAAATAAATGAAAAGATGTAGAGAAATATACACTATATTGACAAAAGTATTCGCTCACCTGCCTTGACATATACAGTGACTGAAGTTCATTTGTGAGTCAAGACAGGTGAGCGAACACTTTTGGCAATATAGTGTATATTAGAACATGTCTACAGGTCTATATCTATATCTTTTTACTGATATGCACTGAACATTTGATTGATTATAACCATAGTGTGTGTGTGTGTTAGATGCAGAAGTGTAGTAACAGCCTGGGAGTTCCAATGAACTGCATCTTCCCGGTGAAGAACTACCACGAGGAGATCGATCTGAATGATGAAGTGGACGTGCTGCTGCTCTCTGCACTGAAAAACATCCTGAACTTTGCCAAAGATTACATGGCAGTAATGTCGACCCCCCATAGTGTCTACACAGGAGATCACAGGCCACAAATGGCGCCCCCTCCTGGTGTCTACACCAGAGATCATGTAGCAGAGAGACCACCCCCTCCTCCTGGTGCCTACACCAGAGATCATGTAGCAGAGAGACCTCCTAGTCATGGTGTCTACACCAGAGGTGATGTAGCAGAGAGACCACCTCCTAGTCATGGTGGTGCCTACACCAGAGATTATGTAGCAGAGAGACCACCTACTCATGGTGCCTACACCAGAGATGATGTAGCAGAGAGACCACCTCCTACTCATGGTGGTGCCTACACCAGAGATGATGTAGCAGAGAGACCTCCTCCTACTCATGGTGCCTACACCAGAGATGATGTAGCAGAGAGACCACCTCCTGCTCCTGGTGTTTACACCAGAGATCATGTAGCAGAGAGACCACCTCCTACTCATGGTGGTGCCTACACCAGAGATTATGTAGCAGAGAGACCACCTACTCATGGTGCCTACACCAGAGATGATGTAGCAGAGAGACCACCTCCTACTCATGGTGGTGCCTACACCAGAGATTATGTAGCAGAGAGACCACCTACTCATGGTGCCTACACCAGAGATGATGTAGCAGAGAGACCTCCACCTCCTCCTGGTGTTTACACCAGAGATTATGTAGCAGAGAGACCACCTCCTCCTCATGGTGGTGCCTACACCAGAGATTATGTAGCAGAGAGACCACCTCCTCCTCATGGTGGTGCCTACACCAGAGATTATGTAGCAGAGAGACCTCCTACTCATGGTGCCTACACCAGAGATGATGTAGCAGAGAGACCTCCACCTCCTCCTGGTGTATACACCAGAGATCACATGACAGAGAATTCACCACCTCCTACTCATGGTGTGTATACCAGAGATCACATGACAGAGAGGCCACCACCTCCTACTCAGATAGCAGAGAAATCACCTCCTCCTCCTCCTGGTGTCTACACTAGAGATCACATGACAGAGAGGCCACCTCCTCCTACTCATGGTGTGTTCTCCAGAGATCAGATAGCAGAGAAATCACCTCCTCCTACACCACCTCCTCCTGGTGTCTACACCAGAGATCAGATAGCAGAGAAATCACCACCACCTCCTCCTCCTGAGAGGCCACCCCGTCATGGTGGTGTCTACACTAGAGATCACATGACAGAGAGGCCACCTCCTCCTCCTTCTGGTGTCTACACTAGAGACCACATGACAGAGAGGCCACCTCCTCCTCCTTCTGGTGTCTACACTAGAGACCACATGACAGATAGGCCACCTCCTACTCACGGTGTGTTCTCCAGAGATCAGATAGCAGAGTCCCATTGTGGCAGAGCAGCCATACGGGGACACGGCCACCCACACCTCCACTCTGATGAGGATATCAGCAGCAGCATCATCAGCCACGATGTGAACTCCAGTGATGATCAACAGCAGGCGCGGCCCCCTGGTGTCTACAGCGAAGACCACGGAGCAGAGCCCCACTATGTCAACGTGGAGGTATGGCGACGCGGCCACCAACGCAAGGACTCGGATGAGAACAGCAGCAGCATCAGCAGCTTTGAGGAAGACTTCAGTGACAATCAGCAGCAGTCTCCACGGCAACCCCTTCCCTTGCCTCCACTACACCACAAGCTTCACAAACTACTTGACCATGATGAAGAGTTCAGCGACTGTTAAAGAGACCCTATGCAACTTTCTGCAGGAGACGATCGCTCTTTGTTTACATCTGGAAGTCTGAGACGAAGAACCACGCTTGCAATTTATATATTTAAATATAGCCTATACATGTATAAATATACACGATAAAGCTGTCGGGGAAGCTCTGCAGAGAAAATGCAAGCATAAAACGAGCGAAAACGAACAACGAAACCTAAACCAGAGATGAAATCGCCAATCCTGCATAGTTCCTCTTTAAGAGGTAGTGTTTCGAGGCTCTTAAATGAATAGAGGTGAATTTGGGGAGTGAATTAGAACTAGCCACCCATTCATTTTAGAGTTTAGATTATCTGCCCAAACCCGAACTGCGGGCCTGTGTTAATGGATCTCCACATCCAAAAACACCGGTGTTGGGTCGACATTTTTCATCCTTCCCCTCCCGTCGGGTCAGGCTCCTAATCACAGAACGCATGCCTCCGTTTTAAAATAGCCTATAAATAACATTTCCAAGTAGCATACAAAATGTAAAAACGAAATATAAAAAATGCGACGCGGCCACCAGCGCATGGACTCTGATGAGAACTGCAGCAGTCTCCACGGCAACAGCTTTGAGGAAGACTTCAGTGACAATCAGCAGCAGTCTCCACGGCAACCCCTTCCCTTGCCTCCACTACACCACAAGCCTCACAAACTCATTGACCATGATGATGTGTTCAGCGACTGTTAAGAGGTAGTGTTTCGAGGCTCTTAAGGGTAGTCACAAAGCTTTTCATCCAAAGGGACTTTTATTACAAGGGACTACAGTTTCCTCGGAACAACAGTGGAAGCCAGGATTTGAATCCACAACTGATTACTTTACTTTAGTTACTGCTTTGAACTGTATTTGGATTACTGTACTTATTCCTAATTTTAAAATGTAACTCTCTACTCATTACTTTACTTTTTCCCACTCATACAAAAATGCACGCACAAACAAGACAGCCTATTCATTAATTTAACTTTATTTTTAAACCTTGTGCAAAGTATGAACATGGTTCAAGGTGTAGCTTGGCATTGTGTAAACAAATAAATAAATAACATTTACAACACATCCAGTGGGCAGTCATTCCGAGAAAGCTTTAGCTTTTGTGCACTCCATATATCAGCAGTTGTGGACACAAATTCCTACATTTGTTTGAGACTAGATTCCATGACAGTATAGCATCTGCTTAAGTAGCTTGAAAATGTTTTTCTGTCTGATATTGGTGCTTGTGTTGTAGGTATTTTGTTTAATATTTTCTTGAAAAGTGGTGATGAAACTGTAGACAATGGGAGCATGTCTTCCACCACATAGGCTGCCACTAGTTTAATTACTTCTGCCTGTGGTGATACCTGCGGCTGTGGTACTAGTCTTCAACCACATAGGCTGCCACTAGTTTATTTACTTCTGCCTGTGGTGTTACCTGCGGCTGTGGTACTAGTCTTCCACCACATAGGCTGCCACTAGTTTAATTACTTCTGCCTGTGGTGTTACCTGCGGCTGTGGTACTAGTCTTCCACCACATAGGCTGCCACTAGTTTATTTACTTCTGCCTTTGGTGTAACCTGATGCTGTGGTACTAGTCTTCCACCATATAGGCTGCCACTAGTTTAATTACTTCTGCCTGTGGTGTAACCTGATGCTGCCACCAGTTTAATTACTTCTGCCTGTGGTGTTACCTGCTGCTGTGGTACTAGTTTGGCCTGCCTCATCAGCATGGCTGTGGTCATGGGCATCTTTCCCCAAAAGCTTGGTATTACTGGCTTAACAAATTACTCATCGACAGCACTGCAGTGGAGAGCAATTTCCCGCCTGGATATATCTTGCCCATGACTGAAATATTCTTTCCCTCGTGTCCAACAAACTGGAAATAATGTGAATATTATTTTTTACTTGAAAAAAAAAATAATTAAAAAACAAAGATAAATTGATGAAGATAAATTGTTCTGCTGGTGAAATTTTTAACATATGAGTTTAAATTACAACGGTAAAAAGAAATAGAATCTAATTATTATAGTGCTGAAATTTGTGGCAGTTCTAGGGTTAACACACACCCTCCTGCCATAAAAAATCCTAGAGTGGGGAACAGGCACTGATCTATAAAGAATACCTGGATAGAGCATCTACGTCAAAATTCTGAAGCCTACATGGCGGCGGCCATTATGGGACCACTTGCCATAGGAATGCATAGACAGTAAAAGACAGTAAAAGAATGTTGCCGTTCTGCAACAATGGAATTGGAACACCACGCCGCCATTATGGGACCAGAGCCATATAAAGAGAGAGTTGCGACAACCCGGGTACAGAAAATTCGGTTTGTGACGTGGTTCGTGTAACTTCAAGTAGTTCAAATAGTTCCCGGAAGCGATTTTGACTGTTCGTTAGTATCATAAAATAACCGTCTTTTACTGTCTGTTAACGAGTGTTCGATCCTAACTTCCGGGAACTATTGTTGAGAAAATATGGAACATTAGCGTCAATGGAGTTGTCGCAACTCTCTCTTTATATGGCTCTGTATGGGACCACTCGGGACAGTTCCATTGGCTTCATTGTTGATGGGTCAGCAACAATGAGATAGTCTATCCAGGTATTCTTTATAGATCAGTGGGAACAGGGTGAAAAGTGTTATCAAGGTGAACTGTATCCGTGCCCTCAGATAAATAGGTGAGTCATTTACAGTCAGAAACCGCAACGTACAGTATACAGAGAGAGAGAGAGAGAGAGTGTGTGTTTGTGTGTGTGTGTGTGTGTGTGTGTGTGTGTGTGTGTGTGTATCAAATCCACATTGTCAAATGGGAGTTAACGGAGAGGTAGTCGTGGAGGAATTGGCGGCGGCTGCTGATTGTCGTCTACGTTCACGTAATGGTGGCTGCTGCTACCACTCCGGTTGGCAGCAGGGGGCGCCATCTTAGCCATGTGGTATTTGGTATTTGGGAGGACATTCGGAGAGGATGCCATCACTGCCACGTGGTCGTTGGCGAAGTTGAGGATGAAGGTCAGAGCAGAGAGCAGCAGCACGTCCACTCCGTCATTCAGCTGGATCTCCTCATGGTAGCACTTCACTGGGAAGATGCAGTTCAATGGAACTCCCAGTCTGTTACTGCACTCCTGCATCTAAACACACACACACACACACACACACACACACACACACACACACACACAAACATACAGAGAGGTCATTTTTTCACTGATCTTCTTGCTCCTGTAGACAGAGATATCACGAAAGTGCACACACACACACCCACACCCACACCCACACCCACACACCCACACACCCACACACACACACACACACACACACACACACACACACACACACACACATGTCACCTTCTCTCTGATCTTCTTGCTCCTGTAGACATATTTGATGTCCTCTGTTACTTTAGGACAAGTCTCATCCACTTTAGTCAGGACCACCACCTGAGGAATCCCTGCAGCACACACGCACGCACACACACACACACACACACACAGACTTTAATTTCAATTTCAATTTCAATTTCACTTTAATTGCACTTATAGAGCGCCAAATCATTACACATTCAGAGTGGGCCCATGAGTAACTGAGACTTTAGAGTTCACAATACTGTATCTACTTTAGGACACGTCTGGTCCTGTTTAGCTGGAACCACCACCACGAACATGGAGGATCACACACATGCCCCTAGAATGTAGCCGGAACCACCAGCATGAACATGGAGGATCACACACATGCCCCTAGAGGGCCTTGATCATTGGGAATCATGAACATGCCCCCAGAGTGTAGTGCAGTAGCCACCTCTAATATGGGGGATCATGAACATGCCCCCAGAGTGTAGTGCAGTAGCCGCCTCTAATATGGGGATCATGAACATGCCCCCAGAGTGTAGTGCAGTAGCTGCCTCTAATATATCATGAACATGCCCCCAGAGTGTAGTGCTGTAGCTGCCTCTAATATGGGGATCATGAACATGCCCCCAGCTGCCTCTAATATGCGGAATCATGAACATGCCCCCAGAGTGTAGTGCAGTAGCCGCCTCTAATATGGGGAATCATCAACATGCCCCCAGAGTGTAGTGCAGTAGCTGCCTCTAATATGGGGATCATGAACATGCCCCCAGAGTGTAGTGCAGTAGCCGCCTCTAATATGGGGAATCATGAACATGCCCCCAGAGTGTAGTGCAGTAGCCGCCTCTAATATATCATGAACATGCCCCCAGCGTGTAGTGCAGTAGCCGCCTCTAATATGGGGAATCATCAACATGCCCCCAGAGTGTAGTGCAGTAGCTGCCTCTAATATGGGGATCATGAACATGCCCCCAGAGTGTAGTGCAGTAGCCGCCTCTAATATGGGGATCATGAACATGCCCCCAGAGTGTAGTGCAGTAGCTGCCTCTAATATGGGGAATCATGAACATGCCCCCAGAGTGTAGTGCAGTAGCTGCTTCTAATATGGGGATCACGAACATGCCCCCAGAGTGTAGTGCAGTAGCCGCCTCTAATATGGGGAATCATGAACATGCCCCCAGAGTGTAGTGCACTAGCTGCCTCTAATATGCCCCCAGCGTGTAGTGCAGTAGCTGCTTCTAATATGGGGAATCATGAACATGCCCCCAGAGTGTAGTGCAGTAGCCGCCTCTAATATGGGGAATCATGAACATGCCCCCAGAGTGTAGTGCAGTAGCTGCTTCTAATATGGGGATCACGAACATGCCCCCAGCGTGTAGTGCAGTAGAAGGCCTCTAATAAGGGGAATCATGAACATGCCCCCAGAGTGTAGTGTAGTGCAGTAGCTGCCTCTAATATGGGGATCATGAACATGCCCCCAGAGTGTAGTGCAGTAGCCGCCTCTAATATGGGGAATCATGAACATGCCCCCAGCGTGTAGTGCAGTAGCTGCCTCTAATATGGGGAATCATGAACATGCCCCCAGAGTGTAGTGCTGTAGCTGCCTCTAATATGGGGAATCATGAACATGCCCCCAGAGTGTAGTGCTGTAGCTGCCTCTAATATATCATGAACATGCCCCCAGAGTGTAGTGCAGTAGCTGCCTCTAATATGGGGGATCATGAACATGCCCCCAGCTGCCTCTAATATGGGGAATCATGAACATGCCCCCAGAGTGTAGTGCTGTAGCTGCCTGTAATATGGGGATCATGAACATGCCCCCAGAGTGTAGTGCAGTAGCTGCCTCTAATATGGGGAGTCATGAACATGCCCCCAGAGTGTAGTGCAGTAGCCGCCTCTAATATGGGGAATCGTGAACATGCCCCCAGATAGTAGTGATGTAGAAGGCCTCTAATATGGAGGATAATGAACATGCCCCCAGAGTGTAGTGCAGTAGCTGCCTCTAATATGGGAATCATGAACGTGCCCCCAGAGTGTAGTGCAGTAGCCGCCTCTAATATGCCCCCAGAGTGTAGTGCAATAGCTGCCTCTAATATGGGGATTCATGAACATGCCCCCAGAGTGTAGTGCAGTAGCTGCCTCTAATATGGGAATCATGAACATGCCCCCAGAGTGTAGTGCAGTAGCCGCCTCTAATATGGGGAATCATGAACATGCCCCCAGCGTGTAGTGCAATAGCCGCCTGTAATATGGGGAATCATGAACATGCCCCCAGCGTGTAGTGCAGTAGCTGCCTCTAATATGGGGGATCATGAACATGCAGAGTGTAGTCCTGTAGAAGGCCTTAATCATTGGCAATCATGAACATGCCCCCAGAGTGTAGTGCAGTGGCTGCCTCTAATATGGGGATTCATGAACATGCCCCCAGAGTGTAGTGCTGTAGCTGCCTCTAATATGGGGAATCATGAACATGCCCCCAGCGTGTAGTGCAATAGCCGCCTGTAATATGGGGAATCATGAACATGCCCCCAGCGTGTAGTGCAGTAGCTGCCTCTAATATGGGGGATCATGAACATGCAGAGTGTAGTCCTGTAGAAGGCCTTAATCATTGGCAATCATGAACATGCCCCCAGAGTGTAGTGCAATAGCTGCCTCTAATATGGGGATTCATGAACATGCCCCCAGAGTGTAGTGCTGTAGCTGCCTCTAATATGGGGAATCATGAACATGCCCCCAGCGTGTAGTGCAATAGCCGCCTGTAATATGGGGAATCATGAACATGCCCCCAGCGTGTAGTGCAGTAGCTGCCTCTAATATGGGGGATCATGAACATGCAGAGTGTAGTCCTGTAGAAGGCCTTAATCATTGGCAATCATGAACATGCCCCCAGAGTGTAGTGCAGTGGCTGCCTCTAATATGGGGGATCACGAACATGCCCCCAGAGTGTAGTGCAGTAGCCGCCTCTAATATGGGGAATCGTGAACATGCCCCCAGCGTGTAGTGCTGTAGCCGCCTCTAATATGGGGGATCATGAACATGCCCCCAGCGTGTAGTGCAGTAGCTGCCTCTAATATGGGGAATCGTGAACATGCCCCCAGCTGCCTCTAATATGGGGGATCATGAACATGCCCCCAGAGTGTAGTGCAGTAGCCACCTCTAATATGGGGAATCATGAACATGCCCCCAGAGTGTAGTGTAGTGCAGTAGCCGCCTCTAATACAGGGAATCATGAACATGCCCCCAGAGTGCAGTGCAGTAGCTGCCTCTAATATGGGGAATCATGAACATGCCCCCAGAATGTAGTGCAGTAGCCGCCTCTAATATATCATGAACATGCCCCCAGAGTGTAGTGCAGTAGCTGCCTCTAATATATCATGAACATGCCCCCAGAGTGTAGTGCTGTAGCCGCCTCTAATATGGGGAGTCATGAACATGCCCCCAGAGTGTAGTGCTGTAGCCGCCTCTAATATATCATGAACATGCCCCCAGAGTGTAGTGCAGTAGCTGCCTCTAATATGGGGAGTCATGAACATGCCCCCAGAGTGTAGTGCAGTAGCCGCCTCTAATGTGGGGGATCATGAACATGCCCCCAGAGTGTAGTGCAGTAGCCGCCTCTAATATGGGGGATCATGAACATGCCCCCAGAGTGTAGTGCAGTAGCTGCCTCTAATATGGGGGATCATGAACATGCCCCCAGAGTGTAGTGCAGTAGCCGCCTCTAATATGGGGAATCATGAACATGCCCCCAGCGTGTAGTGCAGTAGCCGCCTCTAACATGGGGAATCATGAACATGCCCCCAGAGTGTAGTGCAGTAGCCGCCTCTAATATGCCCCCAGAGTGTAGTGCAGTAGCCGCCTCTAATATGCCCCCAGAGTGTAGTGCAGTAGCTGCCTCTAATATGGGGGATCATGAACATGCCCCCAGAGTGTAGTGCAGTGCAGTAGCTGCCTCTAATATATCACGAACATGCCCCCAGCGTGTAGTGCAGTAGCCGCCTCTAATATGGGGGATCATGAACATGCCCCCAGAGTGTAGTGCTGTAGAAGGCCTCTGATATGGGGATCATGAACATGCCCCCGGAGTGTAGTGCAGTAGCCGCCTCTAATATATCATGAACATGCCCCCAGCGTGTAGTGCTGTAGCCGCCTCTAATATGGGGAATCATGAACATGCCCCCAGAGTGTAGTGCAGTAGCCGCCTCTAATATATCATGAACATGCCCCCAGCGTGTAGTGCAATAGCCGCCTGTAATATGGGGAATCATGAACATGCCCCCAGAGTGTAGTGCAGTAGCCGCCTCTAATATGGGGAATCATGAACATGCCCCCAGCGTGTAGTGCAATAGCCGCCTGTAATATGGGGAATCATGAACATGCCCCCAGCGTGTAGTGCAGTAGCTGCCTCTAATATGGGGGATCATGAACATGCAGAGTGTAGTCCTGTAGAAGGCCTTAATCATTGGCAATCATGAACATGCCCCCAGAGTGTAGTGCAGTGGCTGCCTCTAATATGGGGATTCATGAACATGCCCCCAGAGTGTAGTGCTGTAGCTGCCTCTAATATGGGGAATCATGAACATGCCCCCAGCGTGTAGTGCAATAGCCGCCTGTAATATGGGGAATCATGAACATGCCCCCAGCGTGTAGTGCAGTAGCTGCCTCTAATATGGGGGATCATGAACATGCAGAGTGTAGTCCTGTAGAAGGCCTTAATCATTGGCAATCATGAACATGCCCCCAGAGTGTAGTGCAATAGCTGCCTCTAATATGGGGATTCATGAACATGCCCCCAGAGTGTAGTGCTGTAGCTGCCTCTAATATGGGGAATCATGAACATGCCCCCAGCGTGTAGTGCAATAGCCGCCTGTAATATGGGGAATCATGAACATGCCCCCAGCGTGTAGTGCAGTAGCTGCCTCTAATATGGGGGATCATGAACATGCAGAGTGTAGTCCTGTAGAAGGCCTTAATCATTGGCAATCATGAACATGCCCCCAGAGTGTAGTGCAGTGGCTGCCTCTAATATGGGGGATCACGAACATGCCCCCAGAGTGTAGTGCAGTAGCCGCCTCTAATATGGGGAATCGTGAACATGCCCCCAGCGTGTAGTGCTGTAGCCGCCTCTAATATGGGGGATCATGAACATGCCCCCAGCGTGTAGTGCAGTAGCTGCCTCTAATATGGGGAATCGTGAACATGCCCCCAGCTGCCTCTAATATGGGGGATCATGAACATGCCCCCAGAGTGTAGTGCAGTAGCCACCTCTAATATGGGGAATCATGAACATGCCCCCAGAGTGTAGTGTAGTGCAGTAGCCGCCTCTAATACAGGGAATCATGAACATGCCCCCAGAGTGTAGTGCAGTAGCTGCCTCTAATATGCGGAATCATGAACATGCCCCCAGAGTGTAGTGCAGTAGCTGCCTCTAATATGGGGAATCATGAACATGCCCCCAGAGTGTAGTGCTGTAGCCGCCTCTAATATGGGGAATCATGAACATGCCCCCAGCGTGTAGTGCAGTAGCCGCCTCTAATATATCATGAACATGCCCCCAGAGTGTAGTGCAGTAGCTGCCTCTAATATATCATGAACATGCCCCCAGAGTGTAGTGCAGTAGCTGCCTCTAATATGGGGAGTCATGAACATGCCCCCAGAGTGTAGTGCAGTAGCCGCCTCTAATATGGGGGATCATGAACATGCCCCCAGAGTGTAGTGCAGTAGCTGCCTCTAATATGGGGGATCATGAACATGCCCCCAGAGTGTAGTGCAGTAGCCGCCTCTAATATGCCCCCAGAGTGTAGTGCAGTAGCCGCCTCTAATATGCCCCCAGAGTGTAGTGCAGTAGCTGCCTCTAATATGGGGGATCATGAACATGCCCCCAGAGTGTAGTGCAGTGCAGTAGCTGCCTCTAATATATCACGAACATGCCCCCAGCGTGTAGTGCAGTAGCCGCCTCTAATATGGGGGATCATGAACATGCCCCCAGAGTGTAGTGCTGTAGAAGGCCTCTGATATGGGGATCATGAACATGCCCCCGGAGTGTAGTGCAGTAGCCGCCTCTAATATATCATGAACATGCCCCCAGCGTGTAGTGCTGTAGCCGCCTCTAATATGGGGAATCATGAACATGCCCCCAGAGTGTAGTGCAGTAGCCGCCTCTAATATATCATGAACATGCCCCCAGCGTGTAGTGCAATAGCCGCCTGTAATATGGGGAATCATGAACATGCCCCCAGAGTGTAGTGCAGTAGCTGCCTCTAATATGGGGAATCATGAACATGCCCCCAGAGTGCAGTGCTGTAGCTGCCTCTAATATGGGGAATCATGAACATGCCCCCAGAGTGTAGTGCAGTAGCTGCCTCTAATATGGGGAATCATGAACATGCCTTGCTATTGGCATGATTTTAAAGATGCCCCCAAAGTGTACAACTGTAGCTAGCTGGCTGATACACACAGCACCCAGTAGCCTTGAGAGACAGAAAAATGGAACATTTGCAAGAGTTCTCCTTTAAGTGTATTGTATCCTTCCAAGGCATGATGAAGTCTTTTTAATGGCTTTACTGTCCTTGTGTCTCCTACTAATCTCCTTCTTTGGTGCTATGAACTATGATAAGTGAATCAGTGCATCCGTATACAAATCTGTAAAGTCCCACATAACCAGACAAACACTACTTCTAATGTGATGCCCTGGAGCTGTTAGACTACGGTTATACTGAACTGCCATTGGCTTGTGTGCGTTCGAAGGGCGGGAATTGGGGTCTCTTTTTGCCATCACAAATCCAATTTTCTTTCTTTTTCCTTTCTTACCCTTTGGGTAAAGACATTTACATATCAGTACTCTTCTGATTGATATTTAGATATGTATTTATATTGTTATTATTGTGGTCAGAAACTCACTCAGTTCTCCAGCTTTTGCTCTGACATCCTTCATCTTGTCAATGACGGCATTGTCCATAAGGGTGATGTTCTTGGCTGGGATGACACTGACCAGACAGTGGATTCTATCTTTCAACGTGGGACTGCTGTTGTACCCTGGGTACCTCTCTTGACATGGGCTGGCAGGATTAAACTAGAGAGAGAGAGAGAGAGAGAGAGAGAGAGAGAGAGAGAGAGAGAGAGAGAGGCATCAATTTGTTTGCATATGAGAGATGAAATCACTGAAATTAGCGTTGTAGCATTACAAAGTCATAATTGATGTTATTGCAAGGCATGGGACAAGTGATGATTTTTGCCAATTATTTTTAAGACTAATTATGGCATTCTGGTGTTTACCATGTATCCATCGCTGATGTGACCCTGTTCATTAGCAGTATCAGTGTCTGAACTGTGTCTGTGATGTCACTTTTATAGTGAATATTCTGTAAGATGCTCTGTGTGGTTTACCGTGAAGCCATCTTCGATGTGACCCTGCAAGGCTTTAATGAGGTCATCAGTGCCCACCCCTTCAGAACGGCCATCTTCCAGACCCATGATGTCACAGAGGGCAAAGGGCAGGGAGGTTCCATAGTTCTGATCTTTAATGTAGTGTGTTTGGAACTAAGAATGACAACACACACACACACAAACACACACACACACACACACACACTAAATGATCACAAAACTTGACCCAAAACATCGATCAGCACAAAAGAAAAAATGACAAATTGCATAGAGCAGATATTGTGGGCAGCCGTGGCCTACTGGTTAGGGCTTCGGGCTTGTAACCGGAGGGTTGCCGGTTCTGGGTTAGTGTGTGATTCACCTTACTGTGTGTGTGCTGTGTGTGTTCACTAATTCGGTTAAATTGGGTTAAATGCAGAGAAACGAATTTCCCTCACGGGATCAAAAAAGTATATATTCTATTCTATTCCTAGTGTTATTTCTTATTTCGCCATCAATGATGTTTTGACATGAGACACTGACAGAGCTCACAGGACTCACTGTCTTTGTGAAGCTGTGGCCACTTGCTGCTTCAGCTATGGCCATACTGGTTATCCGGTCCTGGAAGATGGAGTCGATGGAGTTGATGAAGCTGGACTTCCCTGCTCCCACTGGACCATGGACCAGGATGCGGAGTTTGTCAACGTCTGGACAGCTGATTTGAAATGTCCTCAGTTTGTCCTTCATCTCCTTCCTTTTGCTATATATTGGGAAGAGGAGAAGCACACAGAACCTTCTGAAAACAAACAGTCAAAAGACAAACATTCTAGCAACCAGTTGGAGGATGACACAGAGATAATGATACTGAGAGGAGGTCTTGTCATGTTTAGAGGGACGGATACTGAGAGGAAGTCTTCTCATGTTTAGAAGTGCAGATACTGAGAGGAGGTCTTCTCATGTTTAGAAGTGCAGATACTGAGGGGAAGTCTTCTCATGTTTAGATACTGAGAGGAGGTCTTCTCATGTTTAGATACTGAAAGGAGGTCTTCTCATGTTTAGAAGTGCAGATACTGAGAGGAGCTCTTCTTATGTTTAGCGGTACAGATACTAAGAGGAGGTCTTCTCATGTTTAGATACTGAGAGGAGGCCTTCTCATGTTTAGAGGTGCAGATACTGAGAGGAGGTCTCGTCATGTTTAGAGGTGCAGATACTGAGAGGAGGTCTTCTCATGTTTAGAGGTGCAGATACTGAGAGGAGATCTTGTCATGTTTAGATACTGAGAGGAGGTCTTCTCATGTTTAGAGGTGCAGATACTGAGAGGAGATCTTGTCATGTTTAGATACTGAGAGGAGGTCTTGTCATGTTTATAGGTGCAGATACTGAGGGGAGGTTTGCCTCATTTTAGATACTGAGAGGAGGTCTTCTCATGTTTAGAGGTGCAGATACTGAGAGAAGGTCTTCTCATGTTTAGAGGTGCAGATACTGTGAGGAGGTCTTGTCATGTTTAGAAGTGCAGAGAGGAGGTCTTGTCATGTTTAGAAGTGCAGAGAGGAGGTCTTGTCATGTTTAGAGGGACAGATACTGAGAGGAGGTCTTATAATGTTTAAATGTTATATTAGACATTCTAATATAGAGACACAGCACTCAAAGAATCCTCCATAGAAATGCATGGGGTTAGTTTGTACATTGAACTGCCAGTGTGGCAGTAGTCTCTACATGTCCCGCCCCTTCCTGTGTGCCTCCCCACTCAGTTGAATAGGAACATAGCTGCCCTGGTACTGTAACTGCCCAAAGTGTGTTGGAAGATGGCCTCCGAGTAGGGGGATCAAATAAAGGATTTAGGATTAGACCTTTGTCTTTAGTCATTGGAGTGAAGATCTAAAGGATTGTGGGGATCAAAAGGATTTAGGATTAGACCTTTGTCTTTAGTCATTGGAGTGTGAAGATGGACATAGAGCTGTGTGCAGAATTTACACGATTCAGTTTCATATAAATTGAGTGGTAAGTTTCTAGCAAACCGTCCCTTTATCACAACAATTAGCCATTAGCGTCATTGGCATCAGCTGTGCACTCTAACAACAGATATGTGGTGCATCCGAGTACTCCGTCAGCAATTCAACGGAGAAAAATGGGTGTAAATTTGGACGCAATTTGCGAATGTTGGCTGGTTACAGTTAAACTCACCTCCATTCCAGCGCTCTCCATGGAGTGTCCAACACTGTGAAACACAAACATATTATTAGCCTGGAAGAACACCCAGCCAATCAATCAATCAATCAATCAATCAATCAATCAATCAATAACCCATCTTTCATATTTAGTCCATTTCAACCTGTCTTCACACTTTGGCCTTTGTAAACTAAAACGAAGCTATGGGACACACTGACTACATCACACACCCTTTGTTTTGTGCACCCAATAGCCTCGTTTTGGGTTACAATAGCTGAACGTTTTTTTGATTTTTCCCATCTTTACTTTGGTCGGAGTTTCCAGAAATAATAGTTTATAGTGATAATACTTCAATTTTTTGTGTATATTGAAAGGCCAAACCACATGACAGTTAATGTTTTCCTACAGTATGTGTAAACCAGGTAAAAGGTACCAATAGATATCAAAAGTGTGTAGCGCAAAATGTTTACATTCCAGTATTGTTTGTTAATAATTTAAAAAAAAAACATTCCCATGTTATTTCCCCATAGAAAAAACTCACTTTAAATGGGCAAAAATGGTCCATTAAATCTTAGCCAAGCAAACAATAAGAAAAATAAGCACATGAAATAATTCAATCTGAACACATCAAAACTTACAAGAGAGATATGCTTGTTGCACTACTAAAACAATGTGATAGGACTTTAACAAAGACATTGAGGCTTGATTTGATAAGATTTCAACACACAAATGTAAGTTTAATTCGATAAGACTTTAACACACAAATTGAGGTTTGATTTGATAAGATTTCAACACACAAATGTAAGTTTAATTTGATAAGACTTTAACACACAAATTGAGGTTTGATTTGATAAGATTTCAACACACAAATGTAAGTTTAATTCGATAAGACTTTAACACACAAATTGAGGTTTGATTTGATAAGATTTCAACACACAAATGTAAGTTTAATTCGATAAGACTTTAACACACAAATTGAGGTTTGATTTGATAAGATTTCAACACACAAATGTAAGTTTAATTCGATAAGACTTTAACACACAAATTGAGGTTTAATTTCAAGGGACTCACTGTTGAGGAGGATATCAGGGGCAGCATAGAGCTCGTCATGTGAAAGGTAAACGGAGGAGGAACTTAAGTGAGGAGGAACGGTGAACGCAGACAAGCGACCGCCGCCACTCAGCGAGGACGACCCAGAGGAAGGAGCAGATGAGCCAGGACCAGAAATACCATGAGCAGAAATATGGGCGGAAAAAAGTCGAGCAGCGATCTCGTCTTCGTCTTCAGACTCAGGTTCGGGTTGGGCATAAAAAACAGACTGGAAAAAAAAATATGTACAGCATATCAACTTTTATATGTTTAGAACAATACTGTTTACACAACAGCTGATACCCTTACAAACCAGATAAGGCCTACTTAGCCTGGCCATACACTGTTTATAGCCTGCACTGTAAAAAAAAATACTGGCAATTGATCTTACATAGGTTTTTGAATTTATTTGACTTAGAAACATGAGCTTTCCCTTACAATGAACAAAATCAAGTCTACCTAACACACTTGTGTCCATAATGACCTCACTAGAATTTTAAAATCGAAGTAACAAAGATTTTTGAGTTGATAGTACTTCAGCCCCACACGCATGCGCGTTGCAGTACTCTATGGGGCTTCCGTACCTCTCAGCAGGGACCAACGTATGACAAGTTCAAATGGACAAGACATGCCTTTTCATGCCTGTGGATTAGCTGATTACCTTGCAGTGGACATAACGCATTGTCTTTTTTTGGTAAGTAGTGTTTCATTGATTTAAGACGTGTTAATAAAATTGTGTACTTCAATACAAGACGGATTCAGTTAGCTTAAACGTTTCTCATCTCAGACGAATGTTAGAAAAGTTGGCATTGTCAACGTTAGCTTCTCACGTTTGCCACGTTAGCTATACAGTAACAACAGCAAGTTATCATGTTAAGATGGATTTATAGATGGGGTTTTAGGGTTTCATGCATTGGCCATCTTTGTAGAATTTCTTAGGTAATTACGCTACATACTCTAAATTATGCACTAACGTTAAATGCGCTTTAATGGGGAACATGGTATTGGGGAGACGGATTTTCAATTGGAAGAAATGATAGTAACGTTAGCGAGCTAGTTAGCAGCTAACGTTGTGACTGCCCATGTTTGCATGCAGTAACCTTACCAGTGTGCACAAACTTTAACGTTAGTAGTGGGACTTGAGGCCTCCTTCATTGAAGTTTAGCTTAGACATCGATGTATCAGGCATAGAATATGAACTTTGCAATTAGTTAAAGCTGTGAATGTTCAAACTGCGTAGTGTAGTTTGCCTAGCAAACTTGCCATAGTTAGCTGCTAGCCATCCTCCCTTCAAGCCAAATCCAACCTGGCTTCAGTTTTATTATCTACATTTATCTAATAGTATTATCTCTAGACTAGTAAAATAATGTAATTCAATAAGTGATAGGCTAATCATAATTACACAAAATACTATAAAGAATATCACAGTTGTTGACTAATAACACTACATTTTTTACATTTAAAGTTTAAAGTACAATCTTAGACAAACTTTTGATCTGAGCATTTTGTAAGCCTAGTTTACCAGTCATAGCCTACTAGATATGCAATGCAGCCAGACATGTGCATTTATTTCCATTAAAAGTTAAATCATTACTGAAATGTCTTAATATTTCATGTCTCTTGTGTTTCTGTGTTATAGAAGTGGATTGGATGCATTGCAAATTCTGTAAGTTTGATCTGAGAAGATGGAGCTGACCTTTTCCCTCAAGGAGAGATGGCCTGCGCTGTTTTCTCTGGAGAAGGTAAGGCTCTCTTTATTTTTTAATTGAATTTAAATTCTTATTCTTCACATACATTTAAAGTTGGACTTAATCAAGGTTTAGGTCACAGATGAACTGCAACATGATGGTTTATGATTTTAATTTGCTACAGATTTCAAAAGTTCTCTCTACCTCCGTTTAGACATTGTTTCTGTATATTGATACATGGCATCAATACATGGTTTTGTTCAATCAACGTTTTTAGATATCTGAAGAGTTTTATCGAATCACAATCAAGAACCTCCTGATCACTTTCCGTGCATCACTTGACAAATATGTGCTTCGCCTATTAAAACTCTACCGGGCAAGAAAGGGAGCATTTGGTCCAGAGATGGAAGACCTCCTGGATAAGCTTGATGAAGAGGTGAGTAAGTGCCTGAAGCTGATTATGTATGTGAACTCTTTCTTTTGCAATTGCCCAGTTTTCTGCATGTATAGGTTATGAGCCTCATCCAAGTCACTAGTGTAGATAAACACAATTAAGTTCTGGATTTACGTCACATGTGTGGCGGCGAGTGTGGCGGTGGCCATACTTATGGACCCTGAACATTCCCAAAAACAATATACAAATGGTAGCATTAAAGGTAAGGTATAGGATTAGCTTTTTTGGCCATTATTGCAAAATCACTTGAAGTCCTATTCCTTTGTTCTTTTAGACTCAGAACATTGTGTTTTTCCATACTAGTGACTTGGATGAAAAGGTCATATGAATAATGAATAATTAATGCTGAAAATGATAACTCCAGCAGCACTGCATACTTTCCCAGTAGAAATGTTAACAGCTAAACAAACAAGTTTTACATTTAATAACTACAGTTTGATATTCATTTCATTTACACAGTTTATCTTCAGTTTTCACAATGTGAATGGTGTTTGTATTTGTGTGTTGGTATTATCGTTAGACAAGTGACATTGCATCGCAACGAAAGACAGCAGCTCTGAGAGGACTACCCATCTTCATCCGTGAGGACATGTCAACGTTTTTCTTGAAGTGTTTGGTAAGTGATTGTCTTTGTTTAATAGACTTTAAAAATGTATCTGTGGTTTTACCACTGATGCTATGATTTCCAAGCGTATTCTGATCATTTTGAACATAATAAACTTTGTGGAACATATCTCCAGATGCTCAAATGCACGTTCATTCCATGAGTGGTTCATTAGTCCAGATGTGTGTTGCAAGGATTGATGTTAAACTACTTCTGGTAACTGGCATAAAACGCCCAAAAAATAATCTTTAAAAAAAAAAAACTACTTCTGGTAACTGATAAACTGATGGGTGATGGTATTTATGCTCTAGCACATAAGGATGGTATAATATCAGTGTAACTGTTTTGCTTTGTATTTAATCATGTCTTTGATTTCCTTAGGAGACTGACCCTGCGGATGCTGTGGTCCGAGGTCTGTCTGTTGCCATTCTGACGGCGTATGAAGATGATGATGCCACCACATCACCAACTGTGCAAGATGTAGCTGTTGTGTTGGAAGGACTCATCATACTGCATGACTTACTTGACCTCCAGACTGCCTTTGCACATCGGGTCTCTGAAATCAAAGCTTTTACAGTAATCGGTCGTCAACTCATGAAGTTACCTTTCTCAGCTTGAAGTTAAAACAGATTGATATGTGTGAGCTGGTTGATAGTCCTTGATGCTTCTGCGAAAGTTAAACTCTTTTTGTTTGTAGAACTGTTGAGATACTCAAAGCACCTTTTTTTTTTTTTTTGACCTTTTTGTATTATTATTATTATTATTATTTGAAAGCTGCTCTTTGATATAGCCTAAAAACACAACTTAAAACCCAATCAGTAAACATTACCAAGCTGCTTGGGCTTGATATTGTTGAAGTGCAAGTTGCTGATTCCACCTGTGTACTTGTTACTCAGTGACAAATGTTTTACGTGTTTCCTCTGAAGAATAAACATGAGTATACACTGATTTGTGTGATAATTCTTTAAGGAAAATGTACCTAAATGTATAATGAACTTTTATGTCTAACATTGCATAGTTTTAGGGTGTAACTTGATAAAGGCAGGACTCAGGAGATAGCATGGTTGAAGGTAGAACTACATGCTAATAAAACAAACCTTTATTTGTTATTGTAAGAAGAATAACCTGGCTTGGTCAACAAAAAACATTAAGTTGGCTAAACTCAAAACAATTTGTAAGATCAACAAACAACCAAGTTGGCTAAACTCAAAAACCTTTGTAAGGTCAACTAACAATTAAGTTGGCTAAACTCAAAAACCTTTGTAATGTCAACAAAAAACTTTAAGTTGGCTAAACTCAAAAACCTGTGTAAGGTCAACAGTAGTAAACTTGAGTTGAGAAAACTCAAAAATCCTGTGCATCAAGTTGCCTAGAAAATTTGAGTTGTCGCAACTATTTCTTTTTTTACAGTGTGGCTAGCGCCTACCACTTCTCAAATGAGACGAGGTCTGGCAACCAGACGTTCATATTCTCTTATTTGAAAAAATGCCCAGATCCGTTCATTGAGCACCACGGATGTCAAATGTCACACTATCAAATGTGTCTGTGCATAGCTAATCATGGTCTTGCTTCCCCCCCTGCTCTGTGATCGGTCCCCTACCTCAGGCAAAAATTAGGGCGGTAGTTTCCAGACTGCCTTAGCAGTGTGAATGAAATCACTGCGCAAGGCAGGACGGGAACATGGACACCCAGGCGACATTGTTTACAGAATAGTACAGAAACACTTCCAAATCAAATCATCCTAACTCATGCTCTTTATAGGAGCAACACCACAGCACTGGGAAGAGCAGGTATAGTATCACAGATTTAGAGAGATTTGTGAACGATATTTGAGAGAAACTGGCCTTTCTTGTATATAGAGAAAGTCTTAGATCTTTGAGTTCAGCTCATGATGATACATGGGGGCAAAAATTAAAGTAATAACACTTGTTATTATTGGGAAAATATTTCCCTTTGAGGCTAAGCAAGACCCCTCTGCTAGCCTACTAGCTCAGCTAGCCAGTTTTCACAACTTTAACAGAGTAATTATTGTAGCTGTGCAGCCAGTTTTCACAACAGATTTATTACTGTAGCTGTGCAGCCAGTTTTCACAACATTAGCAGATTAATTAGCCTACTGTAGCTGTTCAGCCAGATGATATCAAGGGTAACATCCAGGCTTCCGCGAAAAATAGGATTTGATCATCATCCCTTATTTAGAATATGGTTTAGTTGATAATCGTAGACCGTAACCAGACCTTAAATATCCGTTTAAGAACACTAGTGTACAACATTCTATCACTCTACAGCAGTGTACAACATAACCCCCCACACTGTGATGGTCCCTGCTGAGAATCCGTAGAGTGAGCAGGTGACATATAACAGTCTGAATGGAACCCTTGTGCTCTTACCTGTTCCTTTGGACGTGGCATGGTGTCTAATCGTCCTGAAAACAAATAGAAAGAAATAACCACAATCCATTAGACCACTAACTAAACTAGTCTTGATTAGTCTTACTATGTTACTCTTCCAAACTAGTCTGCGGCTGTTTGTGGAGAAGTAGAAAGTTATAAAATAAATGCCACACAGCCACAGTCACAGACAGTTCACACAAACGTACACACACAAATACAGACAGACAGACAGATCGCAAAAGTAGCACTACTGTCTCACCCCGTGTGATGTTCCGTCTGCGTTGATTGGGAACGTTTTTTTAGTCCTCTCTCTTCCTCTCTGTCCCTATCTCCCTCGCTCTATCTCTCTCTTTCTCTCTGTCCCTATCTCCTTCGCTCTATCTCTCTCTTCCTTTCTGTCCCTATCTCCCTCCCTCTATCTCTCTCTACTTCTGTGTGTGACTCTTGTGCCCTCTCGTCACACATGCGGACTTATAGATCTTCCCGGTATTAAAGTTACGGGAAATGTGCTGTCTTATCAGGCCGCCAGGGCGACTTCTGACCCAGCCAATCGTAAAGGAGCCAGAAACAATGGACTCTACTCTCTCTCTCACACACACACACACACACACACACACACACACACACACACACACACACACACACACACACACACACACATACACACACACACACACACACACACACACACACACACACACACACACACACACACAGATACACCATATGCAATGCAAAGCTGAAGTGAAATAGTGCTTAGTTCACTATCCTGTTATCTAGTGTGGTGGTGACACACTCCAACAAAGGTGTTACAGTAGCTCCGTCCTTTCTCAGCATTTACCTGTTATCTTTTTGCAAGCATATCATTGGTTGTCTGTGGACTGAAATACTAACCCTCTCCTATAACAAAGTCTCTTATTGGTTCTTGTTGACCTGAATGACTTATCCTTCTCGCACAACAAAGCATCTGATTGGCTCTCGCTGTTGGACTGAAGTACCAGTCCTCCTCTAAACAAAGCCTCCGATTGGTTCTGCTTGGTTGGGATACGCTATGGAACCTCCTCTCTTCTCATCTGATTGGTTCTGCTTGGTTGGGATAAGCTATGGAACCTCCTCTCTTCTCATCTGATTGGTAAACTGTGGTCAGCAGTGATATCACACTCACATGAAACTAATCACAACGCAGTTGTGTAATTTCCAGTAAGGACGTTTATCTGCACTGTTAATCGCTTATCATATCATTTCCAGTAGGTATAACCTACCTAGTTGAATCATTTCCAGTAAGGAAGTATATCTGCACTGTTTAATAACGTCTAGTACGTGAGGGACTGCTTAACAGCTTTGGCAGGAATACACAGGAATGCCAAAACCAAAGACACAGCCATGGAGAGCCCTTCACAATGGCCACAAATAGGTCTTAATTTCTGTCCAGCTGTACAAATTAGTTGAGCTTCTGCTCCAAGTTCCACATCATTTGGGTATTTTGAAATGTAAGATTTCTACCTGGGGATCATGTGCTGTTTGAAACTGAAGAAACTATGTTGCCTTCTAATATATAGAATAAATATAGAATTTCCTGAATAACGGACGTTTTTAGAGACCTGCACCCTCCTTGCTCCCCACTACCCCTAACGTCTGAAACAGTGAAAAGTAAACAAAGATGGCCGATAACACCTGTGATGGCTGCTGAACCTGTTGAAATGTGATTTGTGTGATATTATTGTGCTTAGATTTGTATTGAAAAACAAATACTGTACTATGTGATTATACCATTGTTGTAAGCATTTATGTACATTTACAATAGCGTCTGGTCTGACATGTGCTGCCTGCCAAACAGCTTTCTACCACCAGCCTACTAGCTTCTGTAAGCTAGTTTAGTTTAACATTTCGGTCTTTGCTAATGCTAAGCTAGTTTAGTTTAACATACCGGTCTTTGCTAATGCTAAGCCAGTAAAGTTTAACATTTCGGTCTTTGCTAATGTCACATCGAAGTCTTAACCAAAGATTCTAGAGTGATGCGCTCATTTTAAAAGATGCATTTAATCAAAAAGTCACGTCTAAGAGTCCTCAATTTAGGAAGCTGTATTCTGTTTCTAACGGAGTCCCAGTGTCCAAAGAAAAGAAAGTCTCGCAGAATGTTTACCAGATTTCTCAAAGGAGGACTCCAGCCATGTTACACACAGATCTGCCCCAGAAACTGGTCCTACTTGCAGTAACTTGAGTTACAGTGCTACACAGAACCCAAATACGGTTTAGTATATGAAGAGTTCAGATGCAAAAGCCTCTAAATCCACTTTTTGTCAAAAATGAGATAATGATGGTGAGTGAATGCTCTTCACATATAGTATATGGATTGCCACACAGAAAGTCTCAGATTTCAGATTGCAAGTACAGTAGACCATGTTTTATTGGGCGCAAGCCAAAGGCAGTATAAACAAGCAGTCTTAAATCTAACAGATAGACTGAAAGATAAACATGCCTGAAGAATATGGGTTTTATTTTACAAAGGCAAACACACACACACACACACACTGAAACTGTCAGTGTGTATGCATGTGTGTTTGAGAGAGAGAGAGAGAGAGAGAGAGAGAGAGAGATATGTGTGTGTGTGTGTGTGTGTGTGTGTGTGTGTGTGTGTGTGTGTTTATTTGCTGAAATAGAAATATTATAAGACAATATCATATGATTAAAAACATCTTAAACAACATCATAACATAGTGGGCTCTTGTATCAGTATGTATCTGTAATATGAAAACATTTAACCCTTATTGTCATGCATTTTTGCATTCAATTTAAATTAGAAATATAAACAAATTGTACGTAAAGCTTCGGCAAAATAGCCATGTTCTTATGTTTTGCAAGTGCAAAAATGTGCAATGTGTACAGAAAGCCAACAGACACACATCATATTATCACCATTGTGGTTCAAAGACAGTCTTGACAGAAGTATCACCCTATACAAAACACATCTCTTCTCTTTCCAATGTAATACAGAGGAGAGACACAGGGGGGCAGTTGAGAGGTGCAGTGCACACCAAGCCGGATGTCTGATAACGTCAGGCAGGTCGATGAACAACTGTGGTGCAGTGAGGTGGTGCAGTGAGGTGGTGCAGGGAGGTGGTGCAGTGAGGTGCTTGTTGGTAGCGTTAGACATCGTTACACATACATTCCTTTGTATGCCTAGATAATGTGTGAACTTAGAGTGTGAGTGCAGTATTTGGGTTGCATTCAATTGCAACCTGTTTCACCACAAGGTGATTAACTCGACAAGGTGTTCCGGGTTATATATGGTGTATTGTAGGCCTATGTGTGTGTGTGTGTGTGTGTGTGTGTGTGTGTGTGTGTGTGTGTATGTGTGTGTGTGTGTGTGTGTGTGTGTGTGTGTGAACCTTTCTTGAGAATGCAATGTGGATGGTAAATCAGGTGTTTCTGATTGGATTGGAAGTCATGAAGAGAGTATGTGTGAGTCTGTGTGTTTGTGGCAGCTAACGGGGCGGTGGCTGCTGACTGTCGCTAACGTTCACGTAGCGCGGTCTGCTGCTACCACTCATGTTGGCAGCAGGGGGTGCTATCACTGCCACGTGGTCGTTGGCGAAGTTGAGGATGAAGGTCAGAGCAGAGAGCAGCAGCACGTCCACTTCATTATTCAGATCGATCTCCTCATGGTAGCACTTCACTGGGAAGATGCAGTTCATGGGAACTCCCAGTCTGTTACTGCAATCATGCATCTAAACACACACACACACACACACACACACACAATTACAAAAGTTAAATGTTTACGGCAGATGTGCAGCAAACTTGTGGGTGATTCATGGAAAACAAATGAGTTCCCTAGGAAATATTGCCAGAAGTTTGCCAATGGTGGCCAACTTCCAGCAAAATTCTTGCAACAAGGAGTCAGTCTGTAAATTTCTTGCAAAATTGCCAAAAGGTAACCACAACTGTTTGCCAGACACCTAATTTGAATGTGAAAATATGACCTAGTCGCAAATGTGTGGCAACTGTTCGCCAGAAACCTGATATTTCTGTAATTGTATACAGTATGCAATGGCAAACAGTCAACAAAACACAAATACACAAGAACACAAACACACAAAGAGAGAGAGAGAGAGAGAGAGAGAGAGAGAGAGAGAGAGAGAGAGAGATGTCACCTTGTCTCTGATCTTTTGGCTCTTGTAGATGAGTTTAATGTCCTCGGCTACATTAGTACAGGTCTGGTCCACTTTAGTCAGAATCACCACCTGCGGAATCCCTAGAGCAACACACACACACACACACACACACACACATTCACCATCTGACTTGAATGAAATTAATGAAAAAGACATCATTACTAATCATATGAAATCATCATCATTATCGGATTGTCGTCATCGTCATCACCATCACCACCATCATCATCATCATAATCATAATCATAATCATAATCATAATCATCAAGCCACAAAACTAAAATGGAGCTAAAAATGGCTAATTCATTCTTTTTTGTGGGGGAGCTTTTTTGCCTTTATTTGTATAGGATAGTGAAGGGTGAGACAGGAAGTAAGTGGGAGAGAGAGATGGGGTGGGACTGGGAAATGACCGCAGGCCGGACTCGAACCTGGGTCCCCGTGGGCACTAGGACCCGTATGTGGTATGAGTGCTGTAGCCTGCTGCGCCACAGCGCTCCCCTAATTCATTCATTTTAAAAAACATTTGTATGTAGTATTTATATTGCTCTTCAGCAACTCACTTTCATCCCCAGCTTTGGCCCTAACGCACTTCATCTTGTCGATGACGCCTTCGGCCATTATGGAGATCATATTGGCTGGGATGACACTGACCAGGCAGTGGATTCTGTCTTTCAACATGGGACTGTTGTTGTATCCACGGTCCCCCACGGAGGCTGGAGTGGTAGGATTAAACTGGAGAGAGGGAGAGAGAGAGAGAGGGGGAGAGAGAGGGAGAGAGAAGGAGAAAGAGAGTGAGGTAGGAAGAAAGAGAGAGAGAAGGAGAAAGAGAGATAGAGAGAGGGAGAAAGAGAGAGAGAGAGAAAGAGAGAGAGAGAAATTGAGAGACAATTAGAGAGAAAAACTCCCCATCATGGCTGAGCTTTAACATTACATGCCATGGAATATTAATACAAAACTATTAGCAACAAAGAAACCATAGCAAGATGGCTTCACTAGCAAGTGCATAAGCCCCAATGATGCAGGATCTAGCCAAGAGAAAAACTGAATCACAAACAAAGATCATTTAGCATCGACAATCTACCGAGATCTTATGCACCTGTTGATTCGGCAGCCTAATGCCTAATCACCACATGACGTGGGGTACTACAACAACAAACTGACATAAAACAGCTGACATAAAATCACTGACAAAGCAGCCTTTGAGCACAACGGTTTGCAAGTGCTTATGCCCAGTCTAAGCCAAGTGAGCAGCCTAGAGATGAGACAATATGTCGTCAGTCATCTTCGATGTGATCTCAAAACACTTTAGTCTGAGTCTCGCGTCGCCATCGTTGATGTCACTCTGTTATACTGCAATTAATCATTATTAGCGGTATCAGTGTTTGATCTGTGGCCCTTTCCGAAACGGATCCCTACTCACTTCGACTCGGTTAGCGAGTGAACTTCCTTTTCAAGTCCACTCGTGGGTGCGGAGAACACTCGCATTTGAAGGGTTAGGGGGTTAAAACAGCGCTACATTTCGGATGCGCTTGAAGGGAGAAGGAAGTTGACGTCATATTCGTTTTCATAGAAATTATGAATCCAATATATATTAAATCGCCAATTAAGATGTTCTGGACACCCCTATGTATTAGGATATACATCCCTCTTCTCTCCTTTCATTACTATGAGTGAGGAGTTGCATTTTATGCTTTATTTAACATCAAATTATAAAGGTGCTGTAAATGCGACCTGCACATGTGTTCAAATATTACAGCCTACTTCTGTACGATCTTGCACATTTTACTGAGTATCAAACTGAACATGAGTTGTTACAATGTAGCTTAAATCACGCTTTTGTCTGTAAATGCCGTCATACGGACCAAAAAACAACTGGCAGGGAGATTCACGAGCTGCACGAACACTAGAAAACGGTTGCACCTGCGTTTCAAGTCAGCATCGATGCTGACTTGCTCCTGGAGGCGTGGTAGCCCCTCTCCCTAGGCACTTCACTCGACTCAAAATTCGTTTCGGATGATACTTAATGTGGCGGACCCTCGCGTGAACGCGCAAACGAAGTGGAAGTGTGTAGTGTTAGGATTTAGGGGCTGGTTTCGGAAAGGGCCTGTGTCTCTGATGTCACTTTTATGATGAATATGAGATACTGGGGTGGTTTACCTTGAAGCCATCTTCGATGTGGCCCTGCAAGACTTTGATGAGATCTTCAGTGTCCACCCCTTCAGAACGGCCATCTTCCAGACTCATGATGTCACAGAGGGCAAAGGGCAGGAAGGACCCATAGCTCTGATTTTTGATGTGGTAGGTTTGGAACTATGTATGAAATCAGACAGACACACTGGGTAAAGCCATCATTGGACAAAGAAATGGTGGTCTTCAAAACATATCAAATACAATTCAACAAATTACAGCAAGCATACACATCTACTTTCGCACTATTTGTAACATGTCCCAGTGACTACTTGACATGACTCATGAGATGAGTTGACACTGACAAATACCGTTGACTCACAGTCCTTGTGAAGCTGCGGCCAGTCGCTGCTTCAGCTGCGGCCATATTTGTTATCCGCCCCTGGAAGATGGAGTCGATGGAGTTGATGAAGCTGGACTTCCCTGCTCCCACTGGACCATAGACCAAGATGCGGAGTTTGTCAACGTCTTGAGTGCTGATTGGAAATTTCCTCAAAAGATCTGCCATGTATTTCCTTTTGCTGTTTATTGAGAAAATGTAAAAACATAACTATACTGGCAACAAGTAAACAAAACAAGCACAGCATTGCAGCCCATTGGCACCAGACTGTAGCCTGGCAAGCCAAACTACACAGAAATGTATAGTCTGGGGTCGGACCATTCACAGAGCTGAAGCCTGTGGGTGGGATGAACAGTTGTCTTTCAAACTGCCTCTGCACGTAATAGGCCAGCATTTGTGACCAATCGTAGCCGGTCGGCAAAACGGCAAATACTGTACATCCTTCTTTAAAACGAATGACTTGAGTGCTTCTTTCTGCTCAACCTTCAAAGAAAAGCCCAAGTCTAACTCTTCCAAAGCATGCTTTGTTAGCCTTATCCAGGGAGTGTACCTATGTTCCCCAGGTCCTATGTTCCCCGGGTTCTATGTTCCCCACTTTGAATGGGACAGGGGAGCATAGGACCCTTTTTTTCTTAAATTATAAAAACGGTCCTATGTTCCCCGCTTTTCCCGAAAAGGGTCCTATGTTCCCCGGTATGTATTGCGACCGGGGAACATAGGACCCTTTCGGGGAAAACCGGGGAACATAGGGATGACCCCCCCATATCCATCTTTTGTTTTTCTCTGTGGTTGATCAACACGGTCTCACACCCAACTCGTCGAACGAGGACGCATGGTCCAGCCCCCTGGCGTCAATATCGGAAGCCGAAGGTGAGCTAAGGCGGGCTCAAGGACTCTGTAGAGCGTTCTGATTGGCTAGGCTGGCCTGGAGGCTAGCGCAGGCTTGGCCTCAACGGTGCGAGTCTAGACCATCTCGCTAGGCAAAAATATTTTTGGTCGCTAGGGTGCGTAATGAGCCAGAGATTTAGGGGCAGTATTCACATACAGATATACTGAACACATTACTGAACAGTCATTTGTCCCCTCTTTTGTAAACATATTGAATTTCCTGAAAACAACCCCCCCCCCCAAAAAAAAAGAAAGAAAGAAAGAAAAGAAAGAAAGAAAGAAAAAAATTCTGGTAGAACAATCCTTTGGGTGAATAAAACAAGTATCTACCTAGAAGGCTTGCAAGTAAGCTAGCATATTTTATATTACCGTAATACGTTTTGTTCTTTTTGATGGGATTTTGGGCCTTAACAAATACTTGGGGACTGATGACACCATACTGATACTGACACAACTGAACAGAAAAGGAAAAACAACCAAACACAAGTACACCACAAGAACCAATTGAACAGAAACTAGGTTTTAAAAAGGTTTCTTTCAGACTCACCTCCACTCCAGGATCCTCCATTCTTTGCTCAGGACTGTGAAACGGAAAGATATCAGACTCCTGTCAGAACCAAACAACAGGGCTCCTCTGTCTGTGTGTGTGTGTGTGTGTGTGTGTGTGTGTGTGTGTGTGATCTGATCACACTCTGACAAAACCCAACCTTTTCCTCTACAGGGGCTCAGAGGTAGAGCCAGTCAGTATAACGATCGATAAATCGAGTGCATCCATCTGTCTGTCTCTCTGACTGTCTATCTATCTAAGATCATTCAATTCTGCCAAAATATTGTTACATTTTAATATCAGTAGATCAGTAGAGGAAGTGAAAGGCCCATACGTTGTGTGGTTGTATGTGCAGGCTGTTCGGGGCGATCAGGTACGGTTGGAGGATTGGAGCCAGGTTTGGGGACCACATCACTGTAGTCATTTTCCGGACGTTCATCTTTGGAAAAAGTTTGTTTCTTCCCGAGGTGTTTGGGATATGCGTGAGGATCTTTCTGCACAACGTTAAACAGAAACAGATTATTGCTCAGCTCTTAGGATATGCTAAAGGAAAAAAACAATTTGTTAGCAATTTGATTGGTATTTCATCTTTGTATACGTCCTGTCACAATGTTTCTTTGACTACCATTTGATGTAGCTTATGTAACCCACTTCTGGTTGGTTACCAGAGACACATACACAACACACATACAGTACACAATACACATGAAAACATTTGTTTCTGTTGCACTGCTCCAGTTGTTGCAGCTCTTGGAGTGCAGGTTGCTAGGCGACCGTTCTGTTTAAGCTTTCCTATCGACTTTTCACTTTTTTGATTCCTGGCTTTGAGACCTCCACCCGTTTGAATTCCCCGTGAACTTCTTGATTAATCACTCATCTTTCACCTTTCTTTCACCTTCCTGAATCATCTCCACTGTATCAACTCTTTTCTTGACGATCTTCTTTTTCGTCAAGAAATTCTGCATATTCCTTCCCTGTGAAACTCCGGTGAGTTTGTTATTAGCATCTCGCTATTAATAGCTAGCCATTTTTTTAAAAAAAAAAAACAATCGGAGCTTTTAAACTGTGATGTAATGTTTCAATCGGTATTGAGATTGTATTGTATTTAGGATTACTATTAGTATCATTTCTGTATTAATTTGTGAATAAGATGAGAAGACGATAGGAGTACATTGATAAGATTTCGTTGTGAATAAGATGAGAAGACGATAGAAGTAAGATTTTGTATTGACTCTACTGTATTGACTGTGCTGTTCAAAAGCCAGTCGGAAGATATTAACTTCGAGTCTCTCTTGTAGTTTTGTAGTATTTCTTTTTGACATTTATTTCATTTATGAAGTCGTTGATCCCAACGGACGTTGGGGTGAAAGCGCTCGAGACAAATGAGGCGTTATTTAAGATTGTTCTGTAGAATGCTGGGCGCACTCTTAGCCGCGGCCCGTGTGAATGAAAATGAAAGTGTGAGTTTTTGTCACTGGTATTTATCATACAATACTGCTGTATGCAGATTGTTTTTTTTTTGTACATGTATGAATCCTGATTGAACCCTTGATGGCGAGCCTACCCACCCGATCCTGACCTGATCCCCTTGAACCTGGAGCATCCCTAGAAGACCGGACCTCCTGCCCTACCCCAGATAAGCCGTCACTTACACTGATACAAAAACACTCGACACTCCCTTGGACTGTTTCCTTACCTTTTTTCTACCTTTTTTACCCTCTATCCCACGGACCATCCATTTTTCCCTTTTTTGCATTTTTGTGGGCATTGCCTATTTTTATTTTCAGAGCTCTGCTTTTGTTTGTTCATTTTAATATTTATGTTTTTTTATTATTTTGGGGAAATTATTATTAGATATGCTATACCTACTTAACGAGAAATGAGTATCTAACCTGAACTCTCCCTATCAATTATTATTATTGAATAAATTATTGTTTTATTTATATACCTTGACTCTGTTGTATGTCAAATTACTGCTTCTCCAGTAGCGAACCTAGCTTCTTAAGGCTCAAGGATATTTCCATTCCCCTTTCTTATCCCTTTTAACTCCCTGCTGTAGTTCCAGTTTAAGCATAGATAAATGCTGAGTAATTATTGTAGCCCATTATAATATACCCAGAGTAGAGGCGCTACACTTACTTTAATGCAAATTAGCATGTAGCATTAACACAACACACAAATTAGCTTGTAGCATGAAAACAGAATGTGTCCATATGAAAGGAGCTTGTGACATAAAGCCAGTGTGTCGATATTGAATTAGGCCTACAGTATATAGCAAAAAAGTGAGTATCTATAAACTCAGCATGTAGCATACAGTCAGTGTGTGTCCATATTAAATTAGCATGTAGCATAAACAGTGTGTGTCCATATTCAATTAACATGTAGCATACAATCAGTGTGTGTCCAAACTAAATTAGCATGTAGCATTAACAGTGTGTGTCCATATTAAATTAGCATGTAACATAAAACAGTGTGTCCATATTAAATTAGCATGTAACATACAAGTCAGCGTTGGAAAACATAGGGATAATCCCATTTCATGCTACATGCTAATTTAATATGGACACACACTGTTTCATGTAACATGCTAATTTAATATGGACACACATTATTTTAAGATACATGCTAATTTAATTTGGCCGCACACTGACTGTATGCTATGCTTTTTCCAGTGCTACATGCTAATGTAGCATGGGTGTCCATATTAGACTAGCATATAGCATAACATCAGTATGTGTCCAAATTATTGGAGCTGTAACATGTTCCAGTATGGAATGATACAAAACAAGTAATGGGCCACACGTCTGTTGATACTGATTTCTGAGAAAATAAATCTCCTAACATACCTTTTTCTTTTTGAACATGGTATGTCAGCTAGCTGGCCTCAACACGAATCTGAAGAAAGGTTCAACATGCACACATTTTATCAGCCTTTTGTCCTAAAGGAATATGCTAATATACGTAATTTTAATAACATGTCATTGTCTTAATATGCATGACAAGTTACATTTAAAGAGATGGTGGTCCAAAGGCAAACCACAAGTGTCACGTCACCAGCAGCATGCCACCAGCTGCACAGTCATAAATGAATGGCCTGCCAAAGCAGAGTTCAGGAAGTTTCAGATGTCTTATCCACAGCCTGCCTGACCAGAGTTCAGGAAGTTTCAGATGACTTATCCACAGCCTGCCTGTATTTATTGTGTATACTTTGGCATTCACCGTCATCCGTCTATATTTCAGTCAATTCAAACGCTGTTTCAGATTATTCTAAGACCACTTAAATACTATCTAGATTAGAATACTAATCAAAAATCACCGTTAACTGTGTTTCTGACTGTATCATAATACCAATCGGAGTTCACTGTAAACAATCAGTTCTCTGTAAACTGTGAGTTGATAGTTTCTTCTTACCTTTTGAGGTTGATGTCCGTGCTGTTGGAGTTATATCCTGTCCCTTTTTCTCGTCTACCCCCTCTCCTTACCTCTTTCTCTTCCCCCCTCACCTCTGTACTTCTCTTCTTCTCTCTCCTTCCCTTCCTCTCTCTCCTCTCCCTCTCCTTCCTTCTTCCTTTCCCTCTCCTTCTCTCCTCTCCTCTCTCTGCTTCTTTACCTCCGTCACCCTCTCCGTCTTCTTCTCTGGTCTCGCTATCTCTATCTCCATTCTTGATCAATCCCTCTCTTCCCTCTATCGCTCCACCTCTTACTCCCTCCCACCGTCCCACACACTTGCTATCTCACTCTCTCTCTATCTCTCCATACCATACTCTCACTCATTCCCTCTCTCTCCACCCCTTACTCTCTCTCTTTTTTCACTCAATCTTACTCCTCCTCCTTTTCCATATCTTCCTCCCACCCACTCTCCTTCTCTCTTCTCTCTCTAGCTCTCAATCCCCTCCTCCCCTTCTTCTTGCTCTATCCCTCCCTCCCTCTTTCCAAAATGATCCATATCCCTCAATAACAGAAACCTAAGGCCTCATGGACTCAGTTCCAGGTCATGTGATTCTGCCATAACAATAAAATGTGTGGAATGCTTGGCTCAGCAATCTAATCAGTCAGGCTGACGACCGAAACCTGGCACTTCTAAACAATCACCTAGAGCCGCTTGTCGAGATGCTCCGAAACGTGTCTGTAGTGTAAACATGGATGAGTCCCTGACAGTGGACGTTCTAATGACTATGATGTAATGGGATCCAAACTCAAGTGGCCTGCAATGTATCTAGTTGTACACCTTAGGCACATGTGTAAACCATGATTTGTCTCGGTTGATCAATTGTGATCAGATCACCCAAGACCCCATTGTAAAAACAACATATGGATAAGCCCACAGAGTACTGTAATCAACTCCATTAGCATCCAATGGATAGAATGGACCAGTGGTGTATCTAGTTAGCTGTAGTGGGTATACTGTAATCAACTTCATTAGCATCCAATGGATAGATAGACCAGTGGTGTATCTAGTTAGCTGTAGTGGGTATACTGTGATGTACTGTAGTAGTTAGTTGTAGTGGGTATACTGTAATGTAGTAGTTATCTGTAGTGGCTATACTGTACTGTAATCAACTCCAAATGTCAATACCCATCCTTGCCTATTTTAAGCAGGCACACTGAGATGGCGATGCTATTTCAGTGGGTACACTGCATAGTCCTGCGTATATACTACACCACTGGGATAGACTTATATAATCTCCACAGCAGCCTTTTGTCTTGTAGACTCTGTAGAACACGTAGCATAATGACCCATGCACTGAGGGAATGGGACCGTGCCATAAATCTGCCTCGGAGCACGGATCATGCAGGTTAACCGGATTCCAATGGACCAAGGTCAACTCTGACTTCCTCATAGCAGTCCGTTGGTCTGTGATTTATAGTGCGTTCATGCACATCGGACCTTCGGAAATTTCTGACCTCCGATAGCAGAAAAATGACATGAACGCTAGGTCGGGTTGGATTTTTTTGAGACACACATTTTAAAACCTTGAGGAGGCAGAGGCGTAGCCCACTGGTTAGAGCTTCAGCCCCTACGCCCAAGAGTTGCTGGTTCGTTCCCTGACTTGTGTATGGCAGAAGCCCTTTTGAGCAAGGCATCAATAAAGTATATTCTATTCTATTATTTTCTATTCACACAACTACACGCACGCTGGCGAATTCGAACATTCTGAAACGCGCATATGCGATGAAACATGATTGCGCATTCTTCCACGAGTTGCATGTAAATAACAAACCAGCCTACAGCCTATGCATATGTCTATGCCGCAGTGATGTCTGTAGCCTAAGATCATGTCCACACGTAGCAAAACGACCCCCCCCCCCCTCCCCCTCCGTGAACTGGTTAGACGTGTATGGGGGAGGGGAAATGATCGGTTTCCAATAGGCTGATAATGGCTTTAGTTGCCACTTCATGTCTAGAGAACATGCAACTGAGTCCTGTGTAGCCACGAGCACAATACTGATGTGGTGTATCCAGTGAATAGTTTATAGGCTTATTTTATTTTTCGCGTGTGTCTCTATGATATAATTATTTTTAGATGCAAAAAGTCTAACTGGCTTAGCCAAAGTTTGTCAGATGGCGGCTCAATTTGGCTGATTGGCTGACGAAATTATTTTTTGTAAATGGTAAACAGTATTGTGATTCATCCGTTTATTTCAGATAGTTTGTTATTAAAAAAAATTAACAAAAAATAATTGTTCGTCGACGTTGAAAAACGGTCATTGAATTCAGTCAATATGAACTTCTTTATTTCGCTCCGGCTGAGTTGTGAACCCGGGCCATTGACGTTGCAGTCAGGGTGTTAACGCTGCGCCACTTGACATTTTGAACACGTTAGAATAGGTGTTTGACCTCACGTAACTCAGTCAGTCCAGCAAATATGTAAGAAAATGCTTATACATTAGTCTGAGCTTTAAAAGATAGCCTACAAATAGAAGATAAGATATACAACTATGAATGTACGTAGGCATACGCGCCCTACGTACATAAATAGGCTACGACGAAAATATTTTTTACACATGTAGGCCTGCCTAATAGAACGTCGCAACGTTTTCAAAACAAACTCGCATTTTACCACTGTAAATCGCCTCCATAGACTATGTCATGTAAATGAAAAATGTGTCAGTGTGTATGCATGTGTGTTTGAGAGAGAGAGAGAGAGAGAGAGAGAGAGAGAGAGAGAGACTAAGATTACATATGTGTATGTGTGTGTGTGTGTGTGTGTGTGTGTGTTTATTTGCTGAAATAGCAATATTACAAGACAATATCATATAATTAAAAAAAAATTTAATTCATCATAACATAGTGGGCTCTTTATATATCAGTATGTATCTGAATATGAAAACATTTAACCCTTATTATCATGCATTTTTGCATTCAATTTAAATTAGAAATTTAAACAAATTGTACGTAAAGCTTCGGCAAAATGGCCATGGTCTTTTTGTTTTGCATGTTTTGCAAGTGCAAAAATGTGCAATGTGTACAGAAAGCCAACAGACAGATGTCATATCATCACCATTGTGGTTCAGTCTTGACAGAAGTATCACGCTATTCAAAACATACAGTATCTCTGCTCTGACTCACCATTCCAATGTAATACAGAGGAGAGACACAAGGGGGCAGTAGAGAGGTGCAGTGCACACCAAGCCGGATGTCAGATGTCTGATAACGTCAGGCAGGTCGATGAGCAAATGTGGTGCAGTGAGGTGGTGCAGGGAGGTGCTTGTTGGTAGCGTTAGACATCGTTACACATACATTCCTTTGTATGCCTAGAGAATGTGTGAACTTAGAGTGTGAGTGCAGTCTTTGGGTTGCATTCAATTGCAACCTGTTTCACCACAAGGTGATTAACTCAACAAGGTGTTCCAGGTTATATTTGGCGTATTGTGTGTGTGTGTGTGTGTGTGTGTGTGTGTGTGTGTGTGTGTGTGTGTGTGTGTGTGTGTGTGTGTGTGTGTGTGTGTGTGTGTGTGTTCCTTTCTTGAGAATGCAATGTGGATGGTAAACCAGGTGTTTCTGATTGAATTGGAAGTCATGAAGAGAGTATGTGTGAGTCTGTGTGTTTGTGGCAGCTAACGGGGCGGTGGCTGCTGACTGTCGCTAACGTTCACGTAGCGCTGCCTGCTGCTACCACTCATGTTGGCAGCAGGGGGTGCTATCACTGCCACGTGGTCGTTGGCGAAGTTGAGGATGAAGGTCAGAGCAGAGAGCAGCAGCACGTCCACTTCATTATTCAGATGGATCTCCTCATGGTAGCACTTCACTGGGAAGATGTAGCTCATGGGAACTCCCAGTCTGTTACTGCACTCCTGCATCTAAACACACACACACACACACACACACACACACACACACACACACACACACACACACACACACACACACACACACACACACACACACACACACACACACACACACATTCATACATTCATAGATGTCCAAATTCATGCCATTACAAAAGTGAAATGTTTACGGCAGATTTACAGCAAACTTGTGGGTGATTCATGGAAAACAAATTCACTAGTTCACTAGGAAATATTGCCAGAAGTTTGCCAATGTTGGCCGCTAGAGGCAAACTTCCAGCAAAATTCTTGCAACAAAGAGTCAGTCTGCAATTTTTTTGCAAAATTGCCAAAAGCTAACCACAACTGTTTGCCAGAAACTAATTTAAATGTGAAAATATGAACTTGAAGGTGAAAATATGACCTTGAATGTAAAAAAAAATGACCTTGCCGCAAATTTGTGTCAACTGTTCGCCAGAAACCTGAAATTTCAGTCAGGGTGTACAGTATGCAATGGCAAACAGTCAACAAAACACAAAAAAACAAGAACACACACACACACACACAGAGAGATCTCACCTTGTCTCTGATCTTTTGGCTCTTGTAGATGAGTTTAATGTCCTTGGCTACATTAGTACAGGTCTCGTCCACTTTAGTCAGAATCACCACCTGCGGAATCCCTAGAGCAAGGCACGCACGCACGCACACACACACACACACACACACACACACACACACACACACACACACACACACACACACACACACACACACACACACACACACACACACACACACATTCACCATCTGAATCATATGAAATCATCATCATTATCGGATTGTCGTCATCGTCATCGTTATCACCATCACCATCATAATCATAATCATCAAGCCAAAACTAAAATGAAGCTAAACATGGCTAATTATTACAGTATTATTATTTTTTTTTAATCATTTGTATGTATTTTTTATAATGCTCTTCAGCAACTCACTTTCATCCCCAGCTTTGGCCCTAATGTGCTTCATCTTGTCGATGACACCATCGTCCATCATGGAGATCTTATTGGCTGGGATGACACTGACAAGGCAGTGGATTCTGTCTTTCAACACGGGACTGTTGTTGTATCCACGGTCCCCCACTGAGGCTGGGCTGGCAGGATTAAACTGGAGAGAGAGAGAGAGAGAGAGAGAGAGAGAGAGAGAGAGAGAGAGAGAGAGAGATAGAGAGAAGGAGAAAGAGAGAGGGAGAATGAGAGAGAGAGAGACAAATGGAGAGACAATTATACAAAAATATTAGCAACAAAGAAACCAAAGCAAGATGGCTTCACTATCAAGTGCATAAGCCCCGTTGATGCAGGATCTAGCCAAGAGAAAAACTGAGTCACAAACAAAGATCATTTAGCATCGACAATCTACCGAGAGCTTATGCACCTGTTGATTTGGACTAATAGCAGCCTAATCTACGGTGGCTCTGAAGTGCAAAACACAACACAAATAAGACAACACGACACAAATAAGACAACACAACACAAAAAGAGAAAACACAACACAAAAAGAGACAACACAACACAAAAAGAGAAAACACGGCCCCGAAGTGCACAACACAACGGCAAATCACACAACACAACACAAAAAGAGACAACACAACACAAAAAGAGAAAACACAACGGCAAATCGCACAACACAACACAAAAAGAGAAAACACAACGGCAAATCACACAACACAACACAAAAAGAGACAACACAACACAAATAAGACAACACAACACAATTAGAGAAACCTCGGCCCCGAAGTGCAAAACACAACGGCAAATCACACAACACAACACAAAAAGAGACAACACAACACAATTAAGAGACAACACAACGGAATACCTTCGGGCCACATGAATCGTCGCTGGGACACGTACAGGCCTACAGCCCGCAGAAAATAGCATGCTGGGTCTTCACATGTCCATAAGAACCCACAGTAATGGAATATCCACGTTGTGTTTTATTCATAATATGTTTGGTGTATAATCCAACATACAAAAGCAACAAGTTCGAAACAAATCATCAGAAATCAGGAAGTAAAACAGCTTGTAACTCTGTCACCGTTCTAGATACCGTCATATACCATATATGGTAATTTTTGTGAGATCCCCCTAGTTACCGTGGTAGCTACCACACATCATAGCGATGGCTTTGCCCCACATGTCTTTCTGCGACGAGATATTCAAAACCGGAGGAGATTGGGCAAGAGAGCTGTCAATCAGGCTCCCTAGCTTTGAATGACGACAGCACTAGTCAGCCACATGCCTCGTCATTGAAAACCGGATAATGTTGAAGCCAAGGGGTAGACGATTTCAGTGATATGCGACTTTACTTTATAAACCCTAGTAAAGTCCTCGTAACATTCATTAAAAGATTTAAAGAGACATGCAGGCTGAAATAATTCGAAGATTTAATGGTGCATAGGCTACTGACAATAAAACTCTTACACAAGAACCCCTTCGAGTAGAAGCATAATATTGGTGTCAAATGAAAGCTAACATTCTGGAGATTTTTGGGGAGCCTGATTGACAGCTCTCTTGCCCAATCTCCTCCGGTTTTGAATATCTCGTCGCAGAAAGACATGTGGGGCAAAGCCATCGCTCTGATGTGTGGTAGCTACCACGGTAACTAGGGGGATATCACAAAAATTACCATATATGGTATATGACGGTATCTAGAACGGTGACAGAGTTACAAGCTGTTTTACTTCCTGATTTCTGATGATTTGTTTCGAACTTGTTGCTTTTGTATGAGTTGGATTATACACCAAACATATTATGAATAAAACACAACGTGGATATTCCATTACTGTGGGTTCTTATGGACATGTGAAGACCCAGCATGCTATTTTCTGCGGGCTGTAGGCCTGTACGTGTCCCAGCGACGATTCATGTGGCCCGAAGGTATTCCGTTGTGTTGTCTCTTAATTGTGTTGTGTTGTCTCTTTTTGTGTTGTGTTGTGTGATTTGCCGTTGTGTTGTGCACTTCGGGGCCGAGGTTTCTCTAATTGTGTTGTGTTGTCTTATTTGTGTTGTGTTGTCTCTTTTTGTGTTGTGTTGTGTGATTTGCCGTTGTGTTTTCTCTTTTTGTGTTGTGTTGTGTGATTTGCCGTTGTGTTTTCTCTTTTTGTGTTGTGTTGTCTCTTTTTGTGTTGTGTTGTGTGATTTGCCGTTGTGTTGTGCACTTCGGGGCCGTGTTTTCTCTTTTTGTGTTGTGTTGTCTCTTTTTGTGTTGTGTTGTGTGATTTGCCGTTGTGTTGTGCACTTCGAGGCCGTTTTTTCTCTTTTTTGTGTTGTGTTGTCTCTTTTTGTGTTGTGTTGTGCACTTTGGGGCCGTGATTTCTCTCTTTGTGTTGTGTTGTCTTATTTGTGTTGTGTTTTGCACTTCAGGGCCACCGTACTAATCACCACATGACGTGGTGTACTACAACAACAAACTGACATAAAACAGCTGACATAAAAATCACTGAAAAAGCAGCCTTTGAGCACAACGGTTTGCAAGTGCTTATGCCCAGTCTAAGCCAAGTGAGCAGCCTAGAGATGAGACAATATGTCGTCAGTCATCTTTGATGTGATCTCAAAACACTTTAGTCTGTGAGTCTCGCATGGCCATCGTTGATGTCACTCTGTAATACTGTAATTAATCATTATTAGCAGTATCAGTGTTTGATCTGTGTCTCTGATGTCACTTTTATGATGAATATGAGATACTGGGGTGGTTTACCTTGAAGCCATCTTCAATGTGACCCTGCAAGACTTTGATGAGATCTTCAGTGTCCACCCCTTCTGAACGGCCATCTTCCAGACCCATGATGTCACAGAGGTCAAAGGGCAGGAAGGACCCATACTTCTGATTTTTGATGTGGTAGGTTTGGAACTATGTATGAAATCAGACACACTGGGTAAAGCCATCATTGGACTAAGAAATGATGGTCTACAAAACATATCAAATACAATTCAACAAATTACAGCAAGCATACACATCTACTTTCGCACTATTTGTAACATGTCCCAGTGACTACTTGACATGAGAACATGAGATGAGTTGACACTGACAGAGACAGGTCACTCACAGTCCTTGTGAAGCTGTGGCCGGTCGCTGCTTCAGCTGCGGCCATATTTGTTATCCGCCCCTGGAAGATGGAGTCGATGGAGTTGATGAAGCTGGACTTCCCTGCTCCCACTGGACCATGGACCAGGATGCGGAGTTTGTCAACGTCTTGAGTGCTGATTGGAAATTTCCTCAAAAAATCTGCCGTGTTTTTCTTTTTGCTGTTTATTGAGAAAATGTAAAAACATAACTATACTGGCAACAAGTAAACAAAACAAGCACAGCATTGCAGCCCATTGGCACCAGACTGTAGAATGAGCCAGAGATTTAGGGCGCACTCACACTAGGTACGTTTCACCCGTACCGTACTGGAGCACGGTTGCCTCTGGTCCCTGGTCTGTGCTGCTCACACTGCATATAATCAAACCGTACTTGGGTATGATTGAGTTGCTGTGTTCTAGAATCTTTATGCAACGTGTGATTATTAATTGGAACGTTATTGTTTATTTCATCATTAATGACGTTGTGCTTCCATGCATACCGTACCAGAGTCCACCTCCTCCAAGCGTACTAGCGTACCGTACCCTGGTACGGAACGAAGCGATCACACTGGTCAAACGAACCGGACTTTAGGGTCCAAGTGTACTCGGGTACGGTACGAATTGCCTAATGTGAGTATGCCCTTAGAGGAAGTATTCACATGTGTACAGATATACTGAACATTACTGAACAGTACTCACGTATACATACTGAACATTACTGAACAGTCATTTGTCCCCTCTTTTGTAAACATACTGAATTTCCTGAAAACAACCCCCCGCCCCAAAAAAAAGAAAGAAAGAAAGAAAAAAAAATCTGATTGAACAATCCTTTGAGTGAATAAAACAAGTATCTAGAAGGCAACAGGCTTGGAAGTAAGCTATCATATTTTACATTAATACGTTTTTTTCTTTTTGATGGGATTTTGGGTCTTAACAAATACTTGGGGACTGATGGCACCATACTGATACTGACACAACTGAACAGAAACGGAAAAACAACCAAACACAAGTACACCACAAGAACCAATTGAACAGAAACTAGGTTTAAAAAGGTTTCTTTAAGACTCACTCACCTCCACTCCAGGATCCTCCATTCTTTGCTCAGGACTGTGAAACAGAAAGATATCAGACTCCTGTCAGAACCAGTGTCTGTGTGTGTGTGTGTGTGTGTGTGTGTGTGTGTTTGTGTTTGATCTGATCACACTCTCTGTCAAAACCCAACCTCCTCCTCTCAGGGGCTCAGAGGTAGAGCCAGTCAGTATAACGATTGATAAATCGAGTGCATCCATCTGTCTGTCTCTCTGTCTGTCTACCCATCTGAAAGTTACATTTTCAAAGATCATTCAATTCTGCCAAAATATTTTTACATTTTACTATCAGTAGATCCTTCATTTTGCCAATAGAGGAAGCGAAAGGCCCATACGTTGTGTGGTTGTATGTGCAAGCTGTTTAGGGCGATCAGGTACGATTGGAGGATTGGAGCCAGGTTTGGGGACCACATCACTGTAATCATTTTCCGGACGTTCATCTTTGGACAAAGTTTGTTTCTTCCCGAGGTTTTTGGGATCCGCGTGGGGATCTTTCTGCACAAAGTTAAACAGAAACATATTATTGCTCAGCTCTTAGGGTATGCTAAAGGAACAAACAATTTGTTAGCAATTTGATTGGTATTTCATCTCTATGTGTACATCCTGTCACAATGCTACTTTGACTACCATTTGATGTAGCTACTTTAATGCAAATTAGCATGTAGCATAAACACAACATACAAATTAGCTTGTAGCATGAAAACAGAATGTGTCCATATGAAAGGAGCTTGTGACATAAAGCATGTGTGTCCATATTGAATTAGTAGGCCTATATAGAAAAAAGAGTGAGTATCCATATTAACTTAACATGTAGCATAAACAGTGTGTTACCATATTAAATTAGCATTTAGCATGAAATAGTGTGTGTACATCTAAAAGTAGCATGTAGCATAAGACAATATGTGTCCATTTTAAATTAGCATGTAGCATACAGTCAGTGTGTCAATATTCAATTAGCCCTTTACACGGTGATGTCAGACGAAGCGTTGCTGGGTATCCTCCGGCATGTCCAGCCACCAAGTACTACAGAAGAAGATGAAGAAGTATTCATGGGTTTTATCAGGTCCCTTTCCACAGGTGTATACAATCAAGCACCTTGATTATCAATGCAGACTGCATGGTGCTTGATTGTATACACCTGTGGAAAAGACCTGATGAAACCCATGAATACTTCTTCTTCTTCTTCTGTAGTATTTGGCGGCTGGACATGCCGGAGGATACCCAGCAACGCTTTGTCTGACATCACGTGAAAAGGGCTAATTAGCATGTAGCACAAAACGGGGTCATCCCTATGTTCCCCGATTGTCCCCAAAAGGATCATATGTTTCCTGTTCGCAATACACACCGAGGAACATATGACCCTTTTTGGGAAAAGCGGGGAACACATGACCCTTTTTAAAATTGTCAAAAAAGGGTCCTATGTTCCCCTGTTCCTGACAGAATAGGGAACATAGGACCCGGGGAAAAGGACCTGGTTAACATAGGTACGCTCCCCATAAAACAGTGAGTGTCTTAAATTATTAAATTAAATTAGCATGTAGCATGTGTGCTCATATTAGACTAGCGTATAGCATAACATCAGTAGCATGTGTGCTCATATTAGACTAGCGTATAGCATAAAATCAGTAGCATGTGTGCTCATATTAGACTAGCGTATAGCATAACATCAGTAGCATGTGTGTCCATATTAGACTAGCGTATAGCTTAAAATCAGTAGCATGTGTGTCCATATTACTGGAGCTGTAACATGTTCCAGTATGGAATGTTACAAAACAAGTAATGGGCCACACGTCCGTTGATGCTGATTTCTGAGTAGAGAAAAAAATATACCTTCTTTTTTTTGAACATGGTATTTCAGCTGGCCTCAACACGAATCTGAAGAGAGGTTCAACATTCACACATTTTATCAGCCTTTTGTCCCAAGGGAATATGTTGCTTTCAGAAACAAATAACATCTTAGGAATGTATGCCCAGACAGCAAGAGGCTCTGTGTTTTTTTACTCATCAGTTCTCCAGCTATCCATTGGCAGGTTGCTGAAAAATGGCCCAATATTTTACCACTAATAATTATTGGTCTAAAATCTTTTTAATTTCTTCAGTTATATTCCATCTGTCATTTTAATAACATGTCATGTATTTACTTAATATTCATGGCAAGTTACATTTAGGGCGTGTTCACACCAGGAAGTACACTTGCTTTGGTCCGAACCAAACAAGAAACGAACTTGAGTTCGTTTTAATCGAACTAAACAAGGCAGGTGTGAATACGCCTTTAAAGGCGCACCACAAGTGTCATGTCACCGGCAGCATGCCAACAGCTGCACAGTCATAAATGGGGCAGCCGTGGCCTACTGGTTAGGGCTTCGAGCTTGTGACTGGAGAGTTGCCGGTTTGATCCACGACCAGTCCACCAAGTGCCCTTGAGCAAGGCACCTAAGTCCTCACTGCTCCCCGAGCGCCGCTGGTTGGGCATGGCAGCTCACTGCTGTGGGTTAGTGTGTGATCCACCTCACTGTGTGTTCACTGTGTGCTGTGTGTGTTTACTAATTCGGTTAAATGCAGAGAAACTAATTTCCCTCACGGGATCAAAAAAGTATATATTCTATTCATGAATGGCCTGCCAAAGCAAAGTTCAGGAAGTTTCAGATGACTTATCCACAGCCTGCCTGTATGTATTGTGGACTTTGGCATTCACCGTCATCCGTCTATATTTCAGTCAATTCAAGTGCTGTTTCAGATTATTCTAAGACCACTTCAATAGTAGATACTTAGTACTAGAATACTGATCAACGATCACTGTTAACTGTGTTTCTGACTGTATCAGAATACCAATCGAAGTTCACTGTAAACAATCAGAGATCATTGTAAATTGTGAGTTTCGTAGTTTCTTCTTACCTTTTGTGGTTTATGTCCGTGCAGTTGGAGTTATATCCTGTCGCTCTCTCGTCTTCCCCTTCTCCCCACCTCTCTCTTTCCCCCCTCACCTCTATCCTTCTCTTTCCTCTCCTCTACTTCTATCTCGTTCCTTCTTCCTTTCTCTCTCCTTCCCTCTCTACTTCTTTACCTCTGTCACCCTCTGTCTTCTTCCCTGTTCTCTCTATCTCTGTTTGTGATCAATCCCTCTCTTCCCTCTATCGCTCCACCTCTTGCTCTCTCTCTCTCTCTCTCTCTCTCTCTCTCTCCATACCTTACTCTCACTCACTCACTCCCACTCTCTCTCCACCCCTTTCTCCCGCTCTCTTTTTTTCACTCAATCTTTCTCCTCCTCCTTTTTCCTATCTTCCTCCCACCCACTCTCCCTCTCTCTTCTCTCTCTATCTCTCTATCCCCTCCTCCCCTTCTTCTTTCTCTATCCCTCCCTCCGTCTTTCCAGAATGTTGTGGTCAACCTTGATCCATATCCCTCCAATAACAGAAGCCTTAGGCCTCATGGACTCTAAGACATGTGATTCTGCCATAACAATAAAATGTGTGGAATGCTTGGCTCAGCAATCTAATCAGTCAGGCTGACGACCGAAACCTGGCACTTCTAAACAATCACCTAGAGCCGCTTGTCGAGATGCTCCGAAACGTGTCTGTAGTGTAAACATGGATGAGTCCCTGACAGTGGACGTTCTAATGACTCTGATGTAATGGGATCCAAACTCAAGTCACCTGCAATGTATCTAGCTGTACACCTTAGGCACATGTGTAAACGATGATTTGTCTCGGTTGACCAATTGTGATCGGATCACCCAAGACCCCATTGTAAAAACAACATACGGATAATAAGCCCACAGAGTCTAAACGGATGCCTGTCCCATCCTGGAGGAAGTGTAGAACTCTCGTTCAATTGCTCAGCATTATAGAAATGGGTCAGAATCATCTCCATTAGCATCCAATGGATAGAATAGACCAGTGGTGTATCTAGTTAGCTGTAGTATACTGTGGTGTATCTAGTTAGCTGTAGTGGGTATACTGTGATCAACTCCATTAGCATCCAGTGGATAGAATAGACCAGTGGTGTATCTAGTTAGCTGTAGTATATTGTGGTGTATCTAGTTAGCTGTAGTGGGTATACTGTAATCACCTCCATTAACATCCAATGGATAGCATAGACCAGTGGTGTATCTACTTAGCTGTAGTGGGTATACTGTGATGTAGTAGTTAGCTGTAGTGGGTATACTGTAATCAAATCCAAATGTCAATACCCATCCTTGCCTATTTTAAGCAGGCATACTGAGATGGCGATGCTATTTAAGTGGGTATACTGCACAGTCCTGCATATCACATATACTACACCACTGGGATAGACTAATATAATCTCCACAGCAGCCTTTTGTCTTGCAGACTCTGTAGAACACGTAGCATAATGACCCATGCACTGAGGGAATGGGACCATGGCATAAATCTGCCTCGGAGCACGGATCATGCAGGTTGACCAGATTCCCATGGACCAAGGTCAACTCTGACTTCCTCATAGCAGTCAGTTGGTCTGTGATTTAGTCCAGATATACTGCTGTCAGCTGATTGGCCAGAGCCTCAAAGCCCAGTTATACTGCTGTCAGCTGATTGGCCAGAGCCTCAAAGCCCAGTTATACTGCTGTCAGCTGATTGGCCAGAGCCTCAAAGCCCAGTTATGTAAGCTTGGAAGCGTCTGGTCTCTTCGTCTGTTTGTTGACTCAGTCAGTAAAAGTGAATTGTCCTGCCTATCACAGAGTCACAGAGTCCTATTGTGAGCCTCCAGGCCAATAAAAGTGGTTGATATCAGATTGGAAGTTAATATTACAGGGCTTTCCGGCTCATGCCAGTATAACTTTATAACGGGACTTGTAATGAAGTCAATGATTCATCTGATTGAGTGTCTCTGTGTCATGCCTTATGAGCTCGGTGCTTCCATTCTAAATTAATGATTAGTTAATAGTGAACAAAACAACACACAGTAGATGAATCAGAAACAGTTTTATTGGCCAGGGTGGTTTACACATTGAATGAATTTCTGTGCAGTTGGCAAATTAATATGTCTGTCTGTCTGTCTGTCCAAGCATATTTGAATGGACGATGCTTCTCTTCAAATATGACTCTTTTTTTGTGTTTGTGTATTTGTATGTGTATAGGATGTGTGTTAGTGTGGTGTGTGTGTGTGTGTGTGTGTGTGTGTTTAAAAATATTTTAATGGACGATGCTTTTCTTCAAAGATGACTTTTTTCTCAAGGGAAGGAGGAATTTGTTGAGGATGAGGAAGAACAGGAGGACGAGGACGACTCAAACCGGGAGGTGTAGAAATAGGAAATTAATATGCATGTGTGTGCGTGTGTGTGCGTGTGTGTGTGTGTGTGTGTGTGTGTCTCGCTGTCTGTGTGTGTGTGTGTGTGTGTGTGTGTGTGTGTTTTTGAGTACTCTTACATATATGACTCCGTTTGTGTATTTGTACAGTATGTGTATAGGGTGTGTGTGTGTGTGTGTTTAAAAATATTTGAAAGGACGATGCTTCTCTTCAAAGACGACTTTTTTCTCAAGGGAAGGAGGACGAGGAAGAACAGGAGGACGAGGACGACTCGGACCAGGAGGTGTAGAAACAGGAGAGGGTGATGAGGGAGACACAGGTGGTGGAGACGGAGGTGGAGGAGGAGGTGGAGAAGGAGGTGGAGAGGTGTCATTGTAGAGGTCGACTTCATATTCATCTTCGACGTAGCCATGGGGGGCTCGCTCCTTCAAGTGACCTCTGACATCATCTGCCACGTGATGTTTGCGGTGGGCACCAGCAAGAAGAAGTACCTTCTCTGCCACCTGGTGTTTGGGGTGGGCACCAGAAGGAGGGGGTGTCTTCTCTACCACGAGATGTTTGGGGTGGGCACCTTTAGGAGGGGGTGCCTTCTCTACCACGAGATGTTTGGGGTGGGCACCTTTAGGAGGGGGTGCCTTCTCTGCCACCTGATGTTTGGGGTGGTCACGGACATGGGGCGCTATCACTGCATATTGGGGGCTGCTGCCACCCCTCACGTTAACAGCAGGGGGCGGAGAGGACGCCATCACTTCCACGTGGTCGTTGGCGAAGTTGAGGATGAAGGTCAGAGCAGAGAGCAGCAGCACGTCCACTTCATCATTCAGATCAATCTCCTCATGGTAGCACTTCACTGGGAAGATGCAGTTCATGGGAACTCCGAGTCTGTTGCTACACACCTCCATCTAAACACACACACACACACACACACACACACACAATGATCTATGCACACCAAATCTAATGTATATACATTTATGGATAATTGCAATGGCAAACACAGTCAGCCAAACACTAATGAGAGAGAGAGGGAGAGAGGTGTCACCTTCTCTCTGATCTTCTTGCTCCTGTAGACAAGTTTAATGTCCTTTTTTACTGTGGGACATGTCTCATCCACTTTAGTCAGGACCACCACCTGAGGAATACCTGCAGCAGGACACACACACACACACACACACACACACACACACACAAACACACACACACACACACACACACACACACACACACACACACACACACACACACACACACACAATAAACAGACGCTAAACATGATTTACATGAACTTCTTTTTTGCTTTTATAATTTATTTTATATTTCTTGTCTTGACTCACCCTGAAGACCAGCTTTGGCCCTGACATGCTTCATCTTCTCAATGACGCCATCGTCCATCATGGAGATGGAATTGGCTGGGATGACACTGACCAGGCAGTGGATTCTGTCTTTCAACGTGGGACTGCTTTTGTATCCAGGGTCCTTCTCTGAAGCTGGGCTGGTAGGATTAAACTAGAGAGCGAGAGAGAGAGCGAGAAATAGAGAAAGATGGAGAGAGAGAGCATGCATGAGAGAATTACATAAAGAGGGAGAGGGATCTTCCTCAACCTTATTATTTTATGTGAGAAATTTGTCAAGAAGCATTTAGAAACAAAATTACATTCATTAAACTAAAATAGAATAATGTGAATATGATGGCTTCTTACCATAAAGCCATTTTCAATGTGACCCTGCAACACTTTGATGAGGTCCTCAGTTTTCACCCCTTCGGAATTCACAGCTTCCAGACCCATGATGTCACACAGGGCAAAGGGCAGGGAGGTTCCATACTTCTGATTTTTAATGTAGTGCGTTTGGAACTAAGAATGAAACAGACACACTGAGTAAATCGTCTTTGGACAAAGTAATTATTCACAACCCCCCTAGTTCAACAGGGCTTAGCAGGGATCTCCTTGTTTGGTAGGTTCCAATACCATTTTCTGATAAATAAGTCTGCTCTGACAGACACACATGGGTAAATCATCACTGGACAAAGTAATTATGGTCTTCACAACGTCTCAAATATAGCAATTAAAGAGTTATTTTCCAAAACTCTATATCCACCATTTTAATTAATTTTCCGAAATCTTTTTTTTTTTTTTTTTTCAAGCATACCCATCTACTTTTTGCATCATTTGCAACATGTCCCAGTGACAGTGACATTGACCATGAGATGAGTTGACACTGGCAGAGACAGATGACTCACCGTCTTGGTGAAACTGCGATCAGTCGCTGCGTCTGCTATGGCCATACTGGCCATGCGCCCCTGGAAGACGGAGTCGATGGAGTTGATGAAGCTGGACTTCCCTGCTCCCACTGGACCGTGGACCAGGATGCGGAGTTTGTCAACATCTGGAGTACTGATTGGAAATTTCCTCAAAAGGTCTGCCATGTTTTCCTTTGTGCTATTTTTAGTAAACAAACCAAAACAACAAACAATTAAAGCCAGTTGGCATCAGATTGCAAGATGGCCCAGACATCCAGAGAGAAGTGTTTACATGTTATTTTGGATGTACAGTACATCAATCAATCAATCAATCAATAAATCAATCATTAAATCAGCCAATCAAGGAGTAAATAGCCCATAACCTAAACAAAATCAAGCAAGTTTGTTTCTATTTTTTTTATAATGTCAAGTGGTTTAGAAAATGATGTATCACAAATAAGTACTGGCTGACACAGTATCAAACTGCGAAAAAGAAGATAACACAGCCAATGTATATTTGCAGTTTACAAGCATTGAAAGTTCTGTTATGAGAATCCATCTGCTGATCAATGCTGATTGGAGTAGTTTAGAAATTATGTATATCTCAAGTAATGTCTGACAAAGTATCAAACATTACATTACATTACATTTAGCAGACACTTTTTTTCCCCAACGTTACTTACCGGTACATATGGCAACTTAACTACAGTATATTATAAGGAATTACATTGTCCACAGAGCAACTTGGGGTGAAGTGCCTTGCTCGAGGGCACAACGGTGGGTGTTGGGAATTGAACTGCACGCTAGCCCAGCTCCTTAACCACTACACTACCACCACCCTACAGGCTACTACATGCTAGCCCAGCTCCTTGACCACTACACTACCACAGCCCTACAGGCTACTGCACGCTAGCCCAGCTCCTTGACCACTACACTACCACAGCCCTACAGGCTACTGCACGCTAGCCCAGCTCCTTAACCACTACACTACCACAGCCCTACAGGTTAGTGCACGCTATCCCAGCTCCTTAACCACTACACTACCACCACCCTACAGGCTACTGCACGCTAGCTCAGCTTCTTAACCACAACACTACCACCGCTCCAAACAGACTAAAAGAAGATAAAAACAGCCAATGTATATTTTCAGTTACAGACAGTTCACAAACATTGAAAGTTGTTCTGTTATGAAAATCACCTCCAGTCCAGGATCCTCCACGGAATGTCCAACACTGGGGAACACAAATACATCACGAAACTTAGACAACACCTAATCAATCAATAAATCAGTATTGGTAAATATACCATTACTGAAACACAAACGCATCATCAGGCTGATAGATATACTGAGGACACTCATTTGAATCAGCAGCTCACAGTCAAGTGTTTTGCATCACGATCGATGGATGGATCGATGGATGGATCGATGGATTGATTGATGGATTGTTCGATGGATTGATCAATGGATCAATCTAGCGATCAATCAATTCACTAGTCAGTTAAGCAAACAAGGATAGAGGTGTGGTTTCTAAACATATTACGTGAATGCATATCAAAGCCAATCAAACACTTCAAGCACTTCAAACAACCAATCATTCATTCAGGCAAACATTCCATACCACTCGGATGTCAGAGGTTCTGACTTGTCAGCAATCAAATCAAGCAAGAGAGCGACAGGTAAATCATTCATACTGAATTGAGAATATAAAACTGCATTTTTGATCAATATTTGATATATTTTGATATAAAATCAATATTTGAAGATTGAATATTAAAGATCAAAATAGCTACGCTACCACCAAGCTACTGAGAAATGTAGCTAAGCTAGTAGCTTCGCTACAAGTAGTGAAGCTACTGCCCATCACTGTAAATCATTCATGCTGAATTGAGAATATAAAACTGCATTATTTGGTCAATATTTGATATATTTTGATATAAAATCAATATTTGAAGATTGAATATTAAAGATCAATAACACTTTTTTTGTTTTACTGAGTGTGGACTCACTGGGAGGGTCTTTGGGGGGAGGAGGAGAGGAGAGGCTGGCGTAGCGGTCGACCACATCTGCTAACGCACGATTGGAGGACGGCAGGGAGGGACACAGGACGGAGATGTTCAGGGAAGCGAGTTTAGCCGCGCTCTGGTCAGCCCCCTCGGACTCCACACTCGACTGCTTCTGCACAGAGGGACAGAAAGAGGGCCGTTTCTCAGGTGTCAACAGAATCAAGTTCAATTGAAGATCTCACAATATACCACATTTAACATACAAGAACACGGATTTAGGAGAAAGGCTCAAATCTCATTCCAAATGTTGCTTTCCTATACAGCAGGTGAGAAATTCCTACACATTGTGGAGTCAATTCAACACGTCTGTACCCTTACATGGACATTAATAATGCAGTATTAACATGATTAACACAGTATTCCGAATTAGGTTATAGTCGGAATAACCAATAACTGAAGTAAAGGATAATGGAGGACACGATGTTCGACTATACAACGTTTATGCACTGTTCTAGATGGTGAAACGGGCAGACATGAAGCCCCCTTATAGAACGCAGGACAATGGTGAATTCAACCAAGCCGTGGAATAATAAAGACATGGAGTATTCCGATCTTAGCCGCATTACTGAGACACGTTGTATGCATGTATTGTATACATCTTAATCATATTATAACACACTACTAGAATTTTCAGAGCGGATACTTACAGAATCAGAAGAGAATTAAGTACAGAATCAATCATCTTTGCTGGTAATGATCGGTAAAAATACATTTTAAATCAGTAGAGAGACAGATAGAGACGGAAGAGTAAAATGTAAACCTTTGATGAGCACCGTACCTGTTTGTCCTTCTTCTTGAGTGGCCACATGATCCCTCTGCTGAAATGAGCACAAGTTAGAGGAAATAACGCAAATTCATCAATCCATACAGTTACAAAAGTAATGTAGCTATTCTTAACTACTGTAGTTGTGCTTCAGACGGTTACAAAAGTAATGTAGCTATTCTTAACTACTGTAGTTGTGCTCCATACAGTTACAAAAGTAATGTAGCTATTCTTAACTACTGTAGTTGTGCTTCAGACGGTTACAAAAGTAATGTAGCTATTCTTAACTACTGTAGTTGTGCTTCAGAGGATGGCTGATATGAAACTAGACATGTGCATATCCGAGGACCTGCAAGAGTGGGCTTGCAAAAATGCTAACAATGCTAACCATGCCTACAATGCTAACCAGGTTGATCAGCTAACTTGGCTGATGATTTCTAGCAGTTATGCTAAAAATGCTAATGATGCTAACAATGTTATCTAAGCTAACAATGCTAACCAGGTTGATTAGTTGACTTACACTGTAAAACCGAACACTACAAGTAAAATAGTTTTTTTGATTTGAAAACACTCAAAAATGAAAAATAGCTCATTGTACTTTAATCGTCTGTGTTACTTGAACAAATATTTACTTTTAAGTTGACAGCACTCGTCCGCTTTAAGTAATTTGAAAAAATAGAATGCGTGGGAACAGATTTGTAGGCGGATCTTCTGCCATGGATCTTGTGCACGTCAAGCGAAGCGACGCATAACGGTCGACCACCAGAGAAGACACGAAAAGAATGGGGCACAGGAGAAGATTCAACGGGACAACGAGAAGAGAAAACCGCAATTAAACGTAAGTGGAGAAATTAAGTGGTGCATTTTGACCCTAACGTACGACCTTTACCATATTGCTAAAGCCAAAAGTTTGAAAATATTTGACTGCTACGTAAATGTATCCAGTTACTAGCTAGCAGCTAAGAATGTTGCTTCTATGCCAGCACTTGATTGATCAGCTAACTTAACGCTAGCAATCTCCAATGTGACTAAAAACATGGAATAATTTACCCCGTTAGTACTGTTTAACACAATGACTTTGAAGTGCAAGCTATGTGGTGCGTTGCTTAATAACAGGGCACAGGTTCTGACCGGCAACATTAGCGCTTAGCATGCTAGCGTTTAGCATGCTAGCGACGTTACGTCCGTCCGTTAGTCCACTTCCATGCCGTTATGATGACCTGTGTGTGCACATTTCATTCAGTAAATGCGTTTACTGTAAGATTAAGGTGATCAGATTTTTGGGACATAATCCTTGGACATTTTCAGTTTAGAACCGTAAAGACCTAAAATGCTTTGCTAGAAATTATTCAAATTATTAGTGCTGTTACCTAGACTATAGAATTTTAACCATGCACACTCAGCTGGAATAGTTATGATGACACAACAGCAATGAGTTCACAACCTCAAAGCATATTTGAGCTCAGAAATGGGCCAAAATACTGTATACTACATTTCAGCACTCCATGAAATCCTACAGTAGCCTAGTGGTCACCTGTGTGTAGATAATCTAAAATAAGATAGTTGTCTTGGTCATCTTAGTAATGGCTATCTAGGTCTATACATGCTATATCTTCCTATTTTAGGACAGTGGGGGCTACCCATATCTAAAGAAAGTATGATGTTATAATAGATGTATAGTATAATGTGTAATAAGATTAAAGAATACTTTGGTTTCAGAAGCTGTACTAACTATCAAAGAAAGGTAATCCCTACTGCATTTCAAATTGTTATTATTACTGGCTTGACTATATGACTGTTTGTTTTCACATGCAGGGATCCTCGGATGTAAATATCCAACGTGCTGTGGCACTCAGTGGCCTTCCTTTCTACCTCCATGAAGATGATGGCACTTTTATAAAGACATGGGATGTAAGTAAGCATGTTGTCTATTATTGACATGACCGTTAAAGGTAATGGCTATCTAGGTCTATACATGCTATATCTTCCTATTTCAGGACAGTCTGGCTACCCATATCTAAAGAAAGTATGATGTTATAATAGATGCATTGTATAATGTTTATTAAGATTAAAGAATGCTTTGGTTTCAGAAGCTGTAACTATCAAAGAAAGGTAATCCTACTGCATTTTGAATTATTATTACTGGCTTGACTGCATGACTTCTTTTCACATGCAGGGATCCTCGGATGTAAATATCCCACACACTGTGGCACTCAGTGGCCTTCCTTTCTACCTCCATGAAGATGATGGCACTTTTATAAAGACATGGGATGTAAGTAAGTTGTCTATTATTGACATGACTGTTAAAGGGGTAGTTTTTGGACATAGGACCTCATTTCCAAGTTAGCCAATGTGAATCAGAACAATGAGAAAATTGGGTACAGCATAGAGCAAATACTGGTCCAGCAGCTTAAACTAAACTGAATTGAAGCTAAAGCCAAAATGTCTTGGTAGGTTATCAATAGCTGCCGAGCCACTATTTAGTCTCTGTTGCATCAAATTTTGTCATTTTTATTCTTATGGACAGAAGTGATCTCGAAGAACAGGGCTATGGGTCGAGCAACACTGGAGTTACATTTCAAGCTTTTGTTTTTTTCACCAGGAAACTCCAGAGACGTTACTTAGTATTATTTCAAGTAATTATTTCAATAATGCAACTGCCCTGGAAAAGTTTGAGGAGAAAATGTTAAACTTAATAGTGCAATAGACATAGTAGCCCTTAACTTGTAATCCCTATTAGATATTAAATTAACACACAGTTGTTCTTTGTTAATTTTTTCAGGTCTCTCAATCGGAGTTCAAGATGAGGAAACCCAGCCCGATTTGTCGCCGATTGGATCTTGCTCTGCAGGCTGGAATCCTGCACATTTATCTCTTCTGCTTCCGTTCCACTTTTGCTGGAACCAATCGCATCCTGGCTTATCCATCAGACGCACCAGGATCGTGGTCTGATTGGTTGAAGGACTATCCAAGCGTACAGAGACATTTGAACTATGCAAATTCATCACGCCTCTTGTCCAGTAGAAATACAGCGCAGACTCCCCAGACAAATGTTCAATCTCAAAAGACTGAGCTTGGTGATAGCCAAGCTACGAACTCCAATGTTTTTGTAATGTATTCATTAATTGTTCCCTGAACATATTCAATGATTTGTTGATGGTTGACGTTATTGTCCAATGTTTTTTTATAATTATTATTTTAATACTATCATCTCCTACCATCGTCTATCTCATTTCTCAAATTAGAGGTGGATAAACTGTGTTTATTTGAATTTAGCCTCACTACAGCCTTGATCTGAACTCCAATCTGTACTTGTTTTCATGGTTTACATTAAAAGATTAAGTTGAATTTCAGTGGCCTATGTTCTTCCAAGTCCTAAAGTTGAAACTAATCAAAATGAGCAAGTTTGTTCAACTTTCTGATCATTTAAACTTTTAAGTTAAGTTTAATTAAAATAATTGGTTGATGCTAAATTAAATATTTTATGTTGATATTAATGAATCCAAGTAAGCTGAGCTTAATTTTATTAATTACTGCAAACTCAACGAGTGGATGTTTCTTCAACTTAAAAAAGACTTGTTGAACACTCTCAAAATTCGCTAGTGGAGACTAATTAAAAAAGTTAAGTTTCTTTGACTTAGCAAAACCAAGTTACCATTACTTAATTTTTTTTGTGTAATCTGTTTCACCAATTTTTTTGAGTTCAACTAACTTGTCGGGTTTTACAGTGTAGCAGATGATTTCTAGCATTTATGCTAAACATGCTAACTATGCTAACTCTGCTAACAATGCTAACTTAGCTAATGACTTCTGTTATGTCAACGATGCTTAAAAAAACGACAACCGGCAGCCATCCCACATGAACAAGCAAGCTACACCGGATCGATTTTTTAGTGTTGGAACTGTGTCGATAGCTCAAAGACTCTAGGAGAAGAGGCGTTCTAAAAAAACGGGCTTACGGGAATAAAAACGTTTGAAATGTGCTTGCTTTGGAAAAACGGCTTTACGCGGGGAAAAAACGGGAATAAAAACGTTTCAAAGGTGCTTGCTTTGGAAGAACAATAGAACAATAGCTTGCTTTGGAAGAACTAATGAGTATACAAATAAAGGTTAATACTTTACTTTAGAAGGCATCTACATAACACAGGAACCCTACACTAACTTGTTATGACAAAAACGGAATAACACTTAATTACATTAACTCCCATGACTTGTTTATTAGATGTATGACAGTGTCATGTCACTTGTATGTACAGTACAGTATACCTTAATGTAAAGTGTAACCACATAAATAAAGAGACAAAATTAAATATCTGGTCATACTAACAGGTGTAAGTGGTCACTTACACTTGTATGTTTGTGAGCCAGAGCGTGAGTGAGGGAGAGAATCCAAGCATTGTCTAGTCATTTGTGCACATTGTTACAACATTGTCTCATTCTTTTGAACATTTTGCCAAAACACTAATACTCATTGTGGTAGTCATGACCTGCAAATTGATTAAAACAGTTAATCTATTTATCATCTCTCCCATCGCTTTCAGTGACGTCACATTTTTGGAATGTTTTTTTTTTTTTTTTTTTGAACTCTTTGTGATATAAACCTTGTGTAATATTTCAGCAGTACACACCATCCAGGCCTCTGAGAACAGAGGGGTACAGTAAATAATGATTGGTAAAAACAGCTGGTACTAAACCAGGTGAAACAGCTCTTGGCTGTTCTGTTTTGGATCCAACTTCGTGATGACATAAGGCTATGACAAAAAGCTCCAACTGTTGCCACTTTTCACATCTAGGACACACTGTTCCCAGGTGCAGTCTGCTAATGGATCAAATGCACTTCCTGTTTACCAGATGCATTCTGTGTGTGTGTTTGTTGATTCTGTTGTTAATGTTGATTACACTATTTGCTGCACTTCAAGAACTATCTTGGAAACTATTAACACTGTTCCCTTTTATTATTATTTGTGTAAAGCACAATGAATTACCCTGTGTGTTAAATAAAAAATATAAATAGCTTGCCTTAACGCCTGTTGGGTCACCAGAGTACCAGGCTGGAGAGGAAATCCGAGTAGTCAGCCAAGATGTTCCGAGGGACGTTTCTCTCTGTTCTGTTCCTCTTTGTGGCCACTCTGTTTCCGTCTCTCTCCCTCTCTCCCTGCTGTGCTCTCTCTCTCTCTCTCTCTCTCTCTCTCTCTCTCTCTCTCTTTCTCTCTCTCTATCTTTCTCTCTCTCACTCTCTCTCTCTCTCTTCCATATCTGTCCGATGCTCTCATACAACCCTTTCCCGTAACGGCCCCCCTCCCTAGCCGGTGAGTGTTATCTTATCTGCTGGCAGGGCAGCTTATGACCCCACGGTGCCACTGGATCAGGTACAGTACATACCTGCACGCTACCTACAAGCCAGCCAGTGCCAACCTCACTGCCCAAACCACATGGGCAGACCTCTGTGGTAGAATACCAACCAAATCATGTGTATATGTCCACCTGTATTAGTACCAACCAAATCATATGTATACATGTGTCCACCTGTATTAGTACCAACCAAATGATAAGTGCTCACGTGTATTCAATTCAATTTCAATTTTATTTTTACGCGAGAATGTGCAATTACAGTAATATATACAGTATATGACGAGGGCTGAGATGCAAAGGGGCGTAAGTGACATTTCACCAACTTCACAAGAGAGCCAAAACAAATCTAACTGCTTCTATATGTTCACAGTTAAAGACCTTTGGTTTTTGTTCAACAACTTTATATTTATAAATATTTACTTCTATAATTTTGTCAGTTAGAAAGAGCTCATCAAGAGCTTTCAGGTGATATATAGTATAACAAAATGTTGACCAAAATGTCACTAACACCCCTTTGCTTTTCATCCCGCGATGAACATTTGATGCATTGCACCAGAGTTAGCCTTATAGGCTAGTTTACATCTGCAGTCCCACAGAAAGCACAGATACAATTACAACATCTTCAGAAAACAAACATCACTCAATAATTAAAACAACAAGTAACAAGTAGCAATGTGTTATGTGTTATATCACAGGCACATGCGCCACATGACCAATGGTCAATAGAGTGCAGTGGCATGCACAGCATACAACACAACAGCCCTGTTCTCCTGCTGGTTGTTGGACTGGCCTGCCCCCAACAGGTAATACAGTATGAGATGTGTGAGAAAATGAGGGCATGGAGAAATATCTTTGCAGCCGCAGTGGAAAGAGAGGACCTGATCTGTCTAAAAATGTGCTATGTTGTATTTGATAGTTTTTGTCATTTTCTTACTGTGTTTTTTGAGGTTGAGATGTGAGTCTAATGTAACACCAAGATATTACAATTCAGTTACAGTCTCAATTTGTTCACCCGTAATGCATGTTGTTTACACCTGGGGTGTGAAGCTTAGTTTTGGAGAAGGGCATGCCTTTTTCTTAGTTATTTAAAGTGAGGCAAGATTGGTCTAGCTACTCAACCACTCCACTGCAACCAACCAAATCACTGTATGTGTGCCCACCTGTATGGTGCCAACCAAATGATGTGGCCCCCTCTGTTAGTACCAACCAAATGATGTGTGCCCACTTCTGTTAGTACCAACCAAATGATGTGGCCCCCTCTGTTAGTACCAACCAAATGATGTGTATCCACCTCTGTTAGTACCAACCAAATGATGTGTGCCCACCTCTGTCAGTACCAACCAAATGATGTGTGCCCACTTCTGTTAGTACCAACCAAATGATATGTGCCCACTTCTGTTAGTACCAACCAAATGATGTGTGCCCACTTCTGTTAGTACCAACCAAATGATATGTGCCCACTTCTGTTAGTACCAACCAAATGATGTGTATCCACCTCTGTTAGTACCAACCAAATGATACGTGCCCACCTCTGTTAGTACCAACCAAATAGCATATGCCCACCTCTGTCAGTACCAACCAAATGATACGTGCCCACCTCTGTTAGTACAAACCAAATAGCATATGCCCACCTATATGGTGCCAACCAAATGATACTGTATGAAACTGGGTTCATGTTCATGTGGAAAGTCAGAGGCCTCCCATTTCAGATTAGAACTCTGGATGCTGACCAGTTAACCAATAAACAAGCTGTTGCAGTCTGCTAATAATTATAATGCCAAACCCATAGAGGCAGTGTCAGTAGGTTTGACTGTACTCATATAAGCATGTGTGTGTGTGTGTGTGTGTGTGTGTGTGTGTGTGTGTGTGTGTGTGTGTAAACAAATATAGTGTGATTATAGCCAAACAAACAGAGGCACACATTTGTCATAGACCAATCAGATCAGGCCTTTTTTTAACATACTAGAATCCTTCAAATCCTAATCTATGTTTCACGGTATCCTTTACTAAATCTCAATTTATGATTGGCTCTTCATGTGCTGAGGTCAGCTGTGAAGCCTAGTTATATGACTGAGTGCTGGGAAGCCACCTCGTAAACAAAACAATGAACAGTAAATAGGCAGGGATCTGTTTTTATTGGATGAAGAGGCTCATGAAATGTATTTTCTTCCAGCTGGTAGTGAATCTCAGGCAAAAGAACTGGCTCCCAATTCGTCAAACTTCATACCTTCTTCAGTAAACTCCATCTCCTCATAGTTGATGGGGTTGTCACCAACAGGAGACTCATTGTAGATGGCCTTGGCTTCATCAGCGGGAGTGGGCACCATGTCTTCGCTGAACTTTTGCAGGTGACCTTTGACATCATCAGGAGGAAGGGGTGACCTATGTGCCACGTGATGTTTGAGGTCATCACAAACAGGGGAAAGAGAAGGTGATGAGGGAGACATAGGTGGTGGAGTAGGAGATTGTGAAGGAGGTGGAGTAGGGGGTTGAGAAGGTGGTGGAGTAGGAGATTGTGAAGGAGGTGGAGTAGGGGGTTGAGAAGGAGGAAGTGCTGCCCTCTGTGCCAAGTGATGTTTGAGGTTGTCAGAATCAGGGGAAGGAGAAGTAGGAGACATGGGTGGTGGAGTAGGGAGTTGAGAAGGAGGTGAGGTAGGGGGTGGAGAAGTATCATTGTAGAGGCCGACTTGATCTTCGAGGATGCCTTGGGGGGCTCTTTCTTTCGAGTGATCATCAGCAGGAAGGGGTGCCCTCTTCTCCGCCACGTGATGTTTGAGATGGTCACCAACAGGGGGCACTATCACTGCACATTGTTTGGTTCTGGTTGCTAATGGTGGTGGAAGTGGCGGACACTGCTGATTGTCGTCAACATTCTCATTCATCTTAGCCACGTGATCTTTGGTATTTAGGAGGACATTAGGAGAGGACGCTATCACTGCCACGTGGTCGTTGGCGAAGTTGAGGATGAAGGTCAGAGCAGAGAGCAGCAGCACGTCCACTTCATCATTCAGATGGATCTCCTCATGGTAGCACTTCACTGGGAAGATGCAGTTCAATGGAACTCCCAGTCTGTTGCTACACACCTCCATCTAAACACACACACACACAAATAGTCAAATGTATGTTCATTTATGTATAATTGCAATGACAAACACAGTCAGCGAAACACTAATATACAAAATATGTGTGTGGGGGTAGAGAGACCCTGTCTCTGATCTTCTTGCTCCTGTACACATGTTTGATGTCTTTGACCACCTCAACACATGTATCATCAACTTTAGTCAGGATCACCACATAAGGAATCCCTGCAGCAGTGGAGATACAGTATACACACACACACACACACACACACACACACACACACACACACACACACACACACACACACACACACACACACACACACAGGTCACCTTCTGTTTGATGGTCAGAGACACCATCTGACTTCATAATGATAAAGACTTTAATTAATGTATTATTCATTATTTGTAATGCTCTTCATAGCAACTCACCCTGAAAACCAGCTGCGGCCCTAACTGTCCTCATCTTGTCGATGACGCCATCCTCCATCATGGAGATCCTATTGGCTGGGATGACACTGACCAGGCAGTGGATTCTGTCTTTCAATGTGGGACTTTTGTTGTATGCAGGGTCTTTCTCTGAAGCTGGGCTGGTAGGATTAAACTAGAGACAGAGACAGGAGACACACAGACACACAGACACACACACACACACTCACACACTCACACACACACACACACACACACACACACACACACACACACACACACACACACACACACACACATACTTGTACTATACACTGGCTTCACCACAGAGTGGCTCTGTCTATTTACTGTCTATGGGTGTCCTGTGAGTTTCAGAAATGGGATTTGTGGATAGAGAACACACAACAAAACTACATCATAAAATGAAAGAGTGGTGTGAGTGACGTGATCTGTGCTGTTTACCATGAAGCCATCTTCAATGTGCCCCTGCAAGACTTTGATCACATCTTCAGTGTCCACCCCTTCAGAAGGCCCAGCTTCCAGACCCATGATGTCACAGAGGGCAAAGGGCAAGGGGGATCCATACTTCTGATCTTTAATGTAGTAGGTTTGGAACTAAGAATGATAACAAGTTCAACTGGTTAATTAGCCTGACTAGCCAGATCCACATCAAGATGTAGGGGAACTCATCATAGCAGGGCTCAATCGGAGGGATGCATAACCGTTTGGCTGAGGTGCAGTGGCTGCAGGACTTCCGAGTGAGCGCATGAAGATGATGCCACAAAAGTTAATATAAACTTTTAAACCGACTCCTATTTGCCTCTATAGCTACATTACGAGTGGCGATAGCTACATTACGAATGTTTTTCGCGAGGATATGCTTGGACTGGAGAGGCACACTACCGGTGAGATTTCATGCACCAAAAATGCTTCATGCTTTGAGGAAAATAACTTGGATTTGGCGCACGTCAACATGTTGGTGACGCTGCGTAAAAACGAAGCAAGGCACAAGTAACGTCTTTGCATAATACCCATTAACACAGTAGCCTACAACGGCAACGCACCTGACCACACATAACATTATTTATAGGCGCTACTCGCAGTGTAGCCTATCGCTGTACCTCCATTATTGTGTTTTCCACCAGCTATTTACGTCTCTACCGAATATAAGGATTTACTTATATAACATTAGCCAACACTTCGAGGGCCACTACAAAGTATCTCGGGGGCCGGATCCGGCCCGCGGGCCGCTAATTGAAGAGCCCTGGCCTACTGTATGTGCACAAGTAAGTCTAGTTTGAGTAGAACTACTGCTCTAAATTATCTTTCTGCTTGTTGACATTATGCATTGTATTAATTCATGATCGCTAAACGTTTGATTCCTTGTCATTAGTTAACTTCATTCAACTACTCTTCTGATTGAAGCGTCGTTCAGTTGTTAACCTTCGCTAATTGCGTTAGGGGGGCGGAGAACAGCGCATGATTACCCAACGAATTTCAGGATTGGTAAATAGGACGTACGCTTAAGTATCACAGTGTGCAGTTTCTGCGTGTTGGCTATGGCACAGTTAACGCTACAGTACGTTCGCAAATCTACGTACATCTGGCCTGATTTACAAAGTAAGCGCTGTAGTTCAACAATATCACATAAATTCCCTACATTTACCTTCAGCACTATTTTTAACATGTCCCTTACTATTTCACAAGAGAACATGACTCATGAGATGAGTTGACACTGACAAAGACTGTTGACTCACAGTCCTTGTGAAGCTGTGGCCGGCCAAATTGACTTCAGCTGCGGCCATATTTGTTATCTGCCCCTGGAAGATTGAGTCGATGGAGTTGATGAAGCTGGACTTCCCTGCTCCCATTGGACCATGGACCAGGATGCGGAGTTTGTCAACTTCTGGAGTGCTGATTGGATATTTCCTCAAAAGGTCTGCCATGTTTTTCCTGTTGCTATTTTTAGTTAACAAACCAAAACACACAATTACAGTCAGTTGGCATCAGATTGCAGGATGACCCAGAAATGCAGAGGAAGTGTTCACATGTTATCTCTGATGGAGGTACATCCATCAATCAATTAATCAATCAATCAATCAATCAACAAATCAGTCAATCAAGGGTGTAAATAGCCCATAAGCTAAACAAAAAAAAGCAACGTTTGTATCAATTCAAAGGATTCAGAAATTATGTATATCACAAATACTGTCTGACAAAGAATCAAACAAACAAAAAGAAGATGAGAACAGCCAATATATATCTCAGTTACAGTTTACAAACATTGCAAGTTGTTTTGCAAATAGCTATGAGAATCAATAACTTATTTAATCTGCTGATCAATGCCATAATGATGATTGTTACAGCAACGCTTCCTCAAAATATAGCTGTAGTTGAAATGCAGTAGGCCTAGTTGGGTTTAAACTTACCTCCAGTCCAGGGCTCTCCATGCAGTTCTCATCACTGTGGAACACAAATAATTCATGAGACTGGAATAACAACCAATCCATGAAACAATCAATCAATCAGTCAAGGGGGTTAACAATTCACTGGTCAGTCAGCAAACAAGGATGCGGTTGTGGTTTCTAAACATATTAAATGAATGCATATCTAAACCAATCAAACATTTAATTAATTGCGGAAGCGATCAATCATTAATTCAGGCAAACATTCCACACAACTCGGATGTCAGAGGTTGGACCTAATTTCTGACTTTGTCAGAGTAGGCCCTAGATCAACTTGCCCAGAGGTTGGAAATGGGAACACTGACTTATCCTCAACCTGAAAAATGCCAGTGTGTTGACCAAATTTGTCTTGATAAGACCTCTCAAAATAAGGCAGAGCCTTCTTAATTTAAATTAAGTGAGATTAATCATTCATACTGAAAACAATATCAGATTGATTTTGTAAGGGATAATAGACAACACACCGTTCCGGTTATACAAAGTCAAAGTTCTAGATGGTAATACGGCCTGAAGTGAAGCAACGGAAAGTGCATTAACTTTGTATAACCGAACAGCGTGAAGTCCATTATCCGGCTCAATCCACTGTTGTCACTTGTGTTCTGTTCATTTCCGGTGATCATTTAAATTGAGCGTCAGCGTCAGTTCTGGCAGGCAAGTAGTCAAGACGCTGCTAACCGCTGTGGGCGTCAACACATCAGCTGGTCAACTCCCCTTGCTTCTAAATATCTACATCTAAACAGGGCGCCTTATTTAAAGCTGCTTAGTTGTTCCTAACTGCTTGCTGCTCGCATTTATGCAACCCACCTCCTCCCCTGCTCCACCCTGTCGTGTATAACATGGCATAGGATTTATGTCATAGTTGCCGCTCTGTTCATACAGTATGGGGGAATAGTTTAGCTCGCTCAGTCTTAAACTGTGTGAGCGCCCCCTAATACTGCTGCTGTCCCCAGACTCTCTGCTCTTTCATGGTGCTCATGAAAGGTCTGGGTGCTCCTCTGAACAGAGCCATACCGCCAAATTTAATTTGTAATATATTCATTTAAATTGCCTAAGATATTTATAGTCTGTGTTGTTCTTGACGTATGGACCTGACAGAAATGTTTTAATCGCTACAACTTGTTTGTAGAACTACTTTTCCCAGACACATTTCAACTATTTTTTCTAACTGCGGTTACTTGTTCTAAATGGATGGTTGCTATGGCCAACCCCTCACCCAATGTCAACAAGTATATCTCAGGATTCTGATGAACGCTAACTTTGAAAGATCGCCATTTTTCTTAGCCTACTGCCACCCTAAAAGCCACCTCTGTCATATGCTACATGTTGCTATGTTCTGAACGTCTGTATTTTACAGCTTGGATGCAACATGACGGTACATTTAAACTTCACAACGAGTTTGGCAAATTAATATTCAAGTGTGATACGGTCAACAAATTGGAACTACTTCATACTGTTTGTGTGCAAATAACCTACAGTTAGGCCTAATGCTCACCCCTATAGAACGCAGGACAATGGGGAATTCAATCAAGCAGTGGAATAATTTAATCTTAATATAAGATTAATAACAGTTGGTTAGAGTATAATTTTGCAGTGTGCAAAATTGCAGAGTACTGTAGTGAGTGTGGACTCACAACCACTGGGAGGGTCATTGTGAGGAGGAGGAGAGGAGAGGCTGGGGTCGTCTTCCTTGGACTTCAACTTCATATGCTTCTGCTCAAAGGAAAGAAAGAGGGCTATTTTCCAAGTGTCAAAACGTCCAATGTCAATTTAACAAGGAGCTATATGCAGGTTTGGCAATTTCTTCGCTGTTTTCTCGTTTTACGCTAGCAGGTTTCTCTGAAGAGCTTCCCTTTTATATTGTTTACAACACTCCTCAATCAGTCAGTCTGCCTTTTCATGAGCATGATCGCGAGGCTGCCAGACTTTCTGTTTATCAGTGCACTGGCCCGCTGGCCCAAAGTCGCAAGATAAGGTAAATTAAGATTAAAAAAAAAAATAATAACCTGCACAGTTCCCCTTTAAGACCTCACAATACCACATTTAGCATGGGACAATGAGAAGAAAGGAGGCTCAAATCTTATTTCAAATGTTGCTTTCCTATGTTCCTGCACACTGTAGGGTCAATGATTTTGTACGTTTACATGGACATTAATATTGCATTATTAACCTGATTAGCACAGAAACAACAAGAGCAACAGCAGAGTCAAATGTAAACCTTTGATGACTACTGTACCTGTTTGTTTTTCCATTTACGCCACATGATCCCTCTGCTGAATTGAGCACAAATTAGAGGAAACGTCACAAATGTATATTCCACACATTTACAAAAGTAATGTTATTCTTAACTAGTGTAGTCGTGCTTCAGAGGATGGCTGAAATGAAATAAGTAGTAAACAAGTAAAGGCTTTACTTGAAGGCATCTACATACTGTAAGAGTGATATGACACTGTCATAACACATGAATCCTAACCCTGACTTGCCAAGACAAAAACTGAATGACACTTAATGACAGAAGTGTTATGTCACAGACATTTATGACTTGTTTATAATGTTTATGACAGTGTCATGTCACTCTTATAAATAACATGAGATGTCTGGTCATACCAACACAGTATATATGTGGTTACTCATCCTTCTGGTCCCCTTTCCTTATTATTTGTGTAAAGCTCATTGCATTACTCTGTGTATGAAATGCATATAAATCAGCTTAGCTTGCCTTTAAGCCTCCTGTGCCACCAGAGTATCAGGCTGGAGGGGAAATCCGGTATACGTGAAGCAGTCAGCCAGCAAGATGTTCCGAGGGACGTTCCTCTCTGTTCTGTTGAATGTCTCTCTCCTCCTTCTCTCCTGCTCTCTCCCTGTTGTTCTCTCTGTTTCTCTCTTTACCCTGTCACTCTCTCTCTCCCTTCCTGTTCTCTCTCTTTCTTTCTTTCTTTATATCACACTCTCTCTCTCCCTCCTTCTCCTTTGTTCTCTTTTTCTATCTTTCTCTCTCTACCATATTTGTTTAATGCCCTCATTCAACCCTTTCCCGTAACTCCATCCCTCCATAACCAGTATTATCTTATCTGCTAGTAGGGCAACTTATGACCCCATGGTGCCACTGGATCAGGTCCAGACTTTCACGTTACCTACTAGCATGGATTAAAGTGAAAAAAACTCATCTGACTTTTTGTCCAAAAAAAAAAAAAAAAAATTTGACACACGCAAGTGCGGCAAATCAAAGGGCCTTAGCGTAGACCTACATAAAATAGGGCCATACAGACAAATTGTACCCTCTGTTTACAAGTAACACATTTTAAAGTAGGCCTAGCTATTCAATGCTGCACACTGTTGCTTATTAAGAGTGCTCCGAGGGCCAGCCATAGCCCGTTGGCCGCCCCCCCCCCCCCCCCCCTTTTTTGTCACTGTCACCCCCAAGAACATTTATTAAATACTGTAAATGCATAAATTCTGTGCACTTTCAGTCAGAGATTAGGGTCAGCATTATGCCTAAAATGCATGTATGTCTCCAAAACATTCCTCACCTGTTATCAGACATGCATGAAAACAATTAAAACTCACAGCCATAGGTTAACCGTCAGATAGGCCTCTGTTACTGAAGATTTGGAATAATTGATTTGAAATGTAACATGCTAAAGAATTCTGATGTTTTCTGATGTCAGGATATAATTTGGTGTAACTTTACTTAGTGTGATTAGGTGACATGTTGTTTAATTAAAGGTGCATGTCACTTTAATACGTTTTCATTGTTGGGTAAGAACGTGATGCACGGCAGAAATGTTAGGAGTTCCACGGTATTTCTGACTGTGTTGGTCGTATGAGAACTGTGCTGTTTGTTACAATAAACATTCAAGAATATTAACTGGAAGACAAGACGTTTTTTATAAGAACACGCGTCAGTCATAGGACTCCTATTATATAAGTTTCGTTTACTGGAAACGGACCTACGACTTTCTCTTTGAAGAAGACAAATTAGGCAAACTGTATAGACATAGCCTAAGCTAGCCTACTGGATCCTTTTGAATTGTATAGATTAACCTTGTTGGCTTATTATAATTATTTTTAGAGAAATTAGCAGTTAAACTAAACAGTAGGATAGCCTAATAGTGGCGTGGCGCAGACACACACTTTTCCGTTGTCTGTCTCTGCGTTTCGGGCGCACCGACTCTATTAATAATGACCGAAAGTAGGCTATATCCATGTTCTTTTTGACTATTCATCTTTAAGCTCCCCAAAACTGCCGACCTCTAAGTAGTCTAATTTGATGAGATCGGGGAACTAGTGCGGACAAGAAGTCATCGCAAACAACGCAGAACTTTGCGCAGCTATGCGTGGATGTCTGTCCTGAAGCTATTCTATAGCTTACTATTACAACTGGCGAAACTACTGTTTATTTTCATTTTACTTTTATGAAGAATAATTAGCCCAAATCATAGACGAATTAAACCGAAAAAACGACAGCTTTCCTGAACTTCTACAAAGCTTGTTTAACCTACAAAAGCCTAATAGGCTATGTTAAGCATGCGGCTCCAAAGTAGGCTATAAATCAAGACTGTTCTTTCATCTGTTTCAATTGGCCTTTCTCTCGTTTATTATTGTATCATTATGATGATGATGATTATTATTAGTAGTAGCAGCCTAATAGTGGTAGTAGCCTAGCCTAATGTTCATCAACGCAGTTGCGAACGCATTTATTTATTTATTTATTTTGCGCATAACTTACATTTTAACATAGGCTAAAACACAGGCTTATCACAAAACAGGGTTCAACAAGAGGTGTAACCATCACTGCAGCTTGCAAGGGAGATCGTGCCGCACCCCCCCTCCCCGGATCTGCATCAATCTCATGATTGACCTAGCGCCTCCGGTTGACGGAAATCCATCGTATGACGGAAAACTTTAATCCATGCTACTAGCCATCGGGTGCCAGCCTCACTGCCAAAGACACATGGGCAGACCTCTGTGGTAGAATATCAACCAATTGTGTGTATGTGTGTGTGTGTGTGTGTGTGTGTGTGTGTTAATCACTTTAACAGATCTGAATGGACGATGCTTCTCCACAAAGTTAACTTTCCCCTCTGTGGCAGGACGAAGTTGAGGACGAGGACAGAGGAGAAGGAGAAGGATAAAGCTCATTGCATTGTAGATGTCGTCTTAGTAAGACTTGGCTTTGTCAGCAAAAGATCAGTCCTGGTACGTATATTTGTAGTGTGTGTTTTTTTTTTTTACAAGGCTTGAAGACCTTTGAAAAGCATTTTTATAGAGTTGTGTTTACACTGAATTATAATAATAAGAAAATAATTCAATTACATCCACTTCACTCTCATGTCATTATTGTTGAGGTCTTCAGAATATAACCTTACGTGCCACTTTTGCATAGATGTTTTTAGTTAGATGAAATTTTTAAAAATGTCAAGGGGTAGAAGGCCTCAAAGTGTGTGAAAGGCCCCCGGACCCCCTAGTGTTAAATAAACAAATAAATATGTCAACATATTGTGCCAATCATGGTGTGTTGTGAACACATTGGGCAAATCATGTGTGGTGATCTCGCCACTGGAGCAAGGTTGGTGTCATAGCCTTGAGCTTTTGTGTGGAAATAGTTGCCCCATAAGTGTTGCACTATGGCCTCCGAGTGGAAGAACTTGCCTAGAAGGACTTTGCTACCCTGGAAATCCAGAGTTCTCACGAGAGCACAATTTGAATTGTGTCTGCAGGATACTCTGGCAACAAGCAATGATGCATGTTACGTTTACCCCAATCATCTGGGCTAACCAATCAAATTGGTGTATCTGATATAGTGGCAGGCCAGGGGCGAGCTAAACTGATGACGACAGCGCTACAACTTTCCATTACGTACAGTAACATTTTCAAATGCTTGGTGCCGCCCCTCGAGATGGGCCATGACATTATTCGTTCGTGGCCAGACCCTTTACCTGAAAAATTGACCAGGCGTCTGGATTTTCCAGGTAGGTCTTGGCTAAAACATGATCCCAACTCTTGCTTGTGCTTAGGTCTAAAAGGTGATGTCTTTGTTTGGTTCTGATTGGCTCCTCATGTGCTGAGGTCAAAAGGTGATGTCCTTGTTTGGTTCTGATTGGCTCCTCATGTGCTGAGGTCAAAAGGTGATGTCCTTATTTGGTTCTGATTGGCTCCTCATGTGCTGAGGTCTAAAAGGTGATGTCCTTGTTTGATTCTGATTGGTTCCTCATGTGCTGAGGTCTAAAAGGTGATGTCCTTATTTGATTCTGATTGGCTCCTCATGTGCTGAGGTCTAAAAGGTGATGTCCTTATTTGGTTCTGATTGGCTCCTCATGTGCTTAGGTCTAATAGGTGATGTCCTTATTTGGTTCTGATTGGCTCCTCATGTGCTTAGGTCTAATAGGTGATGTCCTTATTTGGTTCTGATTGGCTCCTCATGTGCTTAGGTCTAATAGGTGATGTCCTTATTTGGTTCTGATTGGCTCCTCATGTGCTTAGGTCTAATAGGTGATGTCCTTATTTGGTTCTGATTGGCTCCTCATGTGCTTAGGTCTAATAGGTGATGTCCTTATTTGGTTCTGATTGGCTCCTCATGTGCTTAGGTCAAAAGGTGATGTCCTTATTTGGTTCTGATTGGCTCCTCATGTGCTTAGGTCTAAAAGGTGATGTCCTTGTTTGGTTCTACTGATCAGTTACGTTACTGTGAGCTGAGAGGTCTGATTGAGTGTTTGTGTAGTTAATGTCATGTATTTAATGTTCTGATTGAGTGTTTGTGTAGTTAATGTAATGTATTTAATGTTCTGATTGAGTGTTTGTGTAGTTCATGTCATGTATTTAATGTTCTGATTGAGTGTTTGTGTAGTTAACGTCATGTATTTAATGTTCTGATTGAGTGTTTGTGTGTCATCTGAGGTGATTTCCATGTTTCCACGTTAATAGCAAACAAAACAATGACAAGAAGATAAATCAGGAAGTGCTTTATTGGTGTGCTTTGCTGCATTTTTGTACAGTAACCTTGAATACATTGTGTGTGTGTGTGTGTGTGTGTGTGTGTGTGTAGGATGTGTGCTTGTGTGGTGTGTGCTTAAGTGTGGGTGTGTCTGCTTCATCTCTCTTTCTCATAATAATATATGAGGATGAGGAGGAAGAGGAGAAGGAGGAGGAGAATGAGGTGGCGTAGATGAAGGATACTCATTGTTTACATCACCGTCAGACGGCTCCACCCTCTGAGATTCGTTTACGATGATGGAGAGGAAGAGGAGGTGAGTGGTGTGGCGTAGAGCAAGGATGCCAATTCCCACATCTACTTTAGAGGGCCCCACCTCCTCATATTCATATATGATGAAGAGGAGGACGAGGAGGAGAATGACATGGCATAGAGAAAGGATGCTATTTTTTACATCTACTTTACTGGGCTCCACCTTCTCATGTTTGTCTATGAGTACGTGGGGGGAGAGGAGGAGGAGGAGTAGGCGGAGGATCTGTAGAGGAAGGATCTACTTTACTGGGCTCCACCTTCTCATGTTTGTCTATGAGTAGGCGGGGGGAGAGGAGGAGAAGTAGACTGAGGATGGGTAGAGGAAGGATCTACTTTACTGGGCCCCACTTCTATGAGTACGCGGGGAGAGAGGAGGAGGAGTAGACTGAGGATGGGTAGAGGAAGGATCTACTTTACTGGGACCCACTTCTATGAGTACGCGGGGGGAGAGGAGGAGGAGTAGACTGAGGATGGGTAGAGGAAGGATCTACTTTACTGGGCCCCACTTCTTCATATATACCTGGCACGTGATCTGTGCTGTGGTCAGCAGGAGTGGGTGGCATCTTTCCCATGTGGGCATTGGCGTATTCAGCACCAGTGACGCCTCCCCTCTCTGCCACGTGTTCCTTGACGTGGTCACTAGCTATCGCTGCATGATGGTCGCTGCTGCTATTGCTCATGCTGGCAGCAGGTGGCGCCATCGCTCCCACGTGTTCCTTGACGTGGTCACTAGCTACTGCTGCATGATGGTCGCTGCTGCTATTGCTCATGCTGGCAGCAGGGGGAGCTGCCACGTGGTCGTTGGCGAAGTTGAGGATGAAGGTCAGAGCAGAGAGCAGCAGCACGTCCACTTCATCATTCAGATGGATCTCCTCATGGTAGCACTTCACTGGGAAGATGTAGCTCATGGGAACTCCCAGTCTGTTACTGCACACCTCCATCTACGTAAACACACACACACACACACACAATAAAATATATGCAATCGCAAACAGAGAGAGAGAGAGAGAGAGAGAGAGAGAGAGAGATTCACCTTCTCTCTGATCTTCTTGCTCTTGTAGACAAGTTTAATGTCTTTGGCCACCTCAGTACACGTATCATCAACTTTAGTCAGGACCACTGACTGAGGAATCCCTACAGAAACAGACATGCACACACGGACATGCACACATTACAAAACAACATATCATCATTATCATTTATCATTATTTATTATTTGTATTTATTACTTATAGTGCTCTTCATAGCAACTCACCCTGAATACCAGCTGCGGCCCTAACTGTCCTCATCTTGTCGATGACGCCATCCTCCATCATGGAGATCCTATTGGCTGGGATGACACTGACCAGACAGTGGATTCTGTCTTTCAATATGGGACTTTTGTTGTATGCAGGGTCTTTCTCTGAAGCTGGGCTGGCAGGATTAAACTAGAGAGTGAGGGAGGGAGAGAGAGAGAGAGATGAAACCATTGTCATTGTGACCTCAGTGTTTGACGGTGACAGGGAGAGGGCTAGGTGTCTGAAAGCTAATAGTCCTGTGAAGTTCGCCTCTTAAAGAGCTGCCATCTTTGAGATCCGGTATCTTTTGATTTTTCTCACGGAAATATAACAGTGTTTTTTAATTATCACATCTTAAACTAAGGGGACAAAGACGCCTGAAATGCAGACGGTTTGTGAAAAACACACTTTTGTCCTTTGCCTTCGATTGGCTCATGTGGTCTTCAGACTTCAGTATGTTAAAACGACAAACTTAGATTTTTGCTATCTATCCCATCGCTAACTTACAATGCAACTTACCATAGGTAGTTAGCTTCAATTAAAGGAATAGTTCAGAATTTTGGACATAGGACTTCATTTCCAACTTAGTCGGGGTGATATAGGTCGGTGGAGACCATTTCAGTAAAATTATGCCCTTCCTTAAGTTGCAGCGTTCATCTGGTGCTAATCTGGTGCCGGAGATAACGCAAGTCAACGGTAACATCCAGCCTGCCACTGAAAACAGTCTTTATCCACTCCACAGAACACGCAAAACAAATAAATTATAACGTCAGACTATTGATGCACATGTCTGTGTTGATAGAACAATGTTAGAAATTAAACTAACCTTGCATCACATTGCAATAGCCTATTTTGTTCCCTGTATGGCAGTAGCGGATTGATATTGAGAAACTAGTCCCTCAAAATGTAATAAATCATTGAGTTGCAAGGTTTTATTTCTAAAATTATTCTATCAACACGGACATGTACATCGATAGTCTGACGTTTTAATTTACTTGTCTCGGGTGTGCTGTGGAGTGAGTAAGACTGTTTTGGATGTAACCGTTGAAATGCGTTACCTCAGAAGCAGCTTAGTAAAGGGGAACGCTGCAACTTAAGGAGGGGGTTAAACGCGATAAAAACTGTCTCCACCGACCTACAGTATATCACCTCGGCTAAGTTGGAAATGAGGTCCTATGTCCAAAACTATTCTGAACTATTCCTTTAACACCTGATATATTTGTGCCACAGTAATGGACGCGTAACATAAGCTTCCCACATGTGCAGCTGTGTAGACCACTTGAAATTCCTGCACACAAAATTGTTCAGCCCATGCACAAAATTATTATTATTTCGCAAAGACGTGATAGTGGGGTATCGATCTCTGTCAGATTGGCAAGCAGTTCAGTTCGAATGTTAACAGGTCTGCTTAAAGGGGGATTTCGCCCCCCTCCCCTTTGCGAAGACAGAACGTGGAAATGATCAAACGTTTGCGCCATTCGCTCCGCTTTAACCCTCTCTGATCTGGTTCCCAGGTTAGTGACTCGGAGGTCCAGGGGCCTGTCAGACACTAGGAGGCTGTCTGCTACACCTTGGCATTTTTAAGTTCTTCTTCTAGCTAAAAACATCTATGCAAAAGTGGCACATATGGTTATATTCTAGAAGACCTCAACAATAATGATACGAGATTTAACAGAGCTGCTCTCACTGAAGAATATAAGATCTACAGTACTTCTTGCTTTTTGTAGGATTAAATTGGTGAGTATTCGATTATTTGTTTTCCTTCATAAAGTATTTATGAAGCACATATGATGATACAAACACATTCACTAACAGAAGTATGTCATTTAATCAAAGCAGAATAGTGAATATGATGGTGGTTTACCGTGTAGCCATCTTGGATGTGACCCTGTAACACTTTGATGAGGTCATCAGTTTCCACCCCTTCAGAATACCCAGCTTCCAGACCCATGATGTCACAGAGTGTAAAGGGCATGAACGATCCATAGCTCTGATTTTTAATGTTGTAGGTTTGAAACTATGAAAACAGACAGACACACTGAGTGAAGCCATCATTGGACAAAGTAATTATGGTCTTCAAAACCACTCACATATATTTCTGCAGGATTAAGTCTGCAAGTCTTCCATGTGGCAATTGGCAATGAATTGATGTAATATTTGGGGCAATGTGTGGCAAATTATGTTAATTGATAGCGTTTAGAGCAAAACCATTGGGCTTTACAAGAGGCAAGACTTAATAGGCTTTTTAGTGAGGCTAACATTGCTAGCAACCTGACCCATTAACAACACTGATTAGCCTGACACTGTCGACGGAGACTCACAGTCCTTGTGAAGCTGTGGCCGGTCGCTGCTTCAGCTGCGGCCATATTGGTTATCCTCCCCTGGAAGATGGAGTCGATGGAGTTGATGAAGCTGGACTTCCCTGCTCCCACTGGACCATGGACCAGGATACGGAGATGCTTCACATCTGGGATGCTGATTTTAAAACTCCTCAATTGGTCTCTCATGTTTTTCATTTGGCTATTTATTGAACAGATGTAAAACATATTTAATGTACGGCAAGCAAATAAAAATGAAAAAAAAGGTTCACATGTTGGCTCTGATGCATTTACAGCAATCAATCAATAATGTAAGCAATCAATCAATCAATCAATCAAAGAATGAATCAATATAAGGGCTAAATAGTATATCACCTAAATACAAACAAGCAAATTTAATGTGCTTTAAGTGGTTTAGAAATCATGTATATGTATAGTACTACTGTCTAAAATGTACCATACTGAAAAAAAGAACATGTATATTTTTCAAATCGCAGTTGAATTGAAAGTGATTTACATAATGGCTATATAACTTGCTTATTTAAACAGCTAATCAAAATGTTGGCCAATACAGGCACACAAACCCCAAAATCTATAAATCTATTTTGTGTTTCAACTCACCCAAAGTCCAGGGACCTCCACGCAGTGTCCAACACTGTGGAACACAAACACGTCATGAGACTGGGACAACATTTAATCATTTATTGAACATATGTAAAACATATTTAATGTACAGCAAGCAAATAAAAATGAAAAAAGTGTTCACATGTTAGCTCTGATGCATTTACAGCAATCTATCAATATATCAATCATTCAAATCAATCAATCAATCAAGCAATCAAGCAATCAATCAATCCATCAATCCATCAATCAATCAATCAGGCAAGCAATCACTCATGCAATCAAAAAAATAGTCCTGAAATACAAAAACTGGTTGAACATCAGTCATGGCCTACTGGTTAGGGCTTCGGGCTTGTAACTGAAGGGTTGCTGGTTTGATCCCCGAGCGCCCTCTAGCAAGGCACCTAACCCCTCACTGCTCCCCGAGTGCCGCTGGTTGGTGTTAGTGTGTGATTCACTTCACTGTGTGCTGTGTGTGTTTACTAATTTGGTTAAATTGGCTTAAATGCAGAGAACCGAAATTCCCTCACGGGATCAAAAAAGTATATATTCTATTCTATTCTAATACAAAGGGCAGTCATTTGAATCTTCAATGTATATAGAGCAAAAGCGATACATAGACTGCACTGTGTGAAGACAGAGATGTGATTTCTGAAGGTATCCAATGCAGTTTCAGATATTTTAACCACTCTAGAGCTTCCCTTTGAGTCTTGAAATATTTATATTTTACCTTTCATACTTCTCATGACTTGAGTTACGATGGAGTATTAGGGCCCCACATGAAGAAAAAATATATTTTTGACATGTGGAGATTAAACTCGACATGTCGATATTAAACTCAACATTTTGAGAATTAAGTTGAAACATCATGTGGACCTTAACCTCAACATGTCAACATTACACTCAACATTTCGATAATAAAGCTGATATATTGACATTAATCTCGACATTTCATCCAGCAAAACTGCTGTTTTCTTCAGCAGGGATGACTTGGAGGGAACTCGTCAGACTTTCAAGGTTTTGGGAATGTAGCATAAGGACAGGGCAGTGATGTCTATACACATCACATGGGAACACAATATAATCAATCAACCAATGAGCCAATCAATCAATCAATCAATCAATCAATCAATCAAGCAAGCAAGCAAGTAAGCAATCAATCTATCAGTTGATCAGTGAAAGAGCTCAACAATACAACAGCCAATTGAATGCAGTGCACATAATCACACACTGGGCTGTGGGACTCAACTGAAAATCAATCAACCGACCAGTAAATCGCCAAACACCAAATTGGCAATGGAAAAGGTGGCTATATGCAGTCAAGAGTGTAATGATTTGCAACAGTTCTAGCAGTGACTGATCTACATTTGTCTTCTTTGTCGGCTTCCTCTGTGCCCGCTTTCGACTCCTGCAAAAAGGAACATGACATTGTTCAATTGGACTTGTGTAGAGGCTAAAGAGCTATTCCTCAAATGCGACATAACCCTCCTCATGTCTCAGCCAAAGTCCAATTTACCATCTCTCAATACCGCTCCTCAATCAGCTATTTTGGCTGCTTGTGTATCGTAATAGGGTTTAGGAGAAATCGCATTTCTCAAATCTAATTTCAAATTTTAATGAATATAAATATGTGTATATGGACACAAACATTCCAAATATTAACCCGAATGAGGCACTATTTCAAAATAAGACATTTAATTAGCATTTTCTGAATAGTGCCAAGATTAATCACGGTCCTACCCAACACATTTGTAATTGAAAAGCTATGCGCTTTAGCGTCAATTAATCACTGAAGAGTGAGACCCCCACGACCATTGAGGCTGTCTTAAATTGCACCCATAGTTTTATTGTGTACTGTGCTGCCTCCTTCAGGCAAGATGTGTAGAGAGTAAGTTAGACACAGAGTAAAATTTAATCATTTCCTGACACCATACTGTACCTCCTTGTTTTTCTTCTTCTTCGATGATGATTTCCACATGATTTCTCTAAACACAAAATAGAAGAAAGGTCACAAATATAAAGGCTGCACTGAGTGATTTCCACCAATACAAGAGCGAGTGATCAGCTGATCAACCAGCTGGGTAATCAGGTGATCAGATGGTCAAGTTGCTGGGCGTGACTCCATGGTACGGTGACTTATAACAGTGAACCTTTACGTGATATACCTGTCTGTCGTTTGTGAAATACATATACTACACATGTTTGCAGCTTGTTATTTGGTGTGATTCATCATATGGCGTGACACCATGTCATTTGGAAATAATCAATGAATTATGAAAATATGGCTTTTGGGGGGTCTAGATGATACGTTTATGTGTCCATATGTAGGCCTATGGAACAGCTAGGAAATAGGGTCAGCAGACCTCACAAGTATTTATTTTCTTTTTTTTAGTCAAGATTTGTCAAAATTAACATGACGTTTAATGCAAGGGCAAATGCCTTTGTACCACTGGCCCGGAAGAATATTTACAAGAAATCCTTCATCCCTTCTGCAATAACCATACTGAACAACACAAAATGATTACCACAGCTGATACCTCAACACCCCATGTCTTGTCCTTATATGTCTGTGTGAATGTTTTTTGTGATTGGAGCCTTGTCAAAGAAAATTTTCTGTAACCCTTGTGTAACAGACAATAAAGTACTATCTAATCTAATCTAATCTAATCTAATCTAGATGAAGAACTATACTGTAAATTGTAATACATTTTCACAAGGAAATGCTAGATCTTGATGAAATAAAGATAGAAAATCATGACACATTCACTCACTTAAAAACATACAACTCATCATACATTTATGCAAAATTACTCTCATGTCAAACCATATGACAATTTAAGTTACTAACACAAGGAATTAGTGAATGAATATGAACTGCTATACAAATTCTAAAAGACCATACATCTCTTGGGGAATGGGAGAGTAGTACGTACAACAGGACTAAGAAATTTTCATGTGTAATATTTTTTTCAAAAACTTTTTGTCAGCCTAAAATGTCATACGGTAATGTATATGAATCAGCTTTGGCTGCCAGGGTTACATGCTGCCACTCAGACATGCCACCACTACGACATGCTTCCATTTAGACATGCCTCTATTTCGACATGCTGCTATTTAGACATGCTGCCAATCCGACACATTTTAGTACCCCCATTCCGACAATTTACAAATCCTATTTTTTTCCAAGACAATTTAACGGAACCTATGAGCCCGACGGACGCAAAGTGCGTCAAAAAACACACCCATTTTTCTCTGTACATTGCTCCGCGATTATTAGTCATAGCGAGATGAGACCTATATTGCATGAAAGAGCAGAACCGGGGCTTTAACGAGACTAGACAGTGTCTGTACGATCAAGTATGAAAATAAAATAAAATCATGAATTTAAATCAAAGTATAGGCCTATCATATCTACAGTCTATATTGCTCCACGCAGCCACTGCTCTCGCTTGGATTACTCCGGGACCAGGCATCGCAGGCAACAGACACGCATATCAAATGAAAGAGGAGAAACAGAGCTTTCCATTGATACCAAACACATCGATCCTTTTGTGTTATAAAAACAGACGAAGTGACAAACAAATAAGAATGTCATATAGCTTCGGCTACCGCTACTTTCGTTTGATTTAGGCTACTCGTGAAACCATGGTAAAAAATATATGGCTTGCATGTCAGATAAAAGAGGAGAGCTAGAGCTATCCACAGATGCCAAATACAACCTTCTAGGTCATAAAACAGACGAAGTGACAGGAAAATAATAACTGTAACATTAATAGCCTATTAATTACCTCATGTCGGAATGGCACGTTGTTTGAAAAAAAAAGTTAAATACCGCCACTGCGACCATGAAAAAAAAATATGTCGGAGTGGTGGGACTTTTTCCCATAAGGAGACATGCCTCCACTACGACAATTGGACATCAATGTCGGAGTGCTGGTATGTCGGAATGAACGGCGGATACCGGCTGCCAGAGCGCCAAACAAATCAAAACAAATCATACACAAGGTGCTAACTGATGACAACACTCTCTTTCTTCCCTCCACAAACAAATCAAAACAAATCATACACAAGGTGCTAACTGATGACAACACTCTCTTTCTTCCCTCCACAAACAAATCAAAACAAATCATACACAAGGTGCTAACTGATGACAACACTCTCTTTCTTCCCTCCACAAACAAATCAAAACAAATCGTACACAAGGTGCTAACTGATGACAACACTCTCTTTCTTTCCTCCACAAACAAATCAAAACAAATGGTACACAAGGTGCTAACTGATGACAGAGAGGTGACTCATTCTCTCTCTATCTTTTACTCAGTCACCGTCATCTTTATTTCCCTGCCCATTATTTATGTATCCCTCTCTCTCTCTCTCTCTCTCTCTCTCTCTCTCTCTCTCTCTCTCTCTCTCTCTCTCTCTCTCTCTCTTAGCACCTACTGTATTGACATATTTTGCAGTCATACCTGTGTGAGGGATCTGGAGTCTGAAAGGTGTTCTGTGCGAATCTCCTTTCTGTGAGACCTTTCTTTCTTATCACCTCTCTCTCTCTTTTCTGTTGCTCTCTCTCTCTCTCTCTCTCTCTCTCTCTCTCCTGTTTCCCTCACGTAGCCCTGGTCATTACTTTTTCCGTAGCTTCCTCCCTCCATGCCAGAGAGTGTTATCTTATCTGCCATAAGGGCTGATTATGGTCCAATGGTGCAATAGAGTCAGGTACAGACCTGCACGTTACCTACAAGCCAGTGAGTGCCAACCTCACTGACCAAACCTCATGGGCAGACCTCTGTGCTGGAATACCAACCTCACTGACCAAACCTCATGGGCAGACCTCTGTGCTAGAATACCAACCAAATGATATGTGCCCTCCTCTGTTAGTACCAACCAAATGATGTGTGTCCTTCTCTGTTAGTACCAACCAAATGACATGTGCCCACCTGTGTTAGTACCAACCAAATGATGTGTGTCCTTCTCTGTTAGTACCAACCAAATGATGTGTGTCCTCATCTAGTAGTACCAACCAAATGATGTGTGTCCTCCTCTGTTAGTACAAACCAAATGATGTGTGTCCACCTCTGTTAGTATCAACCCATATTACATTACAGTATTACATTACATTACATTTGGCAGACGCTTTTTAACCAAAGTGACTTCCAACATGGTAAAAACATCTAAGCTTTATATTTTAGAGCACTTCTGACAACACAAAAACCTAAAAAAAAAAACTCTAACCACAATAACTGCATCGATTAGTGCAATTAGTGCGTCAATGAGTGCAATTGTCTTTAGTAGTGCTATGAGGGGAGATGTTCTCTGAAAAGCTGGGTTTTCAGACATTTTTTGAAGATGGCAAGGGATGTCCCTACTCTAGTAGGAACAGGTAGTGCGTTCCACCGACAAGGGACGACAGATGAGAAAAAGCACATTACATGATGTGCCCACCTGTATGGTGCCAACCAAATGGTATGTGCCCACCTCTGTTAGTACCAACCACATGACATGTGCCCACCTGTGTTAGTACCAACCACATGACATGTGCCCACCTCTGTTAGTACCAACCAAATGATGTGTGTCCTCCTCTGTTAGTACCAACCAAATGATATGTGCCCACCTCTGTTAGTACCAACCAAATGATATGTGCCCACCTCTGTTAGTACCAACCAAATGGTATGTGCCCACTTCTGTTATTACCAACCAAATGACATGTGCCCACCTCTGTTAGTACCAACCAAATGACATGTGCCCACCTCTGTTAGTACCAACCACATGACATGTGCCCACCTGTGTTAGTACCAACCAAATGACGTGTGTCCTCCTCTGTTAGTACCAACCAAATGACGTGTGTCCTCCTCTGTTAGTACCAACCAAATGATGTGTGTCCTCCTCTGTTAGTACCAACCAAATGATGTGTGTCCTCCTCTGTCAGTACCAACCAAATGATGTGTGCCCACCTCTGTTAGTACCAACCAAATGATATGTGCCCACCTCTGTTAGTACCAACCAAATGATGTGTGTCCTCCTCTGTTAGTACCAACCAAATGATATTGCCTGGTGCCAACCAAGTTTTATTTGCCCTCATGTACTGTATGGCGCCAACCAAATTGTATGTGCTATGTGGTGCCACCTGTGTGTTGTTTCCCAACTGGAGTGCTGCCACCTGTGTGTTGTTTCCCAACTGGAGTGCTGCCAACTGTGTTTTGTTTCCCAACTGGAGTGGTGCCAACTGTGTTTTGTTTCCCAACTTGAGTGGTGCCAACTGTGTTTTGTTTCCCAACTGGAGTGGTGCCAACTGTGTTTTGGTGCCAACTAAATTACATTTCCCAATTATATTTCCCACTTGTATTGGCACCAACCAAATGATGTGCCCACCTGCTCCCACTAGTATGTAGAAACTGGGTCAGTTCATGTGAACGGTCAGCTGCTTCCCAGGCCTGATGCCAGTGCATTGGTCCAAACTCCAAGTATTCACTATCAGCTAAATCTAGCTCTGGTTGTTTTAACTATCAGCTGATCATTTAATAATGTTACTTTGCGGTCTGCTAATCAACAAATAATGTGCATGGTGATGGTGGGGGTTTCCATCTGTTCAGTTTTCCATTTGGTCTACAGTATATGGCTCTGTGAAGTTATGACTTCATCTCAAGAAAGTCTCTCCATACTCTGAAGCACTAGCATTTTCTGCAAGACCCTGATTGTCTCTGGACAGCTGTGATGTCCTTACTTGGTTCAGTTGAGTGAACCCAAGCCCAGTTATATTACTGTGAGCAGGGAAGTCATATAGTTTTATCTGTTAACTATCTGTGTATCTGTATCGTGTCAATAAACTGATAAATGATTATTTTGGTTCAGCTAAGTGAGACCAGTTATATTACTGTGAGCTATGAAGTCAATCTAATTAGTCTGATTATGTGTCTGTGTGTCATCTCTGGTGTTTAAACTTTATATATGGCCAAAGAGTTAGTGAATCACAAGCAAAAGTATGTGTTATATGTGTGTGTGTGTGTGTGTGTGTGTGTGTGTTTGTGTGTGTGTGCGTGGATGCATGCGTGTGCAATTAAATTGGCAATTCAGGCACACACAATTACATTTTTGGCGGTTTTCACCTAGATGGAGGAATTGTTATCTTAATACAGTAAATGACCGTAAAAATGTACAACAAAATGATGTACAACATGGGGGAAATTGTGATAATCGTTAAACAACTACAACTAATATGAAAAATGGCCACCAGATGCCGCCAAATCCCACAACCTTGACAGGAAAGAACAACAAAGGGGAAAAAACCCATCAAAGCATCCAAAGCATCCAAACACAACAGATGGATATCCTCGCAAGTGCAGTTACAGTTACATATGACTAGAACAAATGGATTCAGGTCATCTGAGAGAGCAGAAATAAACTGATTTCATCTCAATGTAAAGAGGGTTTGGTAAAGGTTAAACAAAGTGTCCCATGTACCCAACAACGAGGTGTGGTGTAGAATTGATGTGATGTGGAATTTATACATGTTAGTGGTTTTTTTTTGTTTTGTTTTGTTTTTGCTGTTGTTGTTTAGTTTCAAGTCCACAAAATTAGAGATGGTATATCTGGCCACCTACCATTTGCCATCTGTGATGTCATGGGCTTGGAGGCAGATGCCAATGTAGGGATACATCCTGAAGACCTCATGAACATCTTAAAGGGCCACATTAAAGATGGCTACAAGGTAACAAGCCACACCCAACCGTCTCATTCTAGTGTTATCACTAACACTAGAGATAGGACAAGACATGATACATTTTAAAGAAAGATAGTCAAAAACACTGGGCAAAAATGATCAAGATGTGCAACTTCCCCTTTTCTCTTATCTTCTAGTTTAACCCTAAGCCCTGTCCATGATACATTCTACAACAGCAATCCCAGTCCGTCTTGGAATCTGTGTCAAAATCCTTGCTCGGTCTCCTCCCAACCGAATTCAGCCGAGCATGAGTAAAAGGGACGTGTTAGTGCGTGTCGCTAGGCAACGTCAACGTCCTGTGTTTCTCCTCAGACATCCGAGCACCATTACTGTCTGTCTTAATCTTAATAAAGGTTCTGATTGGCTCTCCATACTTTGAAGCACTAGCCCAGTTTTCTGCAAGTCTCTGACTGACAGCTGTGATATCCTTATTTGGTTCAGTTGAGTGAACCAAAGCCCAGTTATATTGTCTCAATAAATTGAAGATAAATGTTTATTTTTGTTCAGCTTAGTGAGACCAGTTCTATTACTGTGAGCTATAAGTCAATATTATTGATCTTCAATCAAGTGTCTGTGTGTCATCTCTGGTGTTTAAACTATATACAGTATATGCATGTCTGTGTGTATGTGTGTGTGTGTGTGTGTGTGTGTGTGTGTGTGTGTGTGTGTGTGTGTGTGTGTGTGTGTGTGTGTGTGTGAGTGTGTGTGTGTGTGTGAGTGTGTGTGTGTGTGTGTGTGTGTGAGTGTGTGTGTGTGTGTGTGTGTGTTAATCACTTAAGCGGATCTGAATGGACAATGTCTCTCTTCAAAGTTAACTTTTGTTTTGCTAAAATTGAGAAACATGAGAGGGGGAAGAGGAGAGAGGCATTTTCAGCAAGAGGGGGCTCTCTCTCTGCCCTGTGATCTTTGCCGTAGTAGTAGCAGTATGTATGTATGAGTGAATGTGTTTAGTAGTAGCAGTATGTATGTATGAGTGAATGTGTGTGCAATTAAACTAGCAATTCAGACACACAGAATTGTGTAAATGTTTGTGGTTCTTCTCCCATTAGATGCAGGAATAATTTTCTTTATTCAGTGAAATGACCATAAACATGTTCTACAACACAAATGACGTGCACGTACAATGTACAAGATTGGGGATAAAAAGGTGTTAATCGTGTTCAAAGTGTTAACCTTTGACCTTTGTACTTTGAGAATCGTTTTTTAAACAGTTGTGTTTACACTGAATTATAATAAAAAGTAATTTCATTACATCCACTTTGCTCTCATATCATTATTGTGGAGGACCTCTAGAATATAACCACAAGTGCCACTTTTGCGTTGATGTTTTTAGTTAGATGAAAAACTTAAAAATCTCAAGGTATAGCTGACTGCCTAAAAGTGGCTGAAAAGGCCCCGGACCTCTAAGTGTTAAACAACTACAGCCTGGGCTCATAAAGTGGCCAGTTTTATCTAGCGTGTCTTACGAGAACGTCACCGACACACACAGAAGCTCCAACTGTTGGCCACCTCTCTGAAAAACGCAAGGTGCGGTCAGGTTTGTTAGTCAAGTCTACAACAGTGAGATAATCACAGATCTCTTCAATTGTCACAAAGGTAAGACTCAGAAATTCTCAACCATATGGAAAACAACCAAGAAAAAGAACACAAATAAGTTGGTGTGTCCAAACTCTTGACTGGGAGCGTAACAAGCTATGATTTATATCATGCTCCCTGATTGGCTGATTGAATACCTGAGTTTTTATTTGGCATTAGTTATGTTTTGGTCTGATTCATTACTATTTGTGTTGCTAGACTGATAACAGTAGGATAATACATGAGAACAGTTGTGATGTAGAAACTGCTAGCGTAGCACTCAAGGAGCTTTGCTAGCCTGCATATACCAAATACCCTGAACTATACTGTATAATTATCTGTCTTTTTTTTAAAAAAAAAGTGTCTGTTAAATGGAGAAATGTACGTATGTACTGTATTGTATGTACACATGTATGTATTAAGAAACCATATGCTTTTCCCCTCTATGTTCTTTGACCATTTCCTTTTACAGTTTTTTCCAATTGCTTACACACAATTTTTCAAACCGAGTTCTTTTTAACAAAATTTAAGCACAGGTATCCAAACGCCACACTCATTTTGCATAATTCCTAGATTATTTGCAAAATGAAACACTTCAGTCAAAACAAACACACTTCAGTCAAAACATACACACTTCAGTCAAAACATACACACTTCAGTCAAAACATATACACATATTTGTAAAAATGCTATTAGTTGTCATTTAACAAACACAGTCCTCAATGATCAGACACTATTGCAGCTAGTTTCACACTGCAGTGATAAATGCAAAACACATTTGTAAAAAGAAAAATTAGGAAATAGCATGTGCTAGATTTTTTGCCCAGACATTGTTATGTAAGGGATCATTTAGATGTCCAAAAAATAGTGACAAACCCACAACATTCTTCATGATTAGTTCGACAAAGGGAAAGTGTACATAAATAGGTCTATAAACTTGCACTTGCACTGTACAACACTGAAGACTGCTGTAGACTGAATATTTCAAGTATTTCTTTCAATACTTACAGTATTTCTAACCATAATCAGTTACAGTAATCAACCAACAATGAAATCAATTGAACAGATAAAATCTGTAGACAAACAAAAACTACTGCATAACGTACATACACTTTGACTCTGAAGAGCAACTACTGCAAAAGCAACAAGACTGTATAGCACAGTTGAGTGCTGCGTTTTCAATTTTGCACATGTGTGCTTACACACCTGGTGGATGTGATTATCCAATTCGTTCATTAGTGTAGTCATTGGCAATCCGGGGCTTTGTAATGACAAGGAAGTAACCTCACAATCCTTATCTGTGTCTAAGGTGTGGAAATGTGTGTAGAGTTTTACAAATAACTGTGTGTAATGTTTTGCAAAAAGGGTGAGGCAGACATTGTGTGTAATGTTGTGCAAATCTGTGGGGGTGTTTTGCTCCTTGGAGTAAAATTTAGCTAATTGTGTGAAAAAAAAAAAAATTGTGTGTAAACAATCGTAAAAAACTGTAATCTATGGCCATTAGGGAACACTGCACTTGGAAAAGTAAGGTACTGTATGTTTCCCTCAATTACACTAACAGGTCAAAGCCATCAAGAGTTCCCTGTAACATGACCTATTTAGAACCCATGACCTACAGTATGCAATGTTATCAAAGTTATGCTTATTTCAAATTAGGGCAGATAACCTTTTCTAACAAAATTTGTACAGCCGTGTCTGTCTGTCTGTGTGTGTGTGTGTGTGTGTGTGTGTGTGTGTGTGTGTGTGTGTGTGTGTGTGTGTGTGTGTGTGTGTGTGTGTGTGTGTGTGTGTGTGTGTGTGTGTGTGTGTGTGTGTGTGTTACAGTAGATTGTTGTTATCTTTGTTATGTGAACTTTGGATGATGTCTCTTATAGTGTTTCTCAGTGTCCACGATATAAAAGTTCATGATGACACACAGACACACACTATTTGATATGATAAACAGGTTTAACTGTGTATCTTGCTTGTAAAAACGGAGTGTGTTTGTGAGTTTTGAGAGTGTAGTCCTTGAGCCAGTAGACAGCTGAAGATTTCCACTCCCTCTTAAGTACATTTCCCTTTGAAAATTATGATATTTTATGGGTTAAGGTGAAAACATTTTCTTGGGGGGGAAAACATCTCCAACCCTCCTCATGAGTTTTCTGCACATGCATTGGGCATATGTTTTAGGACTTTGCTAATACTGTTAGTGTCATACTATAGGCTTAGATCCAGTTCATACTTAGATCCAGGCTTAGATCCATTTATCATTGAATTTTGTCATACAGAAGGAGATGCCTTGGCTCTTTAAAAAAAAGCTTATGCCTGCTTCTTCATGTGAGTACAACACATGCACACACACACACATGCACGCACGCACGCACGCACGCGCGCACACACACACACACACACACACACACACACACACACACACACACACACACACACACACACACACACACACTCACACAAACAACAACTACTACAACAACAACAACTGCTATAATAATAATAATGACAACAACAGCCACAAGGAGATGTTTTACATTGTGTTTGATGCAGTGATGGGACATGATTGGCGAGAAATCCCATGGAGGTAAGTATAGCATCGGTGCATCTGGAAATCATGAATCATTGTTTAGTTCATATGGGTTTGTGTGATAATATGACAGTGATAGTGGTGATGAGATGGGGAAAGTGAAAGACAATGAGAAGCACGTCTATGTGTGTTTCATCACACTTTTCTGAGTTGATCCATATAGTGGAACAGGAAATGTAGCTAATTAGGAAAATGTTTATTTTTTTGAGACAGTGACCCTGCGAAGATATTACAAGAAGTGCAGGACGTGCTTAAACTCAGTAGTCCAGGAGTCCAGCATCTGCGGATCCTCATATACGGACCTGCGGGAGCTGGGAAGTCCAGCTTCATCAACACCATCGACAGCATCTTTAAAGGGCGGATGACCAACGCAGCCACCGTAGATGCAGCAACTGATTTCAGCTTCACAAAGATGGTAGGATAGTCTCCTTGTTGCAGCTTCTTGCATTTATGTAGCCTAGAGATCTAGATGCCCCTAGCGGCAGCAAATCTCATTTGATCCCGGGGCAGTCTAGCAACTCTCTCTTTGACTTGGGAGCTGGGCTCAGGCTGAAACCACCAAACCAATCACATCATGTATAGAGTCGGTGGGCGGGCTTAACATAATGATGACTGACATGGGACCAAAAGTAGCGACCGTTACGCATCCTGCTATTTGAAAACAAGAAGATGATTTGTTTAGCTCTATCCTATTGCGTGGTGAGGAAATTTGAAAGACAACTGTTTAAACCACCCCTCCGATTGAGCCCTGCCTATGGTGAGTTCCCAGACCCTACATCTTGATGTGGATCTGGCTGGTCAGGCTATTTATGTAGACAAAGGAGACAGTTACTGTAGCTCCAGTATAACAGTAGAATTCAAAATAGAACAATACCAAATAGATTGTTTGATAATAGATTAGTATAAGATTAATGACTTTATGATGAATTTATAAGATGAATAGAGATCATTGTTTGCAGTGAAAATAATGTAAAAGAGAGAGTATGTTTGTTTCACATTTATATTGTTATATTGTTTAATAAACAAAATAAGTCTGTAATACTGTGGATTATTTACAGGTTAAGATGTTTGGTGAATACGAATAGCCTACAAATGAGCATGTAGTAGCCTATGATAATTTAACTAGCTGACAGCTGACTTCTAAATAGCTCCAGTGAAGATAACCGTTAGTCAATGGAGGTCCGTACTGAAAATGGGTTTAGTGTATGAATATCGGTTAGGTTACGAAATGAAAAATATCTGTGACAGACCAGAAACATTATTTGAGCCGACAACACAGCATAAAAATCATATTGATATCTGTGGAATCTATTCGTTATTGATTTTAGTATGAAAAGACGATTAGATAATATTATTTTGACTTAATTTAAGAAGACTTTGACTTATTTTAAGGAGTCTTATCAAGACAAATGTACTCAAGGCACAACGCATTGGTGTGGTGTAGAATGTATACAGCATGTTGATGAAAACTTTTTTTTTGACATTTTTTTTTTAGTTGATGTTTAGTTTCAAGATCACAAAATGTGGTAATGATGAGAGCCAGTGGCGTTTTGATAATGAAATCTTGCTGTCATGCAGCAGCTTTCATCTGGACTATCTAGACCAGCATGTGATCTAGAAAATGGCCACCAGATGCCATCAAATCCCACAACCTTGACACAGAAAAGAAAAACTAAATCCCCAAAGGCAGACAAGGCATCCAAACACAACAGATGAAGTTACATATGACTGGAACAATTGGTGTAAGATCATTTGAGAGGGCAGAAATAAACAGGCTGAATATATCACAAAGTAGATAGTGGTCAGTAATGTATTCTGTTAGTTAAAAAAAAGTGTCTCATATACCCATGTGTGATGAAGAATGTAAAGAACATGTTGATGAGAACTCGTCTGTTTGTTTGTTTGTTTAGTTTCGAGTTTCTAATGGTGTCACTTAAATGTTTCTAGGACAAAATCACGCAGAGATTCAGATGTGTGTTTGGAACAGTTTTTTTAAATCTCCAAGGTGAGGGATTTAGACTCCAGGGTGTTAATGATAACTTTTTGTTTGTTTGTTTGTTTGTTTAGTTTCAAGTCCACAAAATCAGAGATAGCAGCAGATCTGGACACCTGCCATTTGCCATCTGTGATGTCATGGGCTTGGACACGGACGACAAAGGAGGGATACTTCCTGAAGACCTCATTAACATCTTAAAGGGCCACATTAAAGATGGCTACAAGGTAACAACCCACACCCATCCGCCTCATTCTAGTTTTATCACTGACACTAGAGATGAAAATTCAAGGGAAAATAAACAGAAACATGTGGATCAACTTTCCCTTTCCTCCTATCTTCTAGTTTAACCCTACAAGCCCCTGCTCTGTCCATGATGCATCCTACAACAAGAATCCCTCTCCGAGTGACAGGATCCACTGCCTCGTAGGCATCATCCCAGCAGATAAGGTTGCTCTGATGGACGACGACTTCTTCAGGAAGATGAGGGATATAAGGAAGCATGCCAGTGAGCTGAGTAAGTAGCTATTAACCCTTTAGGCGCCAGAGTAAGTAGCTATCAAACTAATGTGTTGTTGTATGAATAAAGACAAAGCCCTGTGACGGTGAGCACACAATGCAGCACAGCCACGGCAATACAGCCATATTGAGTTGAGTTGAGTCTGTTCATAACACCGCTTCAAACATCACAATAATCCGGCAATACTCAACCCTGCCATACTGAGTTGAGTTGTTGAGTCTATTCATAACACCGCTTCAAACATCACAATAATCCGGCAATACTCAACCCTGCCATACTGAGTTGAGTTGAGTCTATTCATAACACCGCTTCAAACATCACAATAATCCGGCAATACTCAACCCTGCCATACTGAGTTGAGTTGAGTCTATTCATAACACCGCTTCAAACATCACAATAATCCGACAATACTCAACCCTGCCATACTGAGTTGAGTTGAGTCTATTCATAACACCGCTTCAAACATCACAATAATCCGGCAATACTCAACCCTGCCATACTGAGTTGAGTTGAGTCTATTCATAACACCGCTTCAAACATCACAATAATCCGGCAATACTCAACCCTGCCATACTGAGTTGAGTTGTTGAGTCTATTCATAACACCGCTTCAAACATCACAATAATCCGGCAATACTCAACCCTGCCATATTGAGTTGAGTTGAGTCTAATCATAACACCGCTTCAAACATCACAATAATCCGGCAATACTCAACCCTGCCATATGGAGTTGAGTTGAGTCTGTTCATAACACCGCTTCAAACATCACAATAATCCGGCAATACTCAACCCTGCCATACTGAGTTGAGTTGTTGAGTCTATTCATAACACCGCTTCAAACATCACAATAATCCAGTGGGGGTACAGATTCAGACGGGTAGAGTGAATGGGTCCCCCAAAGAAGCTACTCTAGGAGAGCGTAAGTGGGGGCCCATGGTACAGGAAAGGGCAATGGTACAGACTATGGTACAGTAAGTTACACAGTTACCACCTGACGTACACACTAAGCGTCAGCTCAAATATATGAATAAGATCATTTCTTTTTTTTTAAAGTATATTTTTTGGGCTTTTATGCCTTTTAATGATAGGATAGTGAAGAGAGACAGGAAGTGAATGGGAGAGAGCGTTGGGGTGGGATCCGGAAAGGACCACGGGGCGGGAATCGAACCCGGGTCGCCGGCGTGCGGTGCAGGTGCCCCAGCCAGTCGCGCCACTGCCGGGGCCGAATAAGATAATTTCTTAATGAGACCCCAGAATGGGTCTGTATTAGCAATCCTAGAAAATCCTGTGACAACCATGCTACAGCGGCCGCACCTCGGTGCTCGGGCCCTAATAAAAGCATTTCTTAATGAGACCCCAGAATGTGTCTGTATTAGCAATCTAGAAAATCCAGTGACAACCATGACCTCTCCATTACTATGACCTCTCTCTCAGATAAGTCAATATCATTCAAATGTTAATTTATGACCATAAACTCATGATGGTTTCTGTTGCAGGAATCCCAGAGGTTGCATTGCTGACCAAAATAGACTTGGCATGTCCTGAGGTGCAAAAGAACATCACACTTGTCTACAGAAGCAAGAAGATCAAAGAGAAGGTGAGCTCTTAATCTGAGAATGTCCACATTTGTGTCATGTTGTACTTCATAGTGTTCCTCAAAATGGAAAGTATTTCCTATTTGACGGACTCATAATTTGCCTTTCTCTTAGGCTATATTTACACCATCAGTTAAATGTAGCACAATTCCAATGTTCAAGATGGACGTGTTGATAGGAGAAAAGCAAATGGATTATGATCAGATTTTTTCTTCATGGAAATACATCTCATATGAATCAGATATGTGACAATTACTGCAGATATGTGACAATTACTGCAGTCTAAACAGGCAGATTGGATGTTCTTTGTCATTTTCAACTTGCACATAATGGAAATGGCCAAAATATACATGCATAACATTACATACAATGTTGCTTTCAGTTTTAGGTGACAGAATGGCAGAATGGCGTACATGAAATAAAAAATCTGTTGTTTGCTCTAGACAGTGCCTATGTCAAATTTGTAAAGCGATTTAATACTTTGTGAGACCTAAGACTCCAGCAAGACTTTCTGAACCCAAGGCCGGAACAAAGATGCAAGGCTGGGGGGTTTTTTGCTAGCAGAGACAATTATTGATTCAGGTAATTAGTAAGTAAAAGGGGAAAAAAAAGCACATTTCAATCAGAAAGCACAACAACATCAACTCCAGCAAATGTTATCTAGAACGTATTTCCGGAGAACTGCAAGGTATGCTTGCTCAGGTGCGGCTCACTGACAGGAGCAGACTGGGAAACACAGTTTGTTGAAATAGACTTGATTCAAGTATGCCAACGTTACCTTTTTCCAACATAAGGCATACAAGCCAAAAGTTTTGTGCATCATCACACGTCTGAAAAAACAAAACACATTTTCTCTAGTTCCAGTGAGGTCAAAGAGCACCGCATTTGTTGTGTGTGTCCTCAATATGGTGCCCCATGTCCTTGTCAAGTTTTGTTTTTGATCCATGAAAGTGTTGCTAATAAGAAGAAGAATTTAAGAAGAGAAATAGTTAGCAAGCACACTGCTAGTGTTAAGTTTATTGAAGATGCAAGTAGCTGTCCTGCTCTAGCAAGCACACATAAGGCTAATGGTGGTGCAATGGTTTAAGTTAAATAGTGTACATGGTCACTAACAAAGTTCCTCAAATGGTCTTCAGAAATATTAAATATGAAAATACATGGCATAACAATAACTCTCCACATGTGTATAAAACTGAACATTTGAAGGTTTGTGGAAAATACTTAACAGTAACTGTAACAGTAGTAACAGTGTGTGTGTGTGTGTGTGTGTGTGTGTGTGTGTGTGTGTGTGTGTGTGTGTGTGTGTGTGTGTGTGTGTGTGTGTGTGTGTGTGTGTTTGTATATCTTCAGATGGAGATCTGCAGTAATAGATATGGGGTTCCCGTGTACAACATCTTCCCGGTGAAGAACTACCATGAAGAGGGCAGTATGAAACCTGATTTGAATGTGCTGATGCTGTCTGCACTAATGAACATCCTGAACTTCGCCAACGACCACGTGGGACTCACACGACCGTCAGTCCCGCCACGCGGAGCACGCGCAAGGCACCGCAGGACAGAGGGGGCCCCCGAATTTAGCCAATAAATACTGGCTTTACTGCAAATTGGGCTTTAGGGGCAGCCGTGGCCTACTGGTTAGGGCTTTGAGCTTGTAACCGAAGGGTTGCCTGTTCGATCCCCGACCAGTAGGACAAATGTGGGCGGGGGGAGTGGTTGAGCACTGCTCTCCCACGTCCACATCCATGAGCAAGGCACCTAACCCCTCACTTCACCCTGAGAAAAAAAGGTCCAGGCTCGGCTAGTTAGTGCATTAGTGTGTGCATTGATGTGTGCTTCACCTCACTGTGTGTTCACTGCGTGCTGTGTGTGTTCACTAATTCACCGATTGGGATAAATGCAGAGACTGAATTCAAAAGAGTATATATTCTATTCTATACTATACTATACTAACTGAGTTTCACTCAGTCTTCCTCAATAATGTTTACAATGTCTAAATTCACTAACACCATGTTACAGTACATGCAAGCATGGCACTTTTTGGGTTCTCTCAATCTCCACCATGTAGCAGATTTAACTTTACTAACTCCGCTTAATTAGTGAGTCAAGTGTTGGCTCTACCGGCACTGTTTGCATTACAGGGGAGCTACGCCAGGCGCGTAACTGAAGCGTTCTGTTTATGTGACACGTAAAATCCATTTTAGAAGACTGGTCTATTTTTTTTCTGAATGTATGCATCACTGTCGCGTCTGGTGTAGCTACTTCCATTGATTATAGTGATTATTAATTATTAATTGCTGCCATATACGTGTCACCAACGGAGCGCTTCCGTTATGCGCCTGGTGCAGCTCGCAAGCAGAGGTGTATAGAATACCTGATCTATTGGGGTGGTGATGGTGTAGTGGTTAAGGAGCTGGGCTAGCGGGCAGTAGCCTGAAAGTAATATAATGAAATATATTGTAAAAGTACAAGTACATGCTGTTAATAAATCCAGATGTGTTTTTCCATTTTTTTTAAGCATCCTCTGGAAATAGCTCCGTATGGGTTAATGCTGTGCATAGAAAGTCATTTGCAAGTCGATTTGCATGTTTTTTTTTTATTAATGTGCAGTCAATTCATCAATCTATCCTTCAATCTATTTGGAAAGTATCCTTCATTAAATCTTTCAATCCTTTATGAGTTGTGTGATCATGTGGTATCGTGGAAAAACATATTATGGAATAAATATGTTTTATTCATTTAAATATATGTATATAATTGCATATATTTTTAATTAATATATGTAAAGATATATTGATGAATGTAAATATTGATGATACTGCTACTTACAATAAAAGATAGGGCAGGATGCATAATTAGAAAAATACAAAATAAACAGCACTGCCTTTAACATTTTATCCAGTAGATGGCAGTATGGCACTTTGGAATTACTGTGGAGATACTGTTGTAATGTGACAAGCACTGGAGAGAAGGGGACACCAACTGAACCATAATGCATTTCATTTTACATGATTAAACAAACAAAAAAAAAACACACGTATGATGCAAAACATGAAAAGGGACTTGCATTTTAGTTTCACTACCACATTCAGTACCATAATTAATTCCATAATAATAGTTGAATATTAAAAATAATATAAATCATCATTAACCTACAGCACTTTGAACACGTTACATGCTTTTGTGTGTAATCCATGGTGTGGTGCGGTGTGTTAACTCCAAACTGCAGTTTTGTTGTTGTAAGCAGGGAAGTCTGGAAAATGTGTTTTCTTTCTCTCACAATAAATTAATGAGCTCTTTTTGAAATGTCACCTGTTTCTCACAAACCTTGGGGAAATAAGAATCAATCAGGACAGACTGAGAGGAAAAGAGTATCTTAAGTTGACCTTGTGTCAGAGTTGTTGAGCTAAACAAGAGGAAGGTTATTCAAATGTAGAAATATATTTAAATCAAGAAATTGTCCAACATTTCATATTGACCTTAAATTGAGTCCACTTATATCTAGGGTTCCATATAAGTGAACACACATTGTAATGTCACCTCAACTATGGCTGTGATTCATTAGCTGCAGTTTCTATGGTGATCATAACAATGAACAGCCTTCTGCATCTGAGACGTAAATTATGACATGTCATCATGTCATAAAAATTCCTAAGGGCACACAACGTGAAGGGAGACGTAATCACTTGATGACCCAACAGTCATCTTTATTGTCTAGGCTATTATGTCTTCATTTTTCTTCATACTATTTCTTCAACACTTCATATTTCTGATTTAATCTTGAAGGACTAGT
>NC_084994.1:6359115-6416615 GCF_963854185.1 Sardina pilchardus
ACAAGATGTTCCTCACGTCAAGCAGCGTTAACATTTGTGATGAACGATTCCGGGTATTCTTTTCGAACATTGCAGGCCTAGCTGCAGTCAGACCTGCCTACCTCGCCATAATAGGTCGATTTGATTGGCTAATTAGTCAGATGTAGCCATCAATCAACCCGAATCCAAATATATGATTTCGAATGGTTGCTTAGGTACCGTAAACGCAGTGATTCCTTGTGAAGGCCTGATGCGGGCCTTAACAAGGGAACTCATGGGATTGGATGAAAATATATCGCACACTCTCGCTATTTGTTCAGACAGTCTGTCAATCAAATCACATAGCCGACAGCGGTAGTAGTCGAGAACGATCGGGGAAGGAGAAGCAGGAGCAAATAATAAATGGTTAAGTAAAATGTTATTAAAGACACTAGTATTTTTCATTCGTTTGGAAATAGTTAGGCCTTCAGAGAAGGCCTTGAAGGCCCTGACGGTCCGCCACTGGTGTTTATACAGACTGTAGTTTTAATATGCGTGTGTGTGTGTATATTTATGTGTTTATACAGACTGTAGTTTTAATATGCGCGTGTGTGTATATTTGTGTTTATACAGACTGTAGTTTTAATATGCGTGTGTGTGTATATATTTATGTGTTTATACAGACTGTAGTTTTAATATGCGTGTGTGTGTGTGTGTATATTTGTGTGTTTATACAGACTGTAGTTTTAATATGCGTGTGTGTGTGTATATTTGTTTGTTTATACAGACTGTAGTTTTAATATGCGCGTGTGTGTATATATTTATGTGTTTATGCAGACTGTAGTTTTAATACGCGTGTGTGTGTATATTTGTGTGTTTATACAGACTGTAGTTTTGCTGAAGAGGGAACTAAGGGACCTGCGTCAACAGCGGCAAAGCCAACAGACTAATAGGTACACACACACACACACACACACACACACACACACACACACACACACACACACACACACACACACACACACACACACACACACACACACACTCACACACCTACACAGAGAGGGCAATTCACACACAAACACACAAAGCAAACCAATTTGAATGCTGACCCGTTATTAGAGCTCAATGAGTCTAAATTGGTGTCCGGTGCTCAGTGCTGTAGTACCCCAGTGCTGTAGTACCCTTTGTTGTCAAAACAGTGTTTTATCTTGTTCTAATGTTTTTTATTTAGGGAGCACATTTATCATCAGGGAACACTCCTGTTGGTTTAACAAAGTTTCAAACTCTCTTTTGAGGAGTTGTTGTAATTGTTGCATGGGCAAGTGCCATTTACATTTACTATAAAATATTTTTAAAAATGCTGTGATTTTGACTGTTTGGCCCAAAATGGATTCCCCTACAGGACGGTGCAGGACGGGAGTGAGTGGCTGCAGAGTGGAGAGACCCAGATCAGGGTGAGACATACGCACGCACGCGCGCACACACACACACACACACACACACACACACACACACACACACACACACACACACACACACACACACACACAGAGTGTCTTGTATTCTTGTCTGACACATGCACCTTTCTTATATGCACACACACACACACACACACACAGTGTCTTATGTTCTTGTCTGACGTATGCACCTTGCTGATACACACAAACACACACTCTCACACATTGTAACACGTGTCGTGTGTTTTGCAGCAAATCCGGATTCCCAGCTCTCCGCTCCACTCAGATCAGCTAACCGCCGAGGATCCGCCGGTGAGCTCATCTGCCGGGCAGATTCCGCCGCCCGTATCCTCGGACGCCCAGGGTGGGCAGATTCCGCCGCCCGTGTCCTCCGACGTCCAGAGTGGGCTGCTCTCGGGGATTAAAGAAGAGAATCCTGACCATGGATATGAGGAGTGGAGTCAATATGGTAAGAAGCTGTGACGAGGAACACACACACACACACACACACACACACACACTGTGTACAACAGGACCACAAAATCAGCATTGTTTTGAGGTTTGTTCTGAGTTGAATCAGTATTGTAACATGTTCACTGTAAAACAAAATCGTTCTGTAACAACAACAACAGCAACAACAGCAACAATAACACATAGCATGTGTAAAGCACTCGAATGGGGGAAACCACTGATCTGTAAAGAACACTGGATAGTGCATCTTCGTCATCAACCTGAAGCCTCAGCGCGGAGGCCCTATAAGGACCACTCGGGGCAGCTTCATTGTTTTTTTTTGTTTTTATTTATTTTTATTTATTATTTTTTTGGGGCTTTCTATGCCTTTAATGACAGGGACAGTGTAGAGAGACAGGAAGTGAATGGGAGAGAGAGTAGGGGTGGGATCCGGAAAGGACCACGGAGGCGGGAATCGAACCCGGGTCGCCGGCGTGAGGTGCAGGTGCCCCAGCCAGTTGCGCCACAGCTTGGACCGGCAGCTTCATTGTTGATGGGGCGGCAACAATGGGATAGCCTATCCAGTTATTCTTTATAGATCAGTGGGGGGAAACTCACTTACCACCACCTGGGTGAGGCACGGCAGCCGTTGTGAATGCTCACCATACACCAGCTTGAGATGGATGGATGGATGAGCCAGTTGCACTGGGGGAAGATTAAGGGACCAGAAATGAATGTGCCAGGTTAGGAATTAAGCCATGACGGTGACATCAGGGGATCCCGTACAGGGAATCCCCTACCCCCTCTTTAATGACCAGCGAGTCAGGACCTGGGCTTTAGGGATCATCCAAAGGATCAGGTGTGGCTTGAAGAGGCGTTTTATTGATCATCCAAAGCATCAGGTGTGGATTGGGCAGGGGCTTTATTGATCATCCAAAGCATCAGGTGTGGATTGGGCAGGGGCTTTATTGATAATCCAAAGGATCAGGTGTGGATTGGAGAGGCGTTTTATTGATCATCCAAGGCATCAGGTGTGGATTGGGTAGGGGTTTTATTGATAATCCAGAGGACCAGGTGTGGATTGGGCAGGGGGGTTATTGATCATCCAAAGCATTAGTTGTGGATTGGGCAGGGGGGTTATTGATAATCCAAAGGATCAGGTGTGGATTGAATGCAATGTCTATTCTGTTTTCTCTTGTAGGGAGAGCTGACCCCAGAACAGAGCAAACGACCTCTTCAGCTGCAGACATTAAAAGCGAACAGATCCAGGTACAGAATGTGTGTCTGTTGATAATATTGGCCATAATATTGTGATTGAAGCACAGTTGATCTGACAAGCAAATGCTCATAAAGCTTCCAACAGTTTGGTCAAGCTAATGCTAATCAATCTGCTAACAGTTCGATCGGCTGACCCATTTGATGAAGCTAATGCTAATCAATCTGCTAACAGTTTGATCGGCTAATCAATTTGATCAAGCCGACGCTACACAAACTCGCCAGCCTAATTCACGACCATGCCAATAAATACTTGCATGAAAGTAATAATTCTCATTATTAAACTACCATCATTTCCCTTAAACTATTAGCTGCAGCTTACACATTGATATTGCCGTTAATATGGTATTGATATGATTTTGTTTCTTTTAACTTGCATAATAAACACAGCGTATGGTCAGATAACCTAATAAAACACTGCATCGTCAGACAAACTGATGAAAGTGTTTTTTTCTCACCCAGACTTCACTGGTCTCGTCTGACGGTCAGAGGCTGCTGGAGGCTCCAGTCTCTGAAGATGAAGATGATGATGATGACGATGATGAAGAGTATGGAGAGTACGGTCATCCAGGTACGGAACACTGGAGGGAATGACGAGCTACATACACACAGGTTTCCCATTTACCAACAAAACTAGATGCGCGCGCAGCACTGATCTATAAAGAATACCTGGATAGACTATCTCATTGTTGCTGACCCATCAACAATGAAGCCAATGGAACTGTCCCGAGTGGTCCCATAATGGCGGCGTGGTGTTCCAATTCCATTGTTGCAGAACGGCAACGTTCTTTTACTGTCTTTTACTGTCTATGCATTCCTATGGCAAGTGGTCCCATAATGGCCGCCACCAGAGCCATATAAAGAGAGAGTTGCGACAACCCGGGTACAGAAAATTCGGTTTGTGACGTGGTTCGTGTAACTGTAAGTAGTTCAAATAGTTCCCGGAAGCGATTTTGACTGTTCGTTAGAATCATAAAATAACCGTCTTTTACTGTCTGTTAACGAGTGTTCGATCCTAACTTCCGGGAACTATTGTTGAGAAAATATGGAACATTAGCGTCAATGGAGTTGTCGCAACTCTCTCTTTATATGGCTCTGGCCGCCACCATGTAGGCTTCAGAATTTTGACGTAGATGCTCTATCCAGGTATTCTTTATAGATCAGTGGCGCGCAGCCATGGGGCAGATGACGCCGGGTGGCCGGTCATAATGTTATAAAGTTAACCTAATAGCCGGTCATAATGTTATAAAGTTCACCTAATAGCCGGTCATAATGTTATAAAGTTCACCTAATAGCCGGTCATAATGTTATAAAGTTCACCTAATAGCCGGTCATAATGTTATAAAGTTAACCTAATAGCCGGTCATAATGTTATATAGTTAACCTAAGAGTCGGCTGCTGTAAGCTACAATCGGCTAGTCTGGTTTTCTGCATACTAAGCTCAGTCTTTTAAGATGATTTGATGAATATTAGTCTGGGGAGGCTGTGTTTTGTTTCTACTGCACAAGAGGCGTGATCAATGAGCATTGTTCAAATGACGCCATACGCTTGGATAGTCCTTCAACCAATCAGACCAATGATCCGGTGCGTCTTTTGGATGAGCTAGTGTCTGATTGGAGCCAAAGGTTCTGGCAGTAAACAGAGAAGATAGATCTGCTGGTTTCCAGCCTGACCTGCCGGGCGAAATGGGTTGAGCTCAGGACTCTGTGCAGGCCAGTAAAGCTCATCTACACCACACTCTGTCATCCATGTCTTTATGGACCTTGCTTGGTGCACTGGTACACAGTCATGTTGGAACAGGAAGTGGCCATCCCCAAACTGTTCCCACAAAGTTGGGAGCATGGAATTGTCCAAAATCTCTTGGTTAATGCTGAAGCATTCAGAGTTCCTTTCACCGGAACTAAGAGGCCAAGCCCAGCTCCTGCTCCTCTTTCTGACTCTTACAGTGCCTATAGAAAGTTATCATACCCTTTTGAAATAGTTGCTTTTTTTGTCTTACAGCCTGAAATCAAAACCCATTTAAAAAAAAATCGTTTCCAGTTTTATTTACAAATGTAGCTGTACAACATCAAAATAATGAAAAAAAAGTCAACAGTTCTGAAAATTAATAAAAAATTAAAAACTAGAATAACAGGGTTGGAAAAGTCATCATACCCCTGACTTAATACTTTGTAAAGCTTCCTTTTGCTTTCATTACAGCTATCAATCTGTTTGGATATGTCTCTATTATAGCTTTGCACACCTAGATAGGGGAATATTTCCGTGCAGAAATGTTAAAATTTCGTCAAATTCTGTAGGGAATGGCGATGGACTGCTCTCTTCAAGTCAATCCACATATTTTCTATAGGATTTAAGTCAGGGCTCTGACTTTGCCACTCAAGGATATTCACCATCCTATCCTTAAGCCACTGCTTTGTTCTTTTGGCAGTATGTTTAGGATTGTTGTCGTGTTGGAAGGCGAATGACCTCCCCATCCTCAGCTGTTTAGGAGAGGGACGCAGGTTTTCCTCAAGAATTTTGGTGTACTTGGCAGCATCCATTTTCCCTTCTATCCTGACCAATTGCCCAGTCCCCGCTGAAGAGAAACATCCCCAAAACATAATTTTGCCCCCACCATGCTTCAAAGTAGATATGGTGTGTTTTGGGTGTGTTTGGGTGTGTATACTGTGTTTGGTTAGCGCCTGGAGCTCAGTCCAAAAACTTCAATCTTAGTCTCCAAAAAGTTCGATCTTAGTCTCATCTGACCATATAAGCTTTTTCCACATGGTAGCAGAATATTCCAGATGTGTTTTTGCACTGAACTCCAAGCGCAATGTTTGGCGAAAACCAACACAGTACACCACCCAAAACACACCATACCTAGTGTGAAGCATGGTGGGGGCAACATTATGTTGTGGGGATGTTTCTTTTCAGCGGGAACTGGGCAATTGGTCAGGATAGAAGGGAAAATGGATGCTGCCAAGTACACCAAAATTCTTGAGGAAAACCTGCGTCCCTCTCCTAAACAGCTGAGGATGGGGAGGTCATTCGCCTTCCAACACGACAATAATCCTAAACATACTGCCAAAAGAACAAAGCAGTGGCTTAAGGATAGGATGGTGAATATCCTTGAGTGGCAAAGTCAGAGCCCTGACTTAAATCCTATAGAAAACATGTGGATTGACTTGAAGAGAGTAGTCCATCGCCATTCCCTACAGAATTTGACTAAATTTTAACATTTCTGTACGGAAAATTGGGCAAATATTCCCCTATCTAGGTGTGCAAAGCTATAATAGAGACATCCAAACAGATTGATGGCTGTAATGAAAGCAAAAGGAAGCTTTACAAAGTATTAAGTCAGGGGTATGATGACTTTTCCAACCCTGTTATTCTAGTTTTTAATTTTTTTATTAATTTTCAGAACTGTTGACTTTTTTTTCATTATTTTGATGTTGTACAGCTAAATTTGTTAATAAAACTGGAAAAGATTTTTTTTAAAATGGGTTTTGATTTCAGGCTGTAAGACAAAAAAAGTAACTATTTCAAAAGGGTATGATGACTTTCTATAGGCACTGTATATACGGTATGTTTTACACCACTCCATATTTCTGTGTCACTCCCAGACTTTGCCACAGGGAAGCACCAGCAACAAAAGTCTGTTATCACTAAAACAATTAAAGTGTTCTGCGTAATGAGTGAGTGTAAAGATTGAGCCTCTTCTGTTCTTGCAGTAAAACGAAGAAAGAGGAAGAACTCCGGACCAGACCAGACCATGAATCCGTCTGCAGAAATAAAAGCTGAGCAGGTATTGTGTTTGGTCTTCCTCTACAGGTAGTGCTAGTATTGACCGATGCAGTGGTGATGGTCCTTGCTAATAGTGCTCATTCCTAATTATAGTCTCATCTGCACTTCTATGTTATTCTATTGCTTTAGCTTTAGCTCTAGCTCAACGTTATTCTGTTGTTACAATCTGGCGGAGCTTGTCACTAAAACTCAGGCTTGTACCGTAATTTCCCGACTATTAGTCGCAGCTTATACATTGATTTTGCAAAATTTCTTCAGCTAAGGTAGGTTAATACAGTGGAGCAGTTATTAATGGTTAATATGGTTTCGTTGCTTTTAACTTGCATCAAACACTGTCCTGCGGCTTATATACAATGCGGCTTATATGCGGGAAATTACTGTAAACAGAGAATGTCCTAGCGAAGTGACCCGCTAGGTGGCAGCAGTGCCACTTTGGATGGGAGATGAGTAAATGTAGGCCACAAGGTGAACCATGAGAAGTCTTATTCTGGAATCTACACAATCTTTAGTTCATAAAAAAAAAAGAACGAGTCGTGCTAAGCTGCCCACAAAAAAAAATGTGTTGCTGAAATTCCAGTCGATTCTCGATGCGTCTTATGTTTTATGCAGAACTAGTTTCTTCAGAGCGTAATAATATTTTGGTCGCGAGTGGTGGTACGGTTCGACGCGTGATCCTGCTACGCCTACACAGTAGCTGCTTTTTGTCAACAGAATGGCAGGATGGTGGACGCCATGTCCTCATCGAGTTGCACCGACAACGAGGACGACATACCAGAGACTCTTAAAAAATCGAGATACAAGCGTTGTTATATGCACCTTAGTGCTGTGGAGCAAACCAAAGTGAACGATTTCACCAGCACACGATGGAACACCTACAGGATAAGACTGCAACAGTGGCTCGACTTGAAGGGTGAATCTCGGGACGTGGCTGAAAACCACAAACACTGCCTTTATCTGGACTTCCAGAATATTCCCGAGGACGCCGGTTTCCATCACACATGCTACCGTAGGTTCACCGACAAAAACGCCATCGAAAAGGTGGAAAGGCGACTCGCACGTGAGATCAAGCGGGAAGACACGGAGGACCACGATGTATCCGAGGCCACGCCGACTCCGTCGACCGTTAGTAGCCTCTCCTCTGGCCCCATCTTCCCCGCACAGTGCGTCATCTGCAAGAAAAAGAGTAAATTCCTCACTAAAGCAGGCAAAAAACAAAGGGATCCTCTCTCGAAGGCTGGAACATTAACAGCAGGTAAACAAACACACACACACACTGGTTGAGTGAGTGAAAGACAATTATGTGTGTGAGATATGTCGACAAACTCATTGAGTTATCCTTTTTGTTTCGTTAATAAGGCCAATTGCAGAAGGCTGCCGAGTTGAAGGAAGACCAAAGCGTTCTGATGCTGATAAAAGACAAAGACTGTGTGGCCCTGGAGATGCAATACCACAGCGGCTGCTACAATCAGTACACCAAGTTTTTGACGAGGCATGCCAAACTGTACGTTATTTTTGTTATATTGCATTTCGTCTCAAATATGTTTATTGGGAAACATTTTCATTCAACTTGGGATTTGACATGACAATTACATGTTTCTTTTAAAATAATCATAACAACAAAAACCAGCAACAGACATCAAATGACAACAGAGACAGTGACATACATTATACAATTATACATAAGTACAAGAAAAGGAAAAAAACATAACATAGCTCACCACCCCCTCCCCTAAACCATTCTCCAAGTCCCTTCCTAGTTATATTGCATTTCAAGGAGCTGCTAACCTAATTTTAGCTAATTACTATACAAGTAAAGAGCTGCTAATTACTATACAAGTAAACATCCAGTTTGCCTTCTGTTGTATGTGCTCACAATCTCAACACTTATTGATTTGTTTACTTCTTATTCGGATGTGTTCTAGGAATGAGCCCTTGTTTGATGTCAGTTACAAGATATTCTGTGAGAGGATTGTTCGCCAAAGGCTGCTCGTCAACAAAGAGGTGCTGAAAATGGAACAGCTGATGAAGGCCTTCATTCAACTGGTGCAAGCAAACGAAGGCCTTGATGCTTCAAACTACAGGTAACTGCAATGCATTCTTCTCTCAAGTCTTATTATTTCTCATGCGTAAAGACAGCTTTGCACCGAATGTGTGTGACAGGCCTGCTTGGAGAAATAGTTTTTAAGTCTTGCTGTTTACAAAGACATGTAATGTACCAGTTAGCAACCAGGAGAACAGCTGATGTGTAGTTAGTGTTGTCACGATACCAAAATTATGACTTTGATACGATACTTGCCATAAATACCTCGATAGCCGATACCGAACCGATACCACGGTGAAATTCTAAAATATCTGGAAAAGAGATCAATAATGGTCTGGTTCGGTTTCACTTTCACCAGCTTGTTCCTGTCCATTTTTTTGAGCAAATTACACTAATAATAATAATTATTATTATTTCCCAGAGCTAGTATGAGCATAATCTCAGTGTGTGTGTGCTGTATGGCAGATGAGTTCTAGTCTGTGATGTCTTGTACCACTTCCACCACTCCCTGCTTCTGATGGCACTCCTGTGACTCCTGTGACTCCTAATTGGTCTCCTAATTGATCTCCTAATTGATCTCCTAATTGATCTCCTAATTGATCTCCTAATTGGTCTCTGTTTTGGCGTGTTGCAGACAGGACACCTTGAAGAGCAGGCTGCTGCAGGATTTCCCCCAGCTGGCGTTTAACTTCCCCACCAAGCGCAACGTCTGCGAGCTGATTTTTGCAGAGACTCTGTCAATGGATACACTCGGGGACTTGCCACCTTGTTCATCAGCTGCAGAGACCGCACAGGCTTGTGGCTTGAGCCACACAGACATCGAGACATCAGCTGCAGAGACCACACAGTCTAGTGGCTTGAACCACACAGACATCGAGACATCAGCTGCAGAGACCGCACAGGCATGTGGCTTGACCCAGATGGAAAGAGAGGACATGCTGCCCTGTCCACCAGGTGCAGAGACCGCACAGTCAGAGACTCAGTCAACAGACACACTCGTGGACGTGCTACCTTGTCCATCAGGTGCAGAGACCACACAGGCTAGTGGGTTGAGCCAGGCGAACAGAGCGACTGAAAACGGGACAACAAAGGGCCAAACAAGGACGCTATAGACAGCAGTCTTACCCTGACAGACTTAGGAAAGATTCTTGAAAGATTGTAGTCTTTTAACTAATGCCCCTCATTCAAGCTTTACTCAAAAAGACTACAATCTTTCAAGAATCTTTCCCAAATCTCAAAGTCTGTAAGTGTAAGGTAGGCTTAAGTGACACTCCCGGCATTTCATCCACATGGCCTCCAACTGCTGAAAACGTTCAATCGCGCAAACGTTCGATCATTTCCGCGTTCTGTCTTCGCAAAGGGGAGGGGGGCTAAATCCCCCTTTAAGCAGACCTGTTAACATTCGAACTGAACTGCTTGCCAATCTCGATATCCCACTATGACGTCTTTGCGACACGCCTCTTTAAGCAGACAGGAACTGTTCGAATTTTTCTTCCATAGAGATGCATTATGTTGCTCTATCTTGTCAGTAATAAAGGATCTTTGATTATAGGCACCACTGAGTTAACGTTGCTGATGACTTGCATTTGAAAGTGTTGTCTGATTAGCAATAACAGCAGTAGCATTGGTACTCCGTACCATGTATAAGTGGCCACAGCCCACACCATCCTGGAGTCTTTTACTGAAGAGGAAATAAATCGCCACAGAGGAAAATCAACATGGTGCTATCAGGGGATCCTTGATTATTGCCTGATGAAAATCAACAATGTGCTATCAGGGGATCCTTGATTATTGCCTGAGGTCGTTCATGTCTTCTTGGTTTCATTGCATGTCTTTCAACTGCCAAGTCGAATACAAATGTTATACATTAGTGTGATGGTTCACAGATTTGACAGCTTAATACAAATGAAATACATTAGTCTGATGGTTCATAGGTTTGACAGCAGGTTCTGCGCAAACGTTTGGTCGACCACACTTGTGGGACTGAGTCACAATATCTCAGTGAATAATGCATTCAGCTTAAAGCAACACTAAAGAGTTTTTCGTACCTTAAAATAATGTTTCCAAAATCTTTTCAGCGGTTCATCAACTCGTAACAGGGTGAACGGCACTTCTGCATTCACTTTGCAGCCCTCTATCGGCTATAACCGCACTATGTAACTTGACGAGGTGGGGTAGTGTATCTGTAGTTTGATGAAATGAGACACCAGAAACTACAAATTCAACTTGCTTCGATGTCGCAATATATCATACTTTCATAAAGTCATGCAACATATTCTACCTCGTCTGTTACTTATTTGCTGGATAAACAAATAGCATGTGTGCGACAGGAAAAGTACTTTAGTGTTGCTTTAACTCTACTACTTCTCTACTACTTGGTTTAGTTGCGCTATGCTAAAAGCATTTCCTTGGCAGAGCTAGGGGACAAGCCTTGACCCTAAATCAACATCCGGTACAAAGCAAGAAGGCGCAACAAGACCGTGGCGGTATGAAGACATTGAGGCGTTCCAGGCTCAAGTTTTACCCCCCCCCCCTTGGTGCTATAGAGACACCATTTCAGTATTTTAAAACACTCTTCACGGATGAGATGATTGAACATATCTCTCAGCACACCAATCTCTACTATGCCCCAGGAACTGGGGAATCCAATCAGGACCAGCCCTGAAGAGATTGAAAAGTTCCTGTCTATGTTACTTTTCATGGTTGTGTTCAACTTCCCAGCCATGGATGACTATAGGCACCATGAGTCACGTTTCAGTGTGATAGCTGATATAATGCCAAGGAGAAGATTCAAGCTGTTACGCCGGTTCCCTCACCTCAATGATAATCAGCAGAGCGATGGCAGTCCAGACCTGTTCTACAAAATTCGCCCCCTTTTTGACATGCTTTATCAGCAGTGTCTGCTGATCCCATCAACTTACCAGCACAGTGTGGATGAGCTCATGGTGGCATATAGAGGCACAAGAGCCGGCTCTCTCCGCCTATACATCGCCAACCAGCCAGAGAAGTGCAGCTTTAAGTTGATCTGCCGGACCAGTTCATCTGGCATCACTCATGACCTGCTGCTGTAGGGTGCATTCACTTTCTTCAACATTTACTCTAACTAAGCAGGAGGAGGCGCTGGTTCTAGGGGCCAAACTGGTGACAGCGTTATGCAAAACTATAACAATGCCCCGTCTTTCAGTTGCGTTCTGTGACAACTACTTCACCAGTCTTGACTTGATCCAGAACCTGCATGGAAACCTGGGCCTCAGATGCATTGGCACTGTCCGAGCAAACCGCATGGATGGCGCAACCTTGAAGACGGACAAAGAGCTGATGAAGGAAGGACGTGGAGCTTTTGACTACCGGTCTGCTGAAGGGGTGATGGCAGTGAAATGGGTCGACAATAAATGTGTTAAAGAGACCCTATGCAACTTTCTGCAGGAGACGATCGCTCCTTGTTTACATCTGGAAGTCTGAGACGAAGAACCACGCTTGCAATTTATATATTTAAATATAGCCTATACATGTATAAATATACACGCTAAAGCTGTCGGGGAAGCTCTGCAGAGAAAATGCAAGCATAAAACGAGCGAAAACGAAAAACGAAATCGAAACCAGAGATGAAATCGCCAATCCTGCATAGTTCCTCTTTAACCTGCTTAGCGATGCCTGTGGGATTGAGAAGGGTCCAGCTGCGGCATGGGCGTATCTGTCATTAAGCCTGGTACAGCAGCATGGCCCAATTGCAGGTGATACTGGATACGTCACGAGTTTCCTGTAACTCATGTCTCTTCAGCTGTGATGGTGATGGAGGAAGCCAAAAAACGTGAAGCTGTTTTTGTGAAGTGTGATCATTGAATGAATAAGAGATGTCAGTAAGTTGACTAAGTTGTTTGTTCTTAATTGTATCAGAATTAGATATTAAAAGCAATAAGTGTTGTTCAGTAATCTTATGCATGCTATCGCGTTCACATTAGCAGCTAGCCAGAAGAAACAACGTGTTAAACTAGTTAACGCTACATGTTAGATTTAACAACGAAGACTGCTAAGTCCTTTCCTGTGCGGCTGAAATCTCCAATAATAACGTTAAATGAAACGATCCCAGTAGGCCTACATTCTTGTTGGATGTCTTTATTAATTAGCACGGTAAGAGCGTTAAAGTGCTAGCTAGCATGGAAGTAACGTTACCACCGGCCACCGGATATTGATGGATGTCATGCTTCGTTTTTGGTGGCAGGTAGGTAATTATTCGTGTATGCCCGTAAACAGCTTGTGTTTAACATAACACTGCCTTTTTATGTTCGCGATATAGATAATATAAATTATGAGCTCATAGCATGTTACGCTAGAAGTAGTGGTCACGCTGTCCATTATGCTGACCCAGATAACATTAACATTGATGGACACGTTGCCTTATTGTAGGTAGCGTTACGGCATTTGACTTTATTTATGAATTGTTTGTATTTGCATTATTTAATTTTTTTTGTTTGTGTTTGTTGTCGATACCCGAGTTGGTTTTCAATGCTGAAGTGTATATTCTTTTATCTTTTTTTTTTTTTTTACTGTGACGCACTCGTTTTTAAAAGTGCTATTAGAATTACTTACTTACTAATTTGATTTTAATGGTACGTATTGCGTGTCTTCTTTGGTGCAAAATTAATCAATATTGATACTTTTTTTTCCTTTTACATTTCTTACGTGAAGATTATTTGTAGCAGCGGGTAGTATAATGCAAGGAGGATGGGGGGAAATAAGTAGAGCATCGCTTAAGTGTTTCATATCTCTGTAATCTCTAGATGCATCTGTCTGTTTTGCCAAGCGGCCACAAGCCCCAGGCCACGAAGTGTTCTGATCAAGACTGCGAGCTTCTCCACTGCCCCTTTTGCCCTCTTTACCAGGGAGATTATGCAAAAGTGGAGACCCATTTACAGAGTCATTTAAAGACTGTAGTGCAGCATGGAGGTAAGTTTACTGCCTATTTTTGGGGTTGATGTGAAGGTGAGGAAATTAACTGAGTTTGATACCAGTACCAGATATTTAAACGTTAATTTTATTTTATTTTAACTCTAACTTTACTTTCAGGGTTTGAAATGTATAAATGCAACCTTGGATGTAGAAAGGACAACCACTACCATTGCTGTGTATGTGGTGTACTATATCCTCGTAAGAGAGTATTGCTTGGACACCTCAGCACCTGCCACCCCCAGGCAGTGCGATATGACCACTGTGGACATTTGCCACTTCACTCGGACAAGCGGGGGAGGTGCAACCTCTGTCCAAGGGGAGTATCGAGATGGAAATGCCAAAAATGCAATGTGTTCCTGTGTTTGAACGCGAACCAGGAATGCTTCTCAACATTCCATCGGAAATAGTAAAAGACGAGAAGTGCTGTTGCACCCCTGACCATAATCAATGCGGTTGCAAAAAAGGTCAAAGGTCAAAGGTCATTTATCAAGAGCCATTTGTGCTGTTGCACGACCTCCAACACATTTGTAGTGTTGCCTATGCCCATGTAGTTGACATAAGAATGAATAATAAAGACATGGAAGAGATAACCTTTTTATTTGAGTTCTAGATGTTTTTTGCATGCATAAAGATAACTGACGTTTACTATAAACAGACATCTCAACCGTCTAGAAAACTGTGGGGTCTGAGTTTGAAGAAGAGAAACAATTGATTTTTGTTATTGCTGTCCTAATTAATTAAGAAATGCAAAAAAAATAATTTTCCATTGCTTTTTTCTTGGTGTGGACCTTAAAGGGTTATTAATCAGAGACTTAATGTACAGTATGAATGAAATGAATGGGGTTCTGTAAAGATGATCTATAACACCTAACATATGGCGGAGTTGTGAATTGGAAGTCCTTTGGCATTGTTGTAAACTGTGTGTGTGTGTGTGTCTGTTTACCGTTCTGATATACCTGTTCAGACACACGCGTTCGCCACGAAACGCTCTTTAGTTCGCTTCGAAATCTGAGCGCATCGTCTCAAGCAGTAGACACATCTTGGCTCCACAGCCATTATTAACAAGCCTTCACTGGCTCTCCTCAGAAAAGGCAGGCTTCACAATGTGAAATTTGAGCGCATCTCAAGCAGTAGACACGTCTTGGCTCCACATTATTACGCCTTCTCTGGCTCTCCTCCTCTTCAGAAAATGCAGGCTTCACAATGTCTATTGGAGAACAAGGTAAGGAAACAATTATGTTTATCCTTCTATAGCAAGGGGCTGTTACAGTCACTATTCACATGTAGCTACCAATTTCATATTTACTTTATTATGTTTATCCTTCTATATAGCAAGGGGGCATTACAGTCACTATTCGTAGCTACCATTTTCATATTTACTTTCTGGCATCGGCAAATAAAACTGCTCCACTTGCAGGTGTAGATGACATACCTGTTTGGTGTTTTTTCTGCCTCACACCAGAGAGGGTTAAAGCAGCACAGGCTGCAGGTGAACAGTTCCTGTCGCCAGGGTGTTCCTTGGCGTAACAACGCAGGGTGCGTTTTAACATTCTGATTTGTTTTCTCGTGCTATGCAGTGTTTTGGACATAAACAAATGTGCATCTTAAAATGATACTATTCTAAAAAAAATGACGTATTTAAGAATGTGTTAAATTAGTACCAAAACACTTTCAGCCTTAGTAGATTAATACAATGTATTTTTGATAAGTTATATTATATTTAGGAATATTTCCAGAGAAAAACAATAAATATGGATAGAAAGAAGACATAAGACATTGCCAGGTCTACAGAACTATGAACACCTTTGTGCCATTATGCAAACATATGGACAACCATGGTGCTTCGGTGGGCATTGACAACCATGGGGTTTTGGAAGAATCGGACATCATGGGCTTTTTAGGGATATGGACAACAATGAGGTTTTGGAGGATCTTGGACAACCATGGTGCGTCAATGGACATGGACAGCCATGAGCTTTTGGAGGACATTGGACAATCATGGGGGTTTTGGAGGACATTGGACAATCATGGGGGGTTTGGTACACACAGACGTCACTCTACTGCCAGATTTGGAAAGTGTGTTTCCTACCCCATCGATGATTAAAAACCAATCGAAATAACAGGCAGGTTGTGACGGAGTTTTCTTACACTTAGGCCTATATTCTACATTGCTGACATCAACTTTCACCTGACCCCAACTGTCGGGAGTCTCGGAATTCGCCAAAAATCCCCATGCACATAAATACAGAGTGAGAACGTGGATTTAGTGCCGTGAATCACGTCCCCGCAGATGAGTGCAACAGAATGAACGCGTCCACACTGAACAGTCTTCTCCTCGTCGCTGTTAACCTTTAAAAGGGTGGGTTTTGAACATTCTAACACAAGATTCCATTCCGCAACAATTCAACGTTCTAAAATTCTATGTACAATTCAATGAACCCAGACATTCTTTAGAATGTTAATTTTCCAACATTCCAAACACACCGGTGTGACGGTACACTCTTAATGGGCCAGACCTGGGCCAGACCTGCATTCGTTCTCTGCTCAGAGGTTCGCACTGATGGCTAAAAGAAGGGCCAAGCACTGCGGATGACACGCCAAGAGGAGACCCGAAAAGGCCACATGAAGTCCGACCATCAGAGCGCACTGTTCACAAAGTCTAATTCAGAGTTGGGTGTAACACGTTACTGTAGTCTCACTACATCTGTCAGTAAGGAGTAGAGTAGTAACTCGCTACTGTTCTGAATTCGGTAATCACACTATAGTTACTAACAGTGTGTGATGAAATAGTACTTTATTCTCCAAAGAAAATAGGAACCCTCCACCTCCAGTCGTGTAGCTGTCCCTCGTCCATGTTCCTGAAACTCAATTAGGCCATCTCCCACATCGCAGGAAATCAAATGTATTTTTAGTTTGTTTTAAATATGAATATTCAACTGCTCGAAATGTAATAGCATACCATTGACTTATAAATAGGCCTGTTGATTGCTTGTTTTTTTTAGTGATACCCCCCGACCCCTCTGTTTTTTTTTTTGTTTTTTTTTTGTTTTATAACAAACACCCTGATTATGTTGGTAGTATGTTACATTTAGCAGATGATGCAAGAGCCTTCAATGGTCTTGATAAGTGTTCAAAAAATCGGAAATCACCCTTTAATACAGATTATGAAAAGGCTGTCAGTAGCACCAGCAGTAAACGGTCTCTCTGGAGGCCCAGTAACATACAGTAATTTCACGAATATAAGCCGCATTGTGTATAAGCCGCAGGACAGTGTTTTATGCAAGTTAAAAGAAACAAAAACCATATCAACACCATATTAACTGCCCCCCTGTATTAACCTCATAGCTGAAGAAATGAGAAATCTGAATTCTTTAATAAAGATTCTTAATTCTTTAATGAGGAATCTTCATGAGATGTGACGTCTCCTATAAACTGGTACCATGTTAGAGGAGTAGACTGTTATGTCTTCAGGGATGCAACAATGATGACTTTTCCAGTTAATACAGCAGGCTACAGTACCTGAGTATGTTTACTTTGTACTTTTTTTTACAGATGTTCCAAGTGGTGGAGTTTTATAAAGACAAGCCGATAACCGTGGCTGTGGTGGTGAAGTCGTGGATTGCTACCACTTCAGAGGTAAGAGTAATATTGAACACTTCAGAGGTAAGAGAAATATTGAACGCTTCAGAGGTTAGAGTAATATTGAACACTTCAGAGGTAAGAGAAATATTGAACGCTTCAGAGGTTAGAGTAATATTGAACGCTTCAGAGGTAAGGGTAATATTGAACGCTTCAGAGGTAAGGGTAATATTGAACGCTTCAGAGGTTAGAGTAATATTGAGCGCTTCAGAGGTTAGAGTAATATTGAACACTTCAGAGGTAAGAGTAATATTGACCACTTCAGAGGTTAGAGTAATCTTGAACGCTTCAGAGGTAAGAGTAATATTGAACGCTTCAGAGGTTAGAGTAATATTGAACACTTCAGCTGGCCGTGGCAACAAACATGCTTCTGGGTGGCAAGAACAACGTATTCTCCAATGGTTCTGAACAGCATCACTATTAAAGGAACCGTATGTAGGATTTTGGCCAAAACGAGTACTGCAATTACTTTCAAAATACTGTAGAGCGGTGAATCGCCTCCCCCTCCCCTCTGAGTCACGGTTGCCAGCTAGCTGCAGCAGGAACGTAGGCTGCTAGCTTTCAATGGCAAGTGCTGTTTTCCTCAGCATAATGACAGAGAAACAAACTCTGATAATTCATTGCTAACGTTAGCAATGACTACTAGCTGCTTTTATTTCCCAAACAATTCCTTAGCCTACCTTTTCAATTCAATGACCCACCTCCTCCATATGGCCAACATAACGTTACTTTGCACGAACTTGCATAATTTGTTTGACTGTCATGAATAGGCTATTTAAAATGTCCATTTACAGTAGCCTACAAGTAAGTTAGCCAAACTGATGAATCTTTACCTGTCCAAGAGCAAATTAACAACACTGACGTCTGTCTTCAAATTCTTCTCCGTTTTCAGCCGTCTCAATCTCCTAAATCCTTGTTTTATTTAGACGTATTTCGGATTCATAACAAGGTCTTTTAGGTTCCATAACGGTAGACATGTTTTATCCAACACGTTTGTAGCTGCAGCTGTCTATGGTGGTAACTAGCATAGCTGGCAACCCGGACGGCGAAATACTACTGACTTCGTGATTCGTAGATAAGTGTAGGGCGGCGCATCAAACCAAAACACAACATAACAACATCAACATCAGTTGAGGGCTGCAACTTCACTTTTAAATGAAAATATCTTGGCCGGACTACTGTTGTCAGTGATATAAGTATTTGAAATTAGCATGATTTCTAAATGTCTAGTGACATATCAGGGCCATTTTATGATTAATTGAAATACATTTCCTACATACGGTTCCTTTAAATTAACCCTTCATGTCCATTTAACCATGATAAAATACATTTCGTCATCATTACCTTGTTAACGGAGATGTGATGTTGTAGAGGTTGTTGCTGTTTGTTAGATAATAGCTAGGCTACAATCATCCGCTTCACTTAGTTAATAGCTAGGTTGCAATTATCTGCTGCTAACTGCAATAGGGATACGTCCGGGTGGTAGAATACTATTAACCAACTTTCAAAACTCATCTATTGAAATCTATTATTATCACAGTAATTTCTTGTGTATTAGCTGCATTGTGTGTAAAAGAGATAAAACCATATTGATGCCATATTAACTGCCCGCGACCGTGTATAAATCGCATAGCTGAATCTATTTTGCAAAATCAATGTTTTTGATTCGCATAGCTGAATCTATTTTGCAAAATCAATGTTTTTGATTCGCATAGCTGAATCTATTTTGCAAAATCAATGTTTTTGAGTGATCAGCTAGTGCTTTTGATTGGCAGGTCTGTTAGCAGAGCTGAGTGTTCAGTGTGTGTTTTTGATTGGCAGGTCTGTCAGCAGAGCGGAGTGTTCAGTGTGTGTTTTTGATTGGCAGAGCTGAGCTGAGTGATCAATGTGTGTTTTTGATTGGCAGAGCTGAGCTGAATGATCAGCGTGTGTTTTTGATTGGCAGGGCCTGATCTGCTACTGGCCGCCATCCAAAGCCTCAAAGAAGGCCAGGAGAGGGGTTGCCCCTGACAACGACCGGTGGCAACAGCGCTCCGTGAGAATAGTGCCACACACACCCACTAGTGAGTCACCGTCTCTTTTAACCGCACTTTCTGTGTCATTGCTCTTAATTGTGTGTTTTTATTCGTTTAACTGTGTGTTTCTAGTCTTCCTGTTTTTAATTTTGTAGTTTTCCTTTTAGTTTATTTTTTAAATTATTTTATTTTATAGAACTATGCTGTCATTTTAAGCTGTTTTGTATTCAATTCATATTTATCTTTAAACCTATCTTTATTAATTTCTAACTTATATTTTTTTCTTGACACTATAGATCACCGTTGAGTTGCCCTGTGTATGAAATGCACCGTATACATAACATTGCCTTACCTGTTTCTAAACATACACAGTGTGGCTATTTGTCACTCCAATAAAACGCATTTATTTCAGATGACTACACTAATAAAACGCATGTATTTGAGATGACTACACTAATAAAATGCATGTATTTCGACCCATTTCAGATGACTACACTAAGGCTTTGCATTGGGCAAAGAAGGCAGAGACCCAGTGTAATGTGGAGAGCAACTCTGAAGTGGGAAAGAGGAGAAACGTTGTACCGGCCCGATATCAAGAGGACTCTTCGGACAGCAGTAGTGAGTGGATTTCATAGTTCAGACTTCATTACCTTGTGGTCCGTTACTAGCCCCGATATCAAGAGGACTCTTCAGACAGCAGTAGTGAGTGGATGACATAGTTCAGACTTCATTACCTTGTGGTCCGTTACTAGCCTGGTAGTAAACCAGACCCTGGAATCTTTAAGATTAAGAGTCTGGTAAAGGTAGTAAAAGTGGCTTCCGCGCCTTTGTCTTTCTTTGTGTGACGCTTGGTGTGTAACTCCAAAAAGTAGTAAGTCCAGAAGAAGAAAAGAAGTCGCAATTATAACAATTAGCCAAGGCTTACGCATTGATTTAGCAAAATGTCTTCAGTTATGAGGTTAATACACGGGGGGGCAGTTAAATGGTATTAATAGGGTTTTGTTTCTTTTAACTTGCATACAACACTGTCCTTTGGCTTATACACAGTGCGGCTAATACACAGGAGATTACTGTAAGCACCCCACAGATAGGAGCTAACCAAGTCACTTGCTCTGCACATCAGAGCCGTAATATTTAACTGGCTAGCTTTGGAGAAGCATTTTTTTTCGTGGGTATTCTAAGATGATTATGCTTATAAAGTGGGTATCCTGTGTAGTCCTACGTATCATGTAAACTACACCACTGCATGGAATTGAACTGTAATCTATCAAAATGCAAGGCTGGTGTGCGGAGATGTATTGAAAACAATGGAATCTTAACAAAATGAAATGTGACCATTTAAAGCGAAATCAGTCGCTTTGCGCACTACGTTATTTTGAGAAAATCAACAATAACAAACTTCCGGGTTAAAATGTTGAATTTCACGTTTTCGCATAATTCGACAGTATACAGTCTACAGTTTCATATGGTGAACGCATTTCACAGAAAAACATACGTTTTGACTGTTAAACCCGGCGAAGATTCAACACATTTGCTGTCATTCCCGTTGTGCACGCGCCGCTTAAAAAGGTGATTTCTCCTCTTCTGGCATATCGTGACAGGAGAACCATGTCAACTTTGGATGCGGTTATCTTAGCGATAGTTTGTGTAATACCCTCGATATATATATATCGTTGGAAAGCTTAGTTTATGGCCGTTCACGTGAGCACAATAACTTAATTTAGTAAATTTTACCGAAACGACTGGTTTTGCTTTGCAGAGTCACAAATGACTAAAAGCGGAGTGTGCTGCCCTCAGGTCGGTGTGGAGCGCTTTAGGAATATTTACCTGGCGAAGCGATGGATTTTATTGAGTGTCGACAGCATGGAACTGAATTGTAATCCATTCTGTGGCATGGTGGCAGAATGCAATGCTAGTGTGCGGAGTTATATTGAAAACGATGGAATCTTAACAAAATGAAATGACAAGCGGAATGTAGCGCACTCATGTTGGTGCCAGAATGCGGGTCGCTTTAGGATAGTCTCTAAGTATGACATCTTGGGGCCCTGTGTGTGGATCGCTTTAGGATACTCTCTAAGTATGACATCTTGGGGCCCTGTGTTACAGCAACCGACAACGAGGACCAACCATGGCCCAGGGCTGGCCACCATATCTCTGCCCCACCATCACCATCACCACCACCATCACCACCACCACCACCACAGCCAGGATACCAACAGCATGACAGTGGTAAGCTGTTTTTGTTGAAGCATAAAACAATTCCCAACCCTTAACCATTTCAATGGAGGCTAGTTAACCGTTTCAGTGGTGGCTAGCTCCGTAGACCCATACAGTAAAATATATTCACAAATACATATATTCTGCATCCAGCTTCTGTTTAAATAGATCGCTACAGTTGAATACACATATAGTACAAGCATGTATATGTGCAAGTATAAGGAATACAGCACTGTTTATGTGCTGAATATATTGAGTGAATAGACGTATTTGCAACAGACAGTGATGGGGGCTGGGGTTTCAGGGGGGTTTACACAAGATTTACTGGTATCTTCAATTTCCCTTTCTGTGTGAAGACAGACACCATGACTTTATGCAGTACTCGGCATAAGTGAATGCTCATTGAGCTTGGCCAATTCCAAAGGCCAAGGGAACTTCATCAGGATGCATAGGATCCTGGATTCATGAAATAACTGGCCTTTAAAAATAAAAATGTGCCTGCCTCTATGGGGAAGTTAATATAGGGGTGTACTCCCTTATGCCCCCTGTATTTTAAGGATTTTAAGGAAGAACATTTATTTATTTACGAGACATTATTCATCCACAAAGAAAATTGGTGTCCTTAAAGGAGTCATAGAACGCATTTTTTGACCATTACAAATTGATCTTTGAGCTTAAATAATGTCATATGTAAATTTGTGGGGCTGAAAACGCCCCAGGAGCACTGCTAGATCGCCTAATACAGATGGTACGGGTTGAGAATGCTCCTTTCATTCCCGCACATCGGGACTCCCGAAGCATCGGGAAAACTGCAACCGCAAGGGGGCAACATAGACCGCCCGAGTTTTCGAATGTTTACAGCCTACCTCACAGCTCTCTCACTCGACGTAGCCTATAACTCAGTCAGTCCAGCAGAGATGCCAGAGCAACGTTTTGGTCAACGGAGAGGGAGAGAAATGCTCCGCATATCCGTCTCATTTAATCATTAAAATGAAAGTGATTGGCGAAATTAATCAAACGACGTTTCAATAAACCATTGTTGAAATGAATGAAAATGGTTTTAGAAACCTATAGGCCTATCAGAAGGACTATTTCCTTCAATTACCTGAAATAGGCTACTCGAAAGGCAACCTTAGATTAATTCATGAATTCATTACGGTTACAAGACCGCATTTCCGTGAATAGGCTATTATTGTCAACGTCAAGGCGAAGACGAAAGAGATGGACAAGATGGACATTTTGGCAACATTTACATGCTAGGAATACTTAGAAATGTGTAAGCTATTTTAAAACGGAGGCTTGTTCATTTTAACCGGCGAACTTTCAAGTACATTTCCCTATTGAAGTTCATATCCAGCTGTGGCGCAAGTGGTTGATGCATAGGTATCGTATGCCAGCGACCGGGGTTCGCAACCTAGTCGAAGAATCTCTCCGGAATCTATCATAAGAAAATGCATCGATTTATTAAAAGAAACGAAAGACTTCCTGTTTTGAGATTCTTTTTATGTTTGCGATGTCTGCTGAAAAGAAAAGTTAATATGTTAATTCGTGGTTCAGCGCGCACTCACACACATTTTTACATTGACATAGTGTCGGGCTCAAGTGTCGTGTCGTCCTCAGTGCCGCATATAGGCTATAATGTAGTGACCTGGTTAGACGAGTGTGGGGGAGGGGGAATGATCGCACAAGACAATAATGCTCTTCATGAAATGGATCTCACAGGCGGCTGTCTGTTTTTAAATGTAGCCTACTACACCACTTGCGAAATCGGACGTGGCACATAGCCTAATTATTAGGCTACTGGATAGCAAATCCATAGACTTTGTTCATCCTATATCCTTAAAATGAAAGTGATGACTGGCGAAATTAATCAAACGACGTTTCAATAAACCATTGTTGAAATGAATGAAAATGGTTTTAGAAACCTATAGGCCTATCAGAAGGAAATAGCCTTCAATTCAACCTGAAATAGGCTACTCGAAAGGCAACCTTATTAATTCATGAATTCATTAGGCTACGGTTACAAGACCGCATTTCCGTGAATAGGCTATTATTGTCAACGTCAAGGCGAAGACGAAAGAGATGGACAAGATGGACATTTTGGCAACATTTACATGCTAGGAATACTTAGAAATGTGTAGGCCTAAGCTATTTTAAAACGGAGGCTTGTTCATTTTAACCGGCGACGTTCAAGTAGGCTACGGCGACGTTCAAGTACATATCCCGAATAAAGCCTTTCGAAACTCACATCCAGTTGTGGCGCATGTGGTTGAAGCATAGGTATCGTACGCCAGCGACCGGTGTTCGAAACCCAGCTGAAGAACCTCTCCGGAACCCGTCAAAACAAAATGAATCGATTTATTAAAAGAAATGAAAGATTTCCTGTTTTGAGATTATTTTTATGTTTGCGATGTCTGCTGAAAAGAAAAGTTAATATGTTAATTCGTGGTTCAGCGCGCACTCACACACATTTTTACATTGACATAGTGTCGGGCTCAAGTGTCGTCCTCAGTGCCGCATAGGCTATAGGCTATAATGTAGTGAACTGGTTAGACGAGTGTGGGGGAGGGGGAATGATCGCACAAGACAATAATGCTCTTCATGAAATGGATCTCACAGGCGGCTGTCTGTTTTTAAATGTAGCCTACTACACCACTTGCGAAATCGGACGTGGCACATAGCCTAATTATTAGGCTACTGGATAGCAAATCCATAGACTTTGTTCATCCTATATCCTTGGCGGAGATAATAATTAGGCATATCAAATTAAAAGCACACTACGACAGGTATACTTGTGTGATCACGCAACACAAGAGAGCATTTAGCGATGGGACAGTTGTGAATGAGTGCTTAACACCCTGGAGTCTAAATACCCCCGGGGGATTTGAAAAACTGTTCCAAACACACATCTCAATCTCTGCTTTTATCATATTATAGAGACACCATTAGAAGCCTTTAATCAACTCGTTTTCAAATATATAGCCTATGTTTTAAGAGAATATGGCAATGATAATGGCACTTTCTAAAAACAATAAATTCGTAGGATTTGTCCTCTCACCTGCAGCAGGCCCATTCAAAAGCCCATCCACTAATTTGCATTTGAAAGAGCCAATCACTAAAGTGACACATTTAGTCCAGCCTACTTTATTAGTTTTTTTTGACCCCTCTAATAAATTGCCTATAGTCCTACTACGATAATGGAGGAAGGGCTGCCTAACTGTTCCCCCTAAGAGTTTTTTCATAAGATAAAATGTTTACTCTATTTAAGTTTAGGATTTGGTAGACAAGACAACCTCGGAAAAGTTCTTCAGATAAACAATGTTTTATTGAATTAAAGGAAAGAAAATGTATCGCCAGGGTTTCGGGGCTTGCGAAGGCATTCGTTGATCTTATCGATGCAGTCCTTGCGGCCACTTCTCCCCATCGTAGGAAACTTTCTGCTTAGTGTTGACAAAGGTCTTGACGTTGTGTGGCAGTGCTTGCTTGCCCTTCGATCCATCCCAGTTGGTGGTTTTGCACCAGGCTCTAGTGCTCCTTTGTGGTGATGGCTCTGAAGAGCAGGCATCCGTATCTACCAGTGATGCGCGGGCTGATCCAAATCGAGCGGGCGACCGTGGTCACCCGCGGTCACCCGCGGTTATGGGTCAAGAAAAAATATTTTTAATGATATGCGGGTCATGTTTGGTCGGGTCGGTAAAAAAAATAAATTGTCATTTATATCGTACATAATTGTCTTTAGAAGAAAAAGACATAAGTTGCAGCATTCCCACTGAAACGCGATTCTATCCCCCACATTTTGTCACGAACATGTAGAAATGCACTTGTTGTTTCTGCGTAGACAGACCCTCGGCTACACTTGACATGCAGTTGTGTTCTGTTCTCAGAGCATATGCTTTCTCTGTCTATGATCTGCAGCTTTTATCTCGAACTGCTGGCCTCTACAGAAAGTGGCAGAATCGTCTACTGAGCAGCGAAGTTGCCGATGCAATGCGTGTTTCTCAAGTCTGATAATTTCCAGCAAGATCGAATGGTATTATGGAAAGAAAAATAAACTAAAAGTTTCCCAAATCAGGAAATATTTCTTAATTTAATGTCATCAAGGCATATAGCCTACAATTGGTATGAGCATGCAATTTTTGCGTCCTTGCGCAACTTATAGGCCTAGTGGCTCGTTGGAAAGCCCCACGTCTGCTCTTCCCCACGTCGTGCAATAAAGGTTTCATCTCGCTGCAATTTATAATCGCGGAGCAATGGACTTTTGGTCCATTGATGAAGACGTTAATAAAGAGTTTCTTAATAATGCCTGCATTTCATGCTTGGGAGAGCTTCAAGGCATTCATGTGAGGAACGGCTGAAACAGAATTTGTATAGGAAAATCCTAGGCTAATTATGTTCAATGTTGAGTCAAACAGCCACATTTTTGGATGAATGCTGACACGGAACAAAAAAAAGGTAGACTAAATGCATGTTTCCCAAATTCTGAGCAATTATAGGCTATATATAATTAGGCAATATAGGCTATATTATTGTTTTACATGCATATGAGATACCAATTTTGCATAGCTCAATGACGCTACGACTAAGTTAGACTAGGCTACTTTTTACAATAAGCGGGTCGAGCATGTTGTTCTAATCTGGGCCAACAGCAAGCAAAGTCACGTCATCGTGCTGAGAAGGAACTTGAATGCTGTTGTCGAATGTGGCAGAGAATACAGAAGAAGACTTTAACTATTACTTATATATTCTTATGACGAAACGCGAAGAATAAATACGAGGACTGACCATCTCGCCTCTGCGCGTTTCCCCCAATAGGCCTACCATGGCGACAAAGAAATAAATATGATTTGACATTTTAATGTTTGTAGCGCGCCAGTTTACCCAGTGTGTGTGCATTGAGTAGCTCCTTAAAATACGGAACAAAGAGCGTCCCGTAGGCTATCTGTTCAATACAGAAGAAGACTTTAACTATTACTTATATATTTCTTATAACGAAACGCGAAGAAAAAATACGAGGACTGACCATCTCGCCTCTCCGCGTTTCCCCCAATATCATGGCGACAAAGAGAAATACATATGATTTGACATTTTAATGTTTGTAGCGCGCCAGTTTACCCAGTGTGTGTGCATTGAGTAGTTCCTTAAAATACGGAACAAAGAGCGTCCCGTAGGCTATCTGTTTAATACAGAAGAAGACTTTAACTATTACTTATATATTTCTTATAACGAAACGCGAAGAAAAAATACGAGGACTGACCATCTCGCCTCTCCGCGTTTCCCCCAGTATCATGGCGACAAAGAGAAATAAATATGATTTGACATTTTAATGTTTGTAGCGCGCCAGTTTACCCAGTGTGTGTGAATTGAGCAGTTCCTTAAAATACGGAACAAAGAGCGTCCCGTAGGCTATCTGTTTAATACAGAAGAAGACTTTAACTATTACTTATATATTTCTTATAACGAAACGCGAAGAACAAATACGAGGACTGACCATCTCGCCTCTCCGCGTTTCCCCCAATATCATGGCGACAAAGAGAAATAAATATGATTTGACATTTTAATGTTTGTAGCGCGCCAGTTTACCCAGTGTGTGTGCATTGAGTAGTTCCTTAAAATAGCCTACGGAACAAAGAGCGTCCCGTAGGCTATCTGTTTAATACGGAAGAAGACTTTAACTATTACTTATATATTTCTTATAACGCTGGCTGTAGGCGATTTCTATAACCATTTTCATTCATTTCAACAATGGTTCATTGAAGTGTCGTTTGAATAATTTCGCCAGTCATCACCTTCATTTTTATGATTCAGTGAGATTAAGGAGTCGACTATTGACGGATATGCGGTCTTCATCATTAAATGCAGTTGAAACTTTCTGCCACCTGGTGGTTGTTTGGGTACATTGCCTTAGCCTCGAAAAAAATCGGCTTGACGCACTGCGGGATCTCTTCGGGAGTCCCGCGGGAGAAGGTGCATTCTCAACCCGTACCCACTGTACAAGGTCATAAATAAGCCTTGCAATGAAACAGTTTGTTTTTCCCGCCCACTCAGCAAGTTCATGAATATTCAAATGAGATGCGCGCTGATTGGTCTATTGGCCGATATGTCCTGAAAGTTGATTGGCTCAATCCACCGGTCTGAAGCTAGAGCAAAGTGAAACTACGTTTACTGCTGGTAAATAAAGCCAAAGTCTTTGATAAAGCTATCAACAATGGATTTAAATAAGGAATACAGCCGTACATGTATAAACCGAGTCAGAAGAAGGTTCTGACGAAGATGAAGTGCAGCAGATTCCCCAACAGAATGAATGTGTTAGATTGGTAAGTTTTATCAGTAAATTTCTTAGTATTAACTCTCCAAAGTTAGCTGTAATAACGCTAGCATTACAACGTCTCTGCCATAGACCACATATCTAGATACTAGCATCGTAAGAGCAGTTTAACAAGAATTATTAATCGAAGGTATGCAAATGAGAGGGGGTGTATCTAAAGGGGGATGGGCGCCTATTACGTGTTATCTGAGCTCTGTTCAGATTGGAGCATTTCAACACGGCTGTTTCTATTTCCCAATTTGCATACGAAAGCAGGCGGGGGACGCGGTAAAGTCTTTGGTGTTGTCCTTTGGACACTGCTCGCAGCCTAAATTCAACAAGAACAAGGTGAATGTGGTTTTGAATTCTATGACTCCTTTAAAGGTTGTATTCTTTCTCATTTAAATGAAAAATGAGAAGAAAAAAAAATAAGATCACTTTCCAAAAGATGATTTCTTGTTCCTCTTTTTAGTCACCTTAGCATGGGTGTATTCACTTATGCCGAGCACTGTATCCAAACTGCAGTTTGATGCCAAAGAGCACTGGCCTTGTTAGCACGTCAGACTTCATTGAAAATGAGTCTGGAAAAGGTTCGTTGATTTACGTCTTCCAGCAGGGGTGCAACTAACAGTGAAATTAAACCTAGATTGGTGCATTAAACTATTACTAAATCGTTTCAGAAGTGCAGCAATCTTGTAAGCAAAGGTTTTAAATGCAGTTGTTTCCTCAATTCCTAAGAAACACATGAGTAGCGATTGTATTTACAAAAACAAAATCCATAGTATAGAATAGTATCGATATTATATATAGAGGTATAATATTGACATAATAAGGTAGATTAAAGGTAAATTTAGTGCGGCGGGAGTTCTCCGGATCAAGCTGTACTGGTCGACAGTACAAGTTTCGCGCCTTTTTAACTAGCCGCAGCATGCGACACAACGCATCATAGCTTCAACTACCAATGAGGGCTACAGCTGAGTTCGAAATCAAGGAGGGTCTAAAAACCAAAGTGTAGGCCACTTTCAAAAATGTTTGCTGTAGTGAAATGGATCGGCGGAGAGAACGAAACCTCAATTTTGCCGACCGAGTTTATGCGTAATTTGAATGAGGAAGACTACGGTAATGGCACGGACGGGGACAGCATACTGAATGTGGTGGAGTGGAGGGAAGGAAGGAAGCAGGAAGTGTTTGAGGCCAAGGTGGTCAAACTAGCTGGTAAGTATCTTAGCCAGGTCTTCATTGTATGCTAAATTGCTTTTCATTTGAAACAGTTAATTAATCAATGCCATAGATGGAAACTGAAGTTAATGATACAGTTAGCAGCTAACGTTAACAGCTAACCTTAGCTAACATTAGTTTCTGTAAAAATACCACAAGAAAGTGTTTGACAATTAATGGAAATTGACTTGCAAAAAAAAGGTGACAGTGGTCAATAAGTCAGCTGTGTATTGAACAGTATATCTTCTCTGTGCTCTGCCATTCACAGTCATGTTATTATCTCTGTAAATCACCTGTTTTGAGTCATTCAAGAGGGGTGTAGAGGCACATCTGTTTAGCATGCACTTATTGAAAAGTATTAAATTGATCTTGTTTATACCTGTAGACCCCATGCATTGAGAAGGACCATGTATGATCATATAGTGGATTTGTTTGTTTCTTTTTCTCATTTTAGAGAGTGAGTCAACGCTTCAGACCTATATGAAGTCTACAGCACCAGGACATGGACGAGAGCTGAGGCCCAGACGCCCCAAGCCCAACCCAGAGTGTGCTCAGCTGACTGATGGTGAAGTTGAGGCTATATGTAGACCAAAGGTAATGTTTACTGATGAATGTAACTTTTTTTTTTTTTTAGGAAAAAAGTTAAAGGAGAATTCTGGCGTATACGCATCCTGTGTTTATTTTCAAATGCTACAGAACATAACCTTAAAACAGATATTTATATCACGCTAGAGACGCAGTTAAAAGCCAGTGACTGAAATGACAACATACAGATTATTTGCAATCATGTGCAGCCCAATGTTTGTTTGTTGTTGTTGTTTTTTTTCAGTGACAGTGAGGAACCATAATGCCAATTAAATGTGTTCTGTTGACAGGTTCCACAGAAGGCTGGCGGAGCTCAATATGAGCGTGAGCTTTGGGAAGCTGCCCAAAACAGACCACCAACTAGAGAAGATGAGGCAATAATGGCCCTCCATGAGGAGGTGGTCAGTCTGAAGGCCTACATTCAGCAAGGTTTGTAGAGCGTTGTCAGTCTAAAGGCTTACATTCAGCAAGGTTTGTCGAGCGTTGTCAGTCTAAAGGCTTACATTCAGCAAGGTTTGTAGAGTGTTGTTAGTCTAAAGGCCTACATTCAGCAAGGTTTGTAGAGTGTTGTCAGTCTAAAGGCTTATATTCAGCAAGGTTTGTGGAGCGTTTTCTTACAGATGTGAACTTTCACACTAATATTGTCAGTCTAAAGGCTTATTCAGCAAGGTTTGTGGAGCGTTTTCTTACAGATGTGAACTTTCACACTAATATTGTCAGTCTAAAGGCTTATATTCAACAAGGTTTGTAGAGTGCTTTCTTACAGATGTGAACTTTCACACTAATATATTTGTATGTTTAACTTAAACGAAACAGTAAACTCTTGAATGTACAAGTTTTATACAGATTTGAGCAGCTGAAACAAACCAAACAGTGAACATGTTTTCTTTGAACAGTTACATTTTAACGACTTGGTGCTAACATTCCATTCTAATTTTATAAGTACAATTTTATAATAATTGCATTGTTGCCTTCATCAAACTCACGTCTAGCTTCACTGTATGTTTGCGGAGAACTACCCCCTCCAACTGTTTTTTTTGTTGTTGTTGTTGCTGCCAAAAACTCAAGGCTAACGGAAAACTGTTTGCCTATGTTTGTGAATTTGAATGCACGTCTGCTGTGTATTTTTCAGAGCTGCCACAGATCAACTGTACGCTGGCTGAGCTGAAGCAGCTGATGACTCACAACACAGCAATTAAAGGAGAAACCGTTGGAGAAACAGATCATCAGGAGATCGATAGGGTATGCATACATTTACATGTTTAGTGGAAATAGCCTACTGTAACAATGTACTGATAACGTGTCTATTTAAAACCTATTTAAAGGCGCAGTCTGCATTTTAGTCCTAGCTCTCCATTTAGTGTTTGCGCTTGTATTATTTGTGATGCACAATCCTGGTGCAGTAACCTATAACAGTTATATCCTAGCATTTATTTTAGGAGGAGAGATGTAGGACCAGCAATAGCCACGTTTACATGGACACTTCTATTCCGATTAGAAACGGAAAAACAGCTCAATCGGAATACAATTCGCCATATAAACACCTCAATCGGAATGAAAATTCCTGATCCGATCAGAATTTTAATCGGAATGGAAGAGGTGGTGTAGCCTATTCCGAATGAACACCCATGTATACGGTCATTCGGATCGACTGCTATATCTTCCCAATGAAAAGTAGCCAACAACATCTATTCCGATCAAAGATTTTAAAGCGCTTGAAAACACCTAATCGGAATAGACTTACCCCATGTAAACAGATGACAATACTTTCAATCGGAATAGTTTTATCGGAATGACAAAAAAAAACTGTCCATGTAAACGTGGCTAATGTTGTTCTACGTCATTGTTGGCAAAATGATGAAATGTCGACCTATATATTTCAGCCATATCTGAATATCTGACGTGCTGAGTATATTTTGCCTTTGCCAATCCCATTCCTGATATTAAATCGGTTTTTATCTTCAGGTTCAGTTGGCTCCAAACGTGTGGGTGCCGCACGGTGCGTGGAAGACGGCCATGTTCGCCAACACCCCGACTGCCATGATCCGAGCTCTGCTGATGGGAGTCTTCACTCAAGAGACCCTGCTGAGGAGCAACCTCAGAGGTGAAGAACACACACCACTAGCTGCACTCTCCCCACCTCTCCCCCACTAGCTGCACTCTCCCCACCTCTCCCCCACTAGCTGCACTCTCCCCACCTCTCCCCCACTAGCTGCACTCTCCCCACCTCTCCCGCGCTCTGCTGATGGGAGTCTTCACTCAGGAGACTCTGCTGAGGAGCAACCTCAGAGGTGAAGAACAAACTAGAAAAGCAAACTCAAACTAGAAAAGCACTCAGAGAGTGCAGACCTCCACCTTTATTGTTCTTCCTAGGTTGTCATACATTTGAACCTAAACTTTTCAGATCGCCACCACATGGCCATACCATGCCATTAGACCGCCAAGCGAAAAACATAACCGCCTCCTAAATCCCGACGGTACTACGGATCACCAAAATGTAATGGTTTCTTCCTTGTGGCGTTTCAGACCTTCGCTGAAAATGTCATCAAAATCCATCCATTAGTTTTTTAGTTTTCTTGCTAACAAACAGACAAACAAACAGACAAACAGACAGACAAACAAACAAACCCTGATGAAAACATAACCTCCTTGGTGGAGGTAATAACATTATCTGCACTCTCCCCTCCTCTCCCTCACTAAAGGCTCAGATACGCAGATACAATCACACACTTTAATAGCCTTCACATTTCTTACTTATTACAGTGAGTGGACTTTATTAAAACATTAGCTATTCAGCTCTGCTTTTTCGCTTTGTTGGAGATATCGGAACAATAATTCCAGAAAAAGGATAAAAAGAAAAAAAAATCTCGGTCAACCATTCAGAGATTCTGTTCATTTTGTGCATGTGCATGATGTATTGTTCACACAAGACTCTATGTAGTCTGGTTTCAAGAGTGGTCATTCTACTGAAACTGCTCTTCTATCTGTGACTGAAGCATTGAGAGTAGCTAAGTGTTTATTCTGCTAGATTTATCTGCAGCCTTTGATTATTAACCATGACGTTCTCCTTTCTACACAACCTGAGCTGAGAATTTCTGGGAAAGCTCTTGACTAGTTCAAATCTTAACCTTAAAGGGCGTTCTTTTAGCATGTCTCGGCGGGGACAGGTATCAAATTTCTCTGAGCATGTAGCCTCAATTGCAAAATCATCTCGGTTTATCCTTTACAACAGCGGTTCCCAAACTTCTTCCCCCACGTACCACCATCAACGTCCTGACTCAGCTCACGTACCCCCACCATCCAACACATTAAAAAGTCACACATTCTATTGACGCATTCCAGACATTATGTTTAATAAGCTGCCTTTTTAAAATGAAATGTAGCCTACTATAGAGTTTACAAATGATTTGCTTTAATGTCATGCTTCCATATCATTAGTACCCCAATTATCTATTCATTCATGAATTAATTACAGAAAATTTTATTTTCATTACAGAAAAGTTCATTTTTAAAGAGACCCTATGCAACTCTTTCATAGTCATAAAACAGTAATATTTCCTCCCGCCCCCAGTGTCCCTATCGGCTATTGCAGCCTTGCAGTTTGTGCAGGAGGCGATCGCTCCTTGTTTACATCTGGAAGTCTGAGACGCGTAAGGAACAAGAAGAACCACACAATTTATTTATTTATTTATATATATATAGCCTATGTATAAATATACATGCTAAAGCTGTAGGGGAAGCACTGCAGAGAAATATGCAAGCATAAAACGAGCGAAAACGCAAAGTGAAACCGAAACCGGTGATGCAATCGCCAATCCTGCATAGTTTCTCTTTAACGCCTTTCAGCCATAGCCCTTTTCATCTCGTGTACCCCCTAAGGCTTAGTTCACACTGGCAGTCGAAATCCGATTTTTTGCTTATCTGGATTGTATCTAGCTTGAATTTTGGGTAGTCTGAACGGCACAAAACCGCATGAAATGCGATTTTTCCAATGCTGATTCGCACCACATACGGAGGTGGTTTCAATATCACTTACTATCGGATATGACTCAATCTGAACAGTCAAACCACTTGAATAGGATTTCACCGTGCCCTTTTCGTCATGTGCACTGCGACAAACAATTGCAACGTAATTCTGAGTGACGGAAGTGATTGATTGATTGATTGATTCAGCGCGTGCGCCAGGGCTACCAGCAAAACAAAAACCAACGTCAGACTCAAGTCATAATTTTTGTTGAGGGTGACGAGGTATTTGCGCCGCGGCTACGCATAATAAGTTGGAAAATATAAAAAATAAATCCACTTTCATCCATGACGACTTGGTTGTGTACAACTCTACCTAATGAATCCAGGTGTGTGTAATTTATATCGGATCTGAGCATTGCACGCCAAGATCGGATGTGATCGGATGTGATCACTTGCAATATGCAATGAGAACAGTCAGTCAGAAAGATCAGGTTCTGATCGGATATGCAAGACATCCGATTTCGACTGCCAGTGTGAACTAAGCCTAAGAAGCAACTCACGCACCACCGGTGGTTTGAGGATCTAATTGATTGTGCTGTTTTCTCAGGGGGCAAGTCTAAGAGGGCTGAGGGGGAGCAAAGGGAGTCCCTGGACCCTGAGAGGGTGAAGGCCATAATGGGTGAGTTTATTATATTTATATGTCTTTCTCTCAAACCTACTTTGTATTTCTCGGTAGGATTTCTTGTAGGTGACCTTAAATCAAGTGAATATACAGTTAGGAACATTTTCATATTCATATATACAGTCATATGCATACGTTTAGACCCCCATGCTGAAGTTGACTGAAAAGAGGAATAAAAAATGTATATACTGTATATCTTTTGGAAATTGATCTCAGTGCCTTAATTAAATACAAGAGGAAAATCCAACCTTAAATATGTTGTATGCTGACTGAACATGACACTGCCACATGCTATTTTTCATAAAAATGAGAATAAATAAATAAATAAATAGAGGCACATGGTCTTACAACCTTTTGGCATGTGACAATGTAATTTTCAGTCAGAACAAACATTGGTCATGGGGAAAAAACATTAAATCAATATTTCCAGGGTTATTAATCATTTTGTTCCTAACTGTGTGTTTATTATTTTCTGTTATTTGCATATAACAAGACAAATTTAGACATTCTTGCACGTGATGTACCTTGTTATAAGTGAAAATCTATTTGTTCTATTGGTGAATCCTGCAAATGAAAGTTTCTTATTTTATTGAAATACTGCTTAAAATAAACTAAATTATCTTGCAAGATTTGTCAACAGAGCAATATTTTCACTTCTAAAAGTCGAAATAAACTTAAAATGCCTAAAATGTCTAAAAATCTCTTGTTGTAAGCAAATTCTAGAACAAAAAGCAAGGTCATAATTGATGAGTTTATTTTATATTGTTTTATTTTATTTTATGTCTTTCTCTCCAACTGGCTTTGTATTTCTCTGCAGTAATTGTGATGCACAACGGTGCTTCTGCACTTTGGTATCTGTGTTTGTCACTAATGTTTTGCATGTTTTATTTGCACATGTTCTGTCTTCTCCAGACACCACCCAGAGGAGATTCACAGACACTCCTGCAGGATTGCTGGGCCAGGCAATCAATGCCAAAATCACAGAACTACGATTTCAGTACAGAAACAAAAACTGATATTTTTAATAAAATTCAATAAAAGAAAAAAAAAGTGTTGTGTGTTTCTTCCTCTTTATGAAACATTGATAGGCCTACATGCTGAAAATATTATTAGTAGTAGCCATAGTAGAATATGAACTATATTTAAAGAATGTATATGAGAAATGTATCTGAAATACAGTATGTAGGTCATGTGATGACAATTTTCATCAGGGATCACGTGACCATGCTTCTAGCATAATATATTTACATATATTTACTTATATGCTGAAAATATAAGAAAGTGACCAATAGTGAATACTTACTTATTTTGAAATATAATGATAAATATATGTATTTAACAAAGATGGAAATATATGTATTTAATATAGATGTGCTAATTCAAGTTGGAATATGTTCAAGCTCCAGGAAGCACATAACGTTCTACTAACTGTAACGTCAGCCTATGGTTCTCCTGTGGTCAGTTGTTTTTGTTATTTAATTTACAAGGTTAGGGGAATGTTAGTGCAACCAAATAGTAACATTCTCTATAGGTTGCCTTTAGGTTGCCATGAAATGAATGTTAGAAAAAACGTTAGGAGAACGTTATGATAACCAAAAAAAAAAAAAAGAGATTGCCATGGTTTTATTTCAGTTAGCCTTTTAGCTGGTTTGTATTGCATTGAGCTCAATGAGAATGAAACCATAGGCTAACTGAAATAAAACCATGCCAATCTCTTGGTATGGTAAAGGGTATGTGTTGATGTGGGGTTATTTTAATTCCAAAGGCCAGGGGGACTTCATCAGGGTGCATAGTGTCCTGGACACATGAAATAACTGGCATTTAAGATAAAACAAACAAATATAAAACAAACATAAATCTGCTAGCCTCTATGGGAATTTACAAGACGTCTGCCAGATGAGCAAACGCTCACTAGAATACATCTTACAGCTGTCCAGCAGACCTTTTGAACACATCCCCAAGACGTCTTGAAGGCGTTCTTTTGCTTACTTATTTTTGCTTTCTTCTAGGTTTGACACCGAACGGCGGGCATATATTCAGAGGCAGTAATGGCGTTGCATTTGGTCAGTAACCTTGCTGCTGTCACTTTCTTCTAAGGCCATATCCACATAGTCGGATATTTTTAAATATCCACACGAAAATTCACAGTTATTTTATAATTGGAGATTTTTGAAAAACAGTTTTTTGCTGTCTACAAGCAAAACTGATGTGGCCAGATGTTGCGGCCATCTAAAGTGCCGTTATGATAACTATTATGCTGTGACTGATATTGTTAAGCTAACTAGTATGCCGATACTGATATTGTTAAGTTAACTTATACCGTGACTGATATTGTTAAGTTAACTGTTATGCCGTTACTGATATTGTTAAGCTAACTATTATGCTGTGACTGATATCGTTAAGTTAACTATTATACCGTTACTGGTATTGTTAAGTTAACTATTATGCCGTTACTGATGTTAAGTTAACTATTATGCCATTACATACTGATATTGTTAAGTTAACTATTATGCCGTGACTGATATCGTTAAGTTAACTATTATACCGTTACTGATATTGTTAAGTTAACTATTATGCCGTTACTGATATTGTTAAGCTAACTATTATGCCGTTACATATTGTTAAGTTAACTATCATACCGTTACTGATATTGTTAACTGTTAACTGTTATTATTGTAAGTGCTGGTCTCTCTCATGGCATGACTATACTGTGTCTTATCATGTTTATGTATGCAGAACTCACAGACATGGCAAGCCAGGCAGGGGACGTTCAACAACTCACAGACACGGCAAGCCAGGCAGGGGACGTTCAACATCTCACAGACATGGCAAGCCAGACAGGGGACGTTAAAGAACTCACAGACACGGCAAGCCAGGCAGGGGACGTTCAACAACTCACAGACGCCACAGACCAGGCAGGGGACGTTCAACAACTCATGGCAATGATGACCTGTGAGAACCACTACTCCTGCGTAACACTATTAAAAAATAATTAAAAAAATAAAAACGTTTCAAATGATATACTCATTTTATAAGAATGACCAGCATTTATAATTAATTATCCCTTTCACCTCTCACATCTACTCAACCATATTATGTTTTTTTTTGTCGTTGTCGTTGTCTCTGGATGGTTAGCGTTCCAGACGAAGGTGTTAAGCAAGATGGAGCAGATCCTGGAGACCAAGCAGGAGCTGATCAGGCTGGTGTGTGCGGCGGCGGCGGCGGCGTCGTCGTCGTCGGTGGTGGTGCCGTCCAGGAGTCTGCTGATGGAGCCTCTGTCCAGACCCTGCGCCACCCAGCAGGACCTCGACGCCCTGTGCGCTCGCATCCTCACCGAGGACACCTTCCCCAAGCAACTGGTGCGGACACATTTTTTTTAATTTTCATTATTATTATTTTAAGTATGTTTTTTGGACTTTTATGCCTTTAATCAGATAGGACAGAGAGACAGGAAGTGAGTTGGAGACAGAGAGTTGGGATGGGATCCGGAAAGGACCACGGGGCGGGAATCGAACCCGGCTCGCCGCCATGCGGTGCAGGTGCCCCAGCCGGTCGCACCATGGCTGGGGCTGCGTTTAATTTAATGCCGGCAAAAGGGAAAGATATCCACACAGCGTCTTGTATGTTCTCAGCCTTTAAGCCCAGTTCACACCAAAGATTCTCAACGCGATGAGACTGAGTTGCAGCCATGTGTATTAGAAGTTGCACATAGTTGCTGCAATTAATACATAGGAGATAACTGTACTGTACTGTACTGAGTGTCCCTAGATATTATGGTAAGATTATGGTGTGTTTGTATGTATGTGTATATGTACGTACGTACGTATGTATGAATGCCCCATTTAATGGGGATCCTATAAACAATAAATGATAGCCAATTATGGAACATATGGTACACACACACACATGACAGTATATCGTAATTTTCCGACTATTAGCCGCGGCTTATACATTGATTTTGCAAAAATTCTCCCGCTATGAGGTTGATACACGGGGACAGTTAATATGGTATTAATATGGTTTTATAAGCTGCACTGCCCTGCCGCTTATACACAGGAAATTACCGTACGTGTGTCCTCTCTCAGGTATCAGTGCTGAATTATGGTACATATGCTACACACACACACACACACACTCATGAAAGTACGTGTGTCCGCTCTCAGATATCCATTATGGTACATATGCTACACACACACACACTCATGAAAGTATACGTGTGTCCTCTCTCAGATATCCATTATGGTACATATGCTACACACACACACACTAGGGCTTTGACTCCGAACTTCGTTATTCGAATATAATTCGAATTTTTGAAAAACATATGATATTCGAACGAATTTTAGGCAGCTCTTAATATTCGAACCTGTTATGAGCATTATTGTTTTGTATGTGTTTGCATGCAAACGTTGTTTTCAGATTCAGCGGTTTTCTCACATCTGATAAAGTCGTGAATCATGAGCTCATTAGCAAGGTGATGTTAGCCAGTGGTTTTTGACTAGCCTATTCAGTTTCCCCACGTGTGTGTAAGTTTCAAGGTAAGCTAATAGTAACTTCCTCATTGGGACAGGCCCTTTTAAGTCTTGGAGTTAGAAGGCATTGGTATTGAGATGGTCAGTCAACTTGAATGCAAGAGTTTTAATCTGTGCAGCATACTAATCATGCTAACCGGATAATTTAGCTTGTTGTCTTCTATGCGTCATTGCTTTCACGATTGTGAATGTTTAGGATGCATGTCGAGGGACGGGTGTCCATTGAGCGCGCACGAGGGAAGACGAAAGAAAGCGGGCCATGGAGAATGAGTTTAGGCTACTTAAATACTGTTTGGTAAAGTTGTATGCATAGTCCCCACCCGAGCAGCGTTATATTGGTGCAATCAAGCTTCAAGGGGTCTTATTTTCATGGAGACAGACGCGGTGTGCACGGAGTGGAGGGGCTGTGTACGCGTGTGTGTGTGTGTGTGTGTGTGTGTGTGTGTGTGTGTGTGTGTGTGTGTGTGTGTGTGTGTGTGTGTGAGAGAGAGAGAGAGACACAGACGCATCGCATGAGTGACAGAGAGACGGAGGGAGAGCAGGGAAAGGATATTCAGCTTAATGAATTCTGCGTGTTTTTCAATAGCGTAAAAATAATGGTCAAAATATTATTAACAAATATTTGAATATATTCGAAGTTTGATATTAATAAACAAACGAACTTCGAATATGATTTTTGGCCAAAAGTCAAAGCCCTAACACACACACATGAAAGTATACGTGTGTCCTCTCTCAGATATCCATTATGGTACGTATGGTACACACACACACACACACACACACACACACATATGAACGTATCCGTGTGTCCTCCCTCAGGTGTCCATTATGGTACATATGGTACACACACACACACACACACACATATGAAAGTATCCGTGTGTCCTCCCGCAGGTGTCGGCGCTGTGCCTCGACGGCTCCAAGCGGCTGGGCCTGACGGTGCGGCGCATGATGTGTCGCCTGGGCACCAGGGAGCTGTGGTCCGCGTTCAGCCTGAGAGGCAGGAAGAAGAAGGCCTGTTTCGCTGACCTGCCCCTGCTGCAGGTGCTAACCAGTAAGTGCTAACACCGCGGTGGGGGTGCTCACTACCAAAACAAAATGGAGGCCGCGTTCAATTTTGTAGCTGTTAGCTAGTCGCTTTGGTTAAAAAGCGTCAGCCAAATGTAATGTTATGTAAAGACATGGGTGAGAAACCTCAGCAGACCTCTGACGTTGTTCTACAAAAAGGACCCAAAGCTGCTCATATTTTACCCATATAAGACACTCTGGATTTCCTTAAATGGGCAATATGTGCAAGGATTTGTTGGGTCCTTTTTGTAGACCAACTACAGATGTCTCTGTAACCACAGATGCCAGTGATCAGACTGTGATGTGTGTCTGTAACTGCACATCCTAATCAGTCTCTGTGATGTGTGTCTGTAACTGCACACACCCTAATCAGTCTCTGTGATGTGTTTCTGTAATATCAGACTCTTATGTGTGTCTGCAATATCAGACTTTCTGATGTGTGTCTGTAATATCAGACTTTCTGATGTGTTTTCTATTCAGTGGCCTGCACTACATGCCACCCTGAAGTCAAGATAGCAGACGTGGAGAAAGAGGTGGCGGAATTTCTTAAACATGCCCCCTTTAAAAAGGGTGGAACTGGCAAGGTAGGTGTAGTAGAATGCCTTCAACATGCCCCCTTGAAAAAGGGTGGAGCTGGCAAGGTAGGTGTAGTAGAATGTCTTAAACATGCCCCCATTAAAAAGGGACTGTTCATCATCATCATCATCATCATCATCATCATCATCATCATCATAATCATCATCATCATAATCATCATCATCATCACTTGGCATGTGCTTAGATTAACAGATAAACTAAGGATAACTAGTTACAGTTGGTAAATAGTTTGGACACAAAAAATGATAGTAATAGAACAGTTTTTTTAGCAGACAAACATCAGGCTAATTTCCTTTTTATTTCTTCTTTTTATTATTTTTTATCATTGTTGACAGAGTGGATCGTCAGCTAGCTTCGTTGTAGAGGACTCGGCTGCACCTGATCATCACCACCTGCTCAGTGCTAGTCCAGGTTGCCCTAGCCCAAGCCACAACATGTTGCTCTTCTAAGTAAACACGTCTGAAAGTTGTTGTTCTTTTAAATAAATATGTCTGAAAGTTGTTGTTCTTTTAAATAAATATGTCTGAAAGTTTAGCTGTTTTAAATGCATACATCTGAAATTGTTGCTATTTTAAATATATATACATCTGAAATTGTTGCTGTTTTAAATAAATATGTCTGAAATTGTTGCTATTTTAAATAAATACATCTGAAATTGTTCATGGACTCTGTCTGGCTTATGTTTTTGTAGAAATGAACAAGGAATTGTTCATACAGGTAGACTCTGGTGTCTGGTGTATTTTGATGTGGAATTGACCTCCACCAAGCGTAAACATGACCGCCTCCTGGATCAAGACAGTGATAGTGGAATATTTCATGATTGCATTTCCTTTTTGTTATTGAAAAAAAAAAAAAAATGCAATCATAAAATATTCCTTGAATGATTTGATTCAATGTGTATGGATAAATGCAAAGACTGTTTAAATGTATACAGCATGAATGACAAAAGGATTGCAATAAAGTAATAAAAAAAAAAAGACTGTGATATGGATCACTCCCAAAATGTAATGGTTTCTTCTTGGGTCAATTTCATCAAAATCCATCTACAACTTTTAGAGTTATCTTGCTTACAAAAAAATAAACAAACCCCGATGAAAACAACCTCCTTGGCGGAGGATATTATGAAGCCCAGTATGCTGAAGTCAACCCGTGGTTGACATAATTAAAACCTTATTTCAACATTTGTGAATTTGTAGAAATGTCTTCTATGCAATGGATTGTTTCTTGGGATATTTGCATGACTCCGTTCAGATTTAAACATGCATTAATGTGATGATGTACTTTTAATATCTGCATGACCAGAGGAATTCACCATTAATTTAGATAGAAGCCTGATAATGTTGGTCCAAAATAAGTGCCTGGAGGTGTTACCAAGATGGCTGCTGAGTGGTAACCTAATAGCTAAGACACCAACTGCAGATTCGCCTCCATTTTGTTAAATTCAGGTTACATTAACTGCAAATTCACCTTCACTTTCTCTGACAGTAGTTCATGGTAGAGTGTCGTTGATTGTCCTGTAAACCTACATCAGACATGCTGACACTAACAAAACCGTTCGCACACCATCAAGGAGTCGAGGCATACAATTTGAGCAGTAGGCAGTGGTATATGGTTGTTGTTGTTGTTGTTGTTGTTTTCATTCATGATATTTGTCAGCATTACATTTGTCTTTTCCTCTGTGTTTTAGGGACAAGATGAAGGGTTGAGCAAGGCTCCAGTCCTCAGCTCATTCATGATATTTTTTCAGTATTACATTTGTCTTTTCCTCTGTGTTTTAGGGACAAGATGAAGGGTTGAGCACGGCTCCAGTCCTCAGCTCTGGAGTGGACCCGCCCCCTGCTGACCCCGTGTCTCAGGCCCGGCTATGGAGAGTGTCCGTGGTGCTGCAGGACTGCTGCCGACCAGCAGGGGGCGCAGGAAAGGACGTCGAGAGCAACAGAGACGGAGAACAGCCTGGCGCCGGTAAACTAACACAAAGCAGACTTTAGATAATGCCAATGAAAAGGTGCAGTCAGTAATCATACGTGATTTCAGGCTCGTAACATTTTTTTTGTCACATTGAGCGATCGTCTCCTCATGATCCGCTAGCTGTGTGTGTGTGTGTGTGTGTGTGTGTTTGGTCTCTCCTGTATTTATGAATGTGTGTGTGGTGTTCTCTCCTGTATTTATGAGGACAGACAGGACAGACTTTAGATAATGCCAATGAAAAGGTGCAGTCAGTAATCATACGTGATTTCAAGCTCGTAACATTTTTTTTGTCACATTGAGCGATCGTCTCCTCATGATCCGCTAGCTGTGTGTGTGTGTGTGTGTGTTTGTTTGGTCTCTCCTGTATTTATGAATGTGTGTGTGGTGTTCTCTCCTGTATTTATGAGTGTGTCACATTGAGCAATCGTCTCCTCATGGTCCTCTAGCTGTGCGTTGAGTACACATGGTCCCAAATTGTTCCTCAAACAAAAACGAAACCCTGAATTGAGTTCCTCTGGGAATACTGAAGGGAGGTGTGAACTTCCTCTCTGGTGGGTTCTGTTTGGTCCTCGTTTGAAAAATAATGTGTGTTGTTTCGGACAAAAGCACCTGCTAATCATTTAAAATATAAACTTAAAATGTATAATCGCTGACTGCATCTTTAATTTGGTCCCAAAAAATGATTTACACAAATGCATTTTTGTATGTGTGTTTATGTAAGTGTCTGCCTGCGTCATATGAGAAGTTGACCACATTTCAAAATATCGAGATATACAAATACATATACTGCAGTCCTGACGGTTAACAAGATAGGCAGTTGTTTGTGTTTGCTGAAGTGGCTGTGTCTTCCATTTTTGTTTCGGAAAACAGGGAAAGGAGCTTCGTCCTTGCCCTCCATCGCACAGATTACAGAGACCGAGAAACGGTACTGTTGCTCTCAGTGCAGCAGGAGTTACCGGCAAAAGAAGAATCTCAATCAGCACGAGCGCACTCACACAGGAGACAAACCATACCAATGCGCTCAGTGTGGCTTAGCTTTCACTCACAAGTGCTTTTTGAAGCAACATCAGCGCATTCACACAGGAGAGAGGCCATACCAGTGCTCTGAATGTAGGAAGAGTTTCACTAATTCGGGATCTTTGAAACGACACGAAAAAACACACCTTGGAGTGAAGCCATACTCGTGCTCTTACTGTAGTAAGACTTTCACTTACAATCATAATCTCAAAACTCATCACCAGCGCATCCACACAGGAGAGAGACCGTACCAGTGCACTCAGTGTGACGAGACTTTCACTGACGGGGGAACTCTGAAACAACACCAGCGCATTCATACAGGAGAGAGACCATACCGATGTGATCACTGTGGGAAGAGTTTTCACCAAGGGATACATCTGAAAGTACATCTGCGAACACATGCGGAAGAGAGACCGTACCAGTGCACTCAGTGTGACAAGAGTTTCACTAACGGGGGAACTCTGAAACGACACCAGCGCATTCATACAGGAGAGAGACCGTACCGATGTAATCACTGTGGGAAGAGTTTTAACCAAGGGATACATCTGAAAGTACATCTGCGAACACATGCGGAAGAGAGACCGTACCAGTGCACTCAGTGTGACAAGAGTTTCACTGACGGGGGAACTCTGAAACGACACCAGCGCATTCATACAGGAGAGAGACCGTACCGATGTAATCACTGTGGGAAGAGTTTTAACCAAGGGATACATCTGAAAGTACACCAGCGCCTTCATACAGGAGAGAGACCGTACCGCTGCACTCACTGCGGCCACAGTTTCACTCGAGAGGACCAGCTCCAGAGACACCAGCTAAAGTTCCACAGCGCCGATCTGGAGACTACACTTGAAAACAACAAAACAAAACAAACAAATAAATGTTAAGAGTTTTTTTTTTAGATTTTGCTCATGTCCCCTTAGCGGATCCATAGATTCATGCACAACACTCATGCCACTATGGGCCTTTTTCCACCGACACAGAACCGGTTCCGTTCCCGTTCCCGAACCAACATTTGAACCGTTCGTCGTGTTTCCACTAAAACAAAATCCAGTTCGGAACGTGGCACCTTGGTTCGGAAGTCGAACCAAAAAATACTTTTTTTTTCCTGCGAACCGGAGTGGGCGTGTCATTGCGCAATTCAGAGGGGAGAAGGCTAAAAGCATGAGTTTTCTGTCCATATCAACTGTTGCTATGAGTAAACAAAACGATTCAACTAGGATTGCACTGCTGACGTTGACTGGTGTAACTGTGGTCAAACATCGGGTGGGACTGAGGCGAAATGTTGAATTTTCTCTCTCTTTTATTTTCCTTTCAGAAAAGATATCAAAACATTGCCTTCAGGCACATGTACTGCATGCATCAGATCACAAGCATGACTTCTCTGATCTATAACTTTTAACTTCCCATAGAATGGGCATAACTGTAATACATATTAGCATACATAACATAACATAACATAACAGCAACATTATGGAGCCACATACCTTTCAGAAAATATATCAAAACATTGCCTTCAGGCACATGTACTGTACTGCATGCATCTGCACAAGCAAAATAACGTACTACGTAAATATTCTATTGTACACTGAGACACGCCAGACAGAATGTTCGCACACATGGAACAACAGCTAATTAACGTTCAGGGTGACTCGATCGCTTAACATTCGCTGTTATCGCATACATACAGAGGCTATACTGAGACTAAGCATACACACATGACAGATACAGAGTAACTTTCAATGCATTTTTAACTAATATATGCTCGATATACAGTACATTAAAAGCATGGACGTGGCTAGCGTAGTTTACTGCTAGTCACGTTAACCAGTGTGGAGAAACTTTTGGCGAAAATCATAATAATACACTACATTTTTAACTCTGTTACACTGGCATTTTAAATAACTCGTTTCTGCCCTTTTTATGGGACAACTGGTCATATCATTCTCCTGTTTATGCATCTCATTAACAGTTCACAGTCATGTTGGAACAGGAAGTGGCCATCCAATAAAGTTGGGAGCATGGAATTGTCCAAAATCTCTCAGTCAATGCTGAAGCATTCAGAGTTCCTTTCACCGGAACTAAGAGACCAAGCCCAGCTCGGGGATGGCCACTTCTTGTTCCAACGTGACTGTGCACCAGTTCACAAAGCAAGGTCCATAAAGGCATGACAAGAGTGTGGTGTGGATGAACCACTGATCTATAAAGAATACCTGGATAGAGCATCTACGTCAAAATTCTGAAGCCTACATGGGGGCGGCCATTATGGGACCACTTGCCATAGGAATGCATAGACAGTAAAAGACAGTAAAAGAATGTTGCCGTTCTGCAACAATGGAATTGGAACACCTCGCCGCCATTATGGGACCACTCGGGACAGTTCCATTGGCTTCATTGTTGATGGGTCAGCAACAATGAGATAGTCTATCCAGGTATTCTTTATAGATCAGTGGGATGAACTAGACTGGCCTGCAGAGTCCTGACCTCAACCCAATAGAACACCTTTGGGATGAGTTAGAGCGGATCCTGAGAGCCAGTCGCTTCGTCCAACATCAGTGTGTGATGATCAAATGCGCTTCTGAGAGAATGGTAAAACAAATCCCATAAACACACTCCTAATGGAAAGTCTTCCCATACGAGTTGAAGCTGTTATAGCTGCAAAGAGTGGACTGACGTTATATTAAACCCTAGGGGTCGGCAATTAAGTTTGGCCTCGGGCCAGATATTTTCCAAGCCATTACATAGCGGGCCACAAGTTTACAACCAAAACAATGGCTAATTTAATTCATTAATATCGGAGGAGGTAAAAATGATAGGCGCTCTTGAAATGTCAGAGCAGAGACATTCAAGCAGGCTGATGTAGGTTAAATTTGTCGACTGGTCATTGGGGGCGCTATTATATGCCTGTGTGTTTAAAAAATGAAAATAAACAACACCAGAAAAAACATTTCCACGCGTTGCTGTTAGCTGTCAAAAAATGGCACTATCAAAAAATCTGAAGAGAAAAGTTAACAGCGAAAACAGGATCTTTAATGATGAATGGACAGAGCACTATGCCTTCATCCTCCCTAATTTTATTAATGCAAAGCCCACATGCCTGATCTGTAACAACTAACGAAGGTGTCTCTGCATGCAAAGAGTACAAGACGGCACCACGAAACTAAGCATGCTAATTTAAAGGTTGCGTTCCTAAATAGCCTAACACGCACGCTAGCTATGTTTGAAACTCATGTTTTACTTTTCACAGTTCTCTGTGCGTAAATTGCCTGTTTTATGTCAGGCCTGTTTAAAAGAAGTCGTGTTTTAATTATCACCATAAGCCTATGTCCGTTGTTTGAATGACAATATGTGTTTTAGGGACTAGCTTGGAATTTGAGAACCAGCGCTGTCCACTGACTTCATTTGTTTTTGCATGTTGTGCGTTCACGCTGCACCTCGCTGCGTGCTTCTTCACTCGTATTCAGATGAAACAAATAGCTAAGCATTTAGATTGATTGAAATTCTTCTGTTCTGGAAAGTTACGTTTCAAAATAAAGAGCATGTTTGAGACTGGCAGTCCAACTTTTTTTTTCCTAATTCTCTGGTTCAAAAGATCTCACGGGCCAGATGTTTTTGCTTGCGGGCCGCCTATTGCCGAAACCCGAAAAAAAACCTGTAAAGACCCTCCTGGCACGGCGCACATTATGTGTGGCCCAATTAGACGACAATTGTTTTTGAATCAGAAGATGTTCCTCTGTCCAGCAACAGTAAAACCATCCACCAAAGCCACTGCGAATGTGAGATAATGTCTCCTAAAAATTACCAATTTTAGAGGGATGAAAATTCTGCTTTCAGTGGTGCAGATAACCCCCTAGTGCACCTTTTGGTCTTTAAAACTATTCTACCTAAGCTCTATGGAAACATAAAGTTCATGTTCATATCTTTATCAGGATAATCAGGGTAGAAATGGCAATTTCAGTCATTTTCAGCCATGAATTGTTGGATTTTTGAGGTTCTCTGAGAGGGGCCCCAGAACTCCACAACAAAAAAGAGTTTTAAGTATATGGCTGTTCATAGTTCCACATACTTATCACATATACAAAGTATGAGCCGATTTGGCCGACCCCCATCTTCCTACCTCCTGTTGGTTTTGCCTGGTTTTCTCGTGCAATGACTCTTAAGATACATTGGAGACATCAGAGCTTGTTGACCAAAGCTTTATTGTAGGCCTGCTTTAAAAGAAATGTTGTGAATTCGGTTTTTAAATACATTAATATTTTACAGCATCAGATTACATAAATTACCCATTTCTCTTATTAATGAACCTAAATGAAGCCACAGCTTGTGTGTGTGTGTGTGTGTGTGTGTGTGTGTGTGTGTGTGTGTGTGTGGGCTATTAATTTGGGCCCGGGGCCAGTTCATCAAAACTGAAGCAAAACAAGGGGCCGGAGAATATGACTATAGTAACAAATAAAGAAATTGACACAACATGTAGGAGTCAATATATTCTATTTATTTTGTATGCAGAACAACATATGCTCATTGTGTTGATTAAGACATGGGCCCAAGGCATTGCTACGTTCAAATTCAAATGTCACATTCAAACGGTCCCCTTTCTAAAACAGAAATGCAGGTAATTGGTAACTGAATGCAAATCATACTTTTTTTCCTTCTAAAAAAAATCAAATAGACTGCCCCATAAATTCATTCGTGTCTGTGTGTGTGTGTGTGTGTGTTTGGTCTCTCCTGTATTTATGAATGTGTGTGTGGTGTTCTCTCCTGTATTTATGAGGACAGACAGGACAGACTTTAGATAATGCCAATGAAAAGGTGCAGTCAGTAATCATACGTGATTTCAAGCTCGTAACATTTTTTTTGTCACATTGAGCGATCGTCTCCTCATGATCCGCTAGCTGTGTGTGTGTGTGTGTGTGTGTGTGTGTGTGTGTTTGGTCTCTCCTGTTTTTATGAATGTGTGTGTGGTGTTCTCTCCTGTATTTATGAGGACAGACAGGACAGACTTTAGATAATGCCAATGAAAAGGTGCAGTCAGTAATCATACGTGATTTCAAGCTCGTAACATTTTTTTGTCACATAGAGCGATCGTCTCCTCGTGATCCGCTAGCTGTGTGTGTGTGTGTGTGTGTGTGTGTGTTTGGTCTCTCCTGTATTTATGAATGTGTGTGTGGTGTTCTCTCCTGTATTTATGAGGACAGACAGGACAGACTTTAGATAATGCCAATGAAAAGGTGCAGTCAGTAATCATACGTGATTTCAAGCTCGTAACATTTTTTTGTCACATAGAGCGATCGTCTCCTCATGATCCGCTAGCTGTGTGTGTGTGTGTGTGTGTGTTTGGTCTCTCCTGTATTTATGAATGTGTGTGTGGTGTTCTCTCCTGTATTTATGAGGACAGACAGGACAGACTTTAGATAATGCCAATGAAAAGGTGCAGTCAGTAATCATACGTGATTTCAAGCTCGTAACATTTTTTTTGTCACATTGAGCGATCGTCTCCTCATGATCCGCTAGCTGTGTGTGTGTGTGTGTGTGTGTGTGTGTTTGGTCTCTCCTGTATTTATGAATGTGTGTGTGGTGTTCTCTCCTGTATTTATGAGGACAGACAGGACAGACTTTAGATAATGCCAATGAAAAGGTGCAGTCAGTAATCATACGTGATTTCAAGCTCGTAACATTTTTTTGGTCACATAGAGCGATCGTCTCCTCATGATCCGCTAGCTGTGTGTGTGTGTGTGTGTGTGTGTGTGTGTGTGTGTGTGTGTGTGTTTGGTCTCTCCTGTATTTATGAATGTGTGTGTGGTGTTCTCTCCTGTATTTATGAGGACAGACAGGACAGACTTTAGATAATGCCAATGAAAAGGTGCAGTCAGTAATCATACGTGATTTCAAGCTCGTAACATTTTTTTGTCACATAGAGCGATCGTCTCCTCATGATCCGCTAGCTGTGTGTGTGTGTGTGTGTGTGTGTGTGTGTGTTTGGTCTCTCCTGTATTTATGAATGTGTGTGTGGTGTTCTCTCCTGTATTTATGAGGACAGACAGGACAGACTTTAGATAATGCCAATGAAAAGGTGCAGTCAGTAATCATACGTGATTTCAAGCTCGTAACATTTTTTTGGTCACATAGAGCGATCGTCTCCTCATGATCCGCTAGCTGTGTGTGTGTGTGTGTGTGTGTGTGTGTGTGTGTGTGTGTGTGTGTGTGTGTGTGTGTGTGTGTGTGTGTGTGTGTGTGTGTGTGTGTGTGTGTGTTTGGTCTCTCCTGTATTTATGAATGTGTGTGTGGTGTTCTCTCCTGTATTTATGAGGACAGACAGGACAGACTTTAGATAATGCCAATGAAAAGGTGCAGTCAGTAATCATACGTGATTTCAAGCTCGTAACATTTTTTTGTCACATAGAGCGATCGTCTCCTCATGATCCGCTAGCTGTGTGTGTGTGTGTGTGTGTGTGTTTGGTCTCTCCTGTATTTATGAATGTGTGTGTGGTGTTCTCTCCTGTATTTATGAGGACAGACAGGACAGACTTTAGATGATGCCAATGAAAAGGTGCAGTCAGTAATCATACGTGATTTCAAGCTCGTAACATTTTTTTGTCACATAGAGCGATCGTCTCCTCATGATCCGCTAGCTGTGTGTGTGTGTGTGTGTGTGTGTGTGTGTGTGTGTGTGTGTGTGTGTGTGTGTGTGTGTGTTTGGTCTCTCCTGTATTTATGAATGTGTGTTTGGTGTTCTCTCCTGTATTTATGAGGACAGACAGGACAGACTTTAGATAATGCCAATGAAAAGGTGCAGTCAGTAATCATACGTGATTTCAAGCTCGTAACATTTTTTTGTCACATAGAGCGATCGTCTCCTCATGATCCGCTAGCTGTGTGTGTGTGTGTGTGTGTGTGTTTGGTCTCTCCTGTATTTATGAATGTGTGTGTGGTGTTCTCTCCTGTATTTATGAGGACAGACAGGACAGACTTTAGATAATGCCAATGAAAAGGTGCAGTCAGTAATCATACGTGATTTCAAGCTCGTAACATTTTTTTGTCACATAGAGCGATCGTCTCCTCATGATCCGCTAGCTGTGTGTGTGTGTGTGTGTGTGTGTGTTTGGTCTCTCCTGTATTTATGAATGTGTGTGTGGTGTTCTCTCCTGTATTTATGAGGACAGACAGGACAGACTTTAGATAATGCCAATGAAAAGGTGCAGTCAGTAATCATACGTGATTTCAAGCTCGTAACATTTTTTTGTCACATAGAGCGATCGTCTCCTCATGATCCGCTAGCTGTGTGTGTGTGTGTGTGTGTGTGTGTGTGTGTGTTTGGTCTCTCCTGTATTTATGAATGTGTGTGTGGTGTTCTCTCCTGTATTTATGAGGACAGACAGGACAGACTTTAGATAATGCCAATGAAAAGGTGCAGTCAGTAATCATACGTGATTTCAAGCTCGTAAAATTTTTTTGGTCACATAGAGCGATCGTCTCCTCATGATCCGCTAGCTGTGTGTGTGTGTGTGTGTGTGTGTGTGTGTTTGGTCTCTCCTGTATTTATGAATGTGTGTGTGGTGTTCTCTCCTGTATTTATGAGGACAGACAGGACAGACTTTAGATAATGCCAATGAAAAGGTGCAGTCAGTAATCATACGTGATTTCAAGCTCGTAACATTTTTTTGTCACATAGAGCGATCGTCTCCTCATGATCCGCTAGCTGTGTGTGTGTGTGTGTGTGTGTGTTTGGTCTCTCCTGTATTTATGAATGTGTGTGTGGTGCTCTCTCCTGTATTTATGAGGACAGACAGGACAGACTTTAGATAATGCCAATGAAAAGGTGCAGTCAGTAATCATACGTGATTTCAAGCTCGTAACATTTTTTTGGTCACATAGAGCGATCGTCTCCTCATGATCCGCTAGCTGTGTGTGTGTGTGTGTGTGTGTGTGTGTGTTTGGTCTCTCCTGTATTTATGAATGTGTGTGTGGTGTTCTCTCCTGTATTTATGAGGACAGACAGGACAGACTTTAGATAATGCCAATGAAAAGGTGCAGTCAGTAATCATACGTGATTTCAAGCTTGTAACATTTTTTTGTCACATAGAGCGATCGTCTCCTCATGATCCGCTAGCTGTGTGTGTGTGTGTGTGTGTGTGTGTGTTTGGTCTCTCCTGTATTTATGAATGTGTGTGTGGTGTTCTCTCCTGTATTTATGAGGACAGACAGGACAGACTTTAGATAATGCCAATGAAAAGGTGCAGTCAGTAATCATACGTGATTTCAAGCTCGTAACATTTTTTTGGTCACATAGAGCGATCGTCTCCTCATGATCCGCTAGCTGTGTGTGTGTGTGTGTGTGTGTGTGTGTGTGTGTGTGTGTGTGTTTGGTCTCTCCTGTATTTATGAATGTGTGTGTGGTGTTCTCTCCTGTATTTATGAGGACAGACAGGACAGACTTTAGATAATGCCAATGAAAAGGTGCAGTCAGTAATCATACGTGATTTCAAGCTCGTAACATTTTTTTGTCACATAGATCGATCGTCTCCTCATGATCCGCTAGCTGTGTGTGTGTGTGTGTGTGTGTGTGTGTGTGTGTGTGTTTGGTCTCTCCTGTATTTATGAATGTGTGTGTGGTGTTCTCTCCTGTATTTATGAGGACAGACAGGACAGACTTTAGATAATGCCAATGAAAAGGTGCAGTCAGTAATCATACGTGATTTCAAGCTCGTAAAATTTTTTTGGTCACATAGAGCGATCGTCTCCTCATGATCCGCTAGCTGTGTGTGTGTGTGTGTGTGTGTGTGTGTGTTTGGTCTCTCCTGTATTTATGAATGTGTGTGTGGTGTTCTCTCCTGTATTTATGAGGACAGACAGGACAGACTTTAGATAATGCCAATGAAAAGGTGCAGTCAGTAATCATACGTGATTTCAAGCTCGTAACATTTTTTTGTCACATAGAGCGATCGTCTCCTCATGATCCGCTAGCTGTGTGTGTGTGTGTGTGTGTGTGTGTGTTTGGTCTCTCCTGTATTTATGAATGTGTGTGTGGTGTTCTCTCCTGTATTTATGAGGACAGACAGGACAGACTTTAGATAATGCCAATGAAAAGGTGCAGTCAGTAATCATACGTGATTTCAAGCTTGTAACATTTTTTTGTCACATAGAGCGATCGTCTCCTCATGATCCGCTAGCTGTGTGTGTGTGTGTGTGTGTGTGTGTGTGTGTGTTTGGTCTCTCCTGTATTTATGAATGTGTGTGTGGTGTTCTCTCCTGTATTTATGAGGACAGACAGGACAGACTTTAGATAATGCCAATGAAAAGGTGCAGTCAGTAATCATACGTGATTTCAAGCTCGTAAAATTTTTTTGGTCACATAGAGCGATCGTCTCCTCATGATCCGCTAGCTGTGTGTGTGTGTGTGTGTTTGGTCTCTCCTGTATTTATGAATGTGTGTGTGGTGTTCTCTCCTGTATTTATGAGGACAGACAGGACAGACTTTAGATAATGCCAATGAAAAGGTGCAGTCAGTAATCATACGTGATTTCAAGCTTGTAACATTTTTTTGTCACATAGAGCGATCGTCTCCTCATGATCCGCTAGCTGTGTGTGTGTGTGTGTGTGTGTGTGTGTTTGGTCTCTCCTGTATTTATGAATGTGTGTGTGGTGTTCTCTCCTGTATTTATGAGGACAGACAGGACAGACTTTAGATAATGCCAATGAAAAGGTGCAGTCAGTAATCATACGTGATTTCAAGCTCGTAACATTTTTTTGGTCACATAGAGCGATCGTCTCCTCATGATCCGCTAGCTGTGTGTGTGTGTGTGTGTGTGTGTGTGTGTGTGTGTGTTTGGTCTCTCCTGTATTTATGAATGTGTGTGTGGTGTTCTCTCCTGTATTTATGAGGACAGACAGGACAGACTTTAGATAATGCCAATGAAAAGGTGCAGTCAGTAATCATACGTGATTTCAAGCTCGTAACATTTTTTTTGTCACATTGAGCGATCGTCTCCTCATGATCCGCTAGCTGTGTGTGTGTGTGTGTGTGTGTGTGTGTGTGTGTTTGGTCTCTCCTGTTTTTATGAATGTGTGTGTGGTGTTCTCTCCTGTATTTATGAGGACAGACAGGACAGACTTTAGATAATGCCAATGAAAAGGTGCAGTCAGTAATCATACGTGATTTCAAGCTCGTAACATTTTTTTGTCACATAGAGCGATCGTCTCCTCGTGATCCGCTAGCTGTGTGTGTGTGTGTGTGTGTGTGTGTGTTTGGTCTCTCCTGTATTTATGAATGTGTGTGTGGTGTTCTCTCCTGTATTTATGAGGACAGACAGGACAGACTTTAGATAATGCCAATGAAAAGGTGCAGTCAGTAATCATACGTGATTTCAAGCTCGTAACATTTTTTTGTCACATAGAGCGATCGTCTCCTCATGATCCGCTAGCTGTGTGTGTGTGTGTGTGTGTGTTTGGTCTCTCCTGTATTTATGAATGTGTGTGTGGTGTTCTCTCCTGTATTTATGAGGACAGACAGGACAGACTTTAGATAATGCCAATGAAAAGGTGCAGTCAGTAATCATACGTGATTTCAAGCTCGTAACATTTTTTTTGTCACATTGAGCGATCGTCTCCTCATGATCCGCTAGCTGTGTGTGTGTGTGTGTTTGGTCTCTCCTGTATTTATGAATGTGTGTGTGGTGTTCTCTCCTGTATTTATGAGGACAGACAGGACAGACTTTAGATAATGCCAATGAAAAGGTGCAGTCAGTAATCATACGTGATTTCAAGCTCGTAACATTTTTTTGGTCACATAGAGCGATCGTCTCCTCATGATCCGCTAGCTGTGTGTGTGTGTGTGTGTGTGTGTGTGTGTGTGTGTGTGTGTGTGTTTGGTCTCTCCTGTATTTATGAATGTGTGTGTGGTGTTCTCTCCTGTATTTATGAGGACAGACAGGACAGACTTTAGATAATGCCAATGAAAAGGTGCAGTCAGTAATCATACGTGATTTCAAGCTCGTAACATTTTTTTGTCACATAGAGCGATCGTCTCCTCATGATCCGCTAGCTGTGTGTGTGTGTGTGTGTGTGTGTGTGTGTGTTTGGTCTCTCCTGTATTTATGAATGTGTGTGTGGTGTTCTCTCCTGTATTTATGAGGACAGACAGGACAGACTTTAGATAATGCCAATGAAAAGGTGCAGTCAGTAATCATACGTGATTTCAAGCTCGTAACATTTTTTTGGTCACATAGAGCGATCGTCTCCTCATGATCCGCTAGCTGTGTGTGTGTGTGTGTGTGTGTGTGTGTGTGTGTGTGTGTGTGTGTGTGTGTGTGTGTGTGTGTGTGTGTGTGTGTGTGTGTGTGTGTGTGGTCTCTCCTGTATTTATGAATGTGTGTGTGGTGTTCTCTCCTGTATTTATGAGGACAGACAGGACAGACTTTAGATAATGCCAATGAAAAGGTGCAGTCAGTAATCATACGTGATTTCAAGCTCGTAACATTTTTTTGTCACATAGAGCGATCGTCTCCTCATGATCCGCTAGCTGTGTGTGTGTGTGTGTGTGTGTGTTTGGTCTCTCCTGTATTTATGAATGTGTGTGTGGTGTTCTCTCCTGTATTTATGAGGACAGACAGGACAGACTTTAGATGATGCCAATGAAAAGGTGCAGTCAGTAATCATACGTGATTTCAAGCTCGTAACATTTTTTTGTCACATAGAGCGATCGTCTCCTCATGATCCGCTAGCTGTGTGTGTGTGTGTGTGTGTGTGTGTGTGTGTGTGTGTGTGTGTGTGTGTGTGTGTGTGTTTGGTCTCTCCTGTATTTATGAATGTGTGTTTGGTGTTCTCTCCTGTATTTATGAGGACAGACAGGACAGACTTTAGATAATGCCAATGAAAAGGTGCAGTCAGTAATCATACGTGATTTCAAGCTCGTAACATTTTTTTGTCACATAGAGCGATCGTCTCCTCATGATCCGCTAGCTGTGTGTGTGTGTGTGTGTGTGTGTTTGGTCTCTCCTGTATTTATGAATGTGTGTGTGGTGTTCTCTCCTGTATTTATGAGGACAGACAGGACAGACTTTAGATAATGCCAATGAAAAGGTGCAGTCAGTAATCATACGTGATTTCAAGCTCGTAACATTTTTTTGTCACATAGAGCGATCGTCTCCTCATGATCCGCTAGCTGTGTGTGTGTGTGTGTGTGTGTGTGTTTGGTCTCTCCTGTATTTATGAATGTGTGTGTGGTGTTCTCTCCTGTATTTATGAGGACAGACAGGACAGACTTTAGATAATGCCAATGAAAAGGTGCAGTCAGTAATCATACGTGATTTCAAGCTCGTAACATTTTTTTGTCACATAGAGCGATCGTCTCCTCATGATCCGCTAGCTGTGTGTGTGTGTGTGTGTGTGTGTGTGTGTGTGTGTTTGGTCTCTCCTGTATTTATGAATGTGTGTGTGGTGTTCTCTCCTGTATTTATGAGGACAGACAGGACAGACTTTAGATAATGCCAATGAAAAGGTGCAGTCAGTAATCATACGTGATTTCAAGCTCGTAAAATTTTTTTGGTCACATAGAGCGATCGTCTCCTCATGATCCGCTAGCTGTGTGTGTGTGTGTGTGTGTGTGTGTGTGTTTGGTCTCTCCTGTATTTATGAATGTGTGTGTGGTGTTCTCTCCTGTATTTATGAGGACAGACAGGACAGACTTTAGATAATGCCAATGAAAAGGTGCAGTCAGTAATCATACGTGATTTCAAGCTCGTAACATTTTTTTGTCACATAGAGCGATCGTCTCCTCATGATCCGCTAGCTGTGTGTGTGTGTGTGTGTGTGTGTGTGTGTGTGTGTGTTTGGTCTCTCCTGTATTTATGAATGTGTGTGTGGTGTTCTCTCCTGTATTTATGAGGACAGACAGGACAGACTTTAGATAATGCCAATGAAAAGGTGCAGTCAGTAATCATACGTGATTTCAAGCTCGTAACATTTTTTTGGTCACATAGAGCGATCGTCTCCTCATGATCCGCTAGCTGTGTGTGTGTGTGTGTGTGTGTGTGTGTGTTTGGTCTCTCCTGTATTTATGAATGTGTGTGTGGTGTTCTCTCCTGTATTTATGAGGACAGACAGGACAGACTTTAGATAATGCCAATGAAAAGGTGCAGTCAGTAATCATACGTGATTTCAAGCTTGTAACATTTTTTTGTCACATAGAGCGATCGTCTCCTCATGATCCGCTAGCTGTGTGTGTGTGTGTGTGTGTGTGTGTGTTTGGTCTCTCCTGTATTTATGAATGTGTGTGTGGTGTTCTCTCCTGTATTTATGAGGACAGACAGGACAGACTTTAGATAATGCCAATGAAAAGGTGCAGTCAGTAATCATACGTGATTTCAAGCTCGTAACATTTTTTTGGTCACATAGAGCGATCGTCTCCTCATGATCCGCTAGCTGTGTGTGTGTGTGTGTGTGTGTGTGTGTGTGTGTGTGTGTGTTTGGTCTCTCCTGTATTTATGAATGTGTGTGTGGTGTTCTCTCCTGTATTTATGAGGACAGACAGGACAGACTTTAGATAATGCCAATGAAAAGGTGCAGTCAGTAATCATACGTGATTTCAAGCTCGTAACATTTTTTTGTCACATAGATCGATCGTCTCCTCATGATCCGCTAGCTGTGTGTGTGTGTGTGTGTGTGTGTGTGTGTGTGTGTGTTTGGTCTCTCCTGTATTTATGAATGTGTGTGTGGTGTTCTCTCCTGTATTTATGAGGACAGACAGGACAGACTTTAGATAATGCCAATGAAAAGGTGCAGTC
>NC_084994.1:6419364-6454364 GCF_963854185.1 Sardina pilchardus
GATCGTCTCCTCATGATCCGCTAGCTGTGTGTGTGTGTGTGTGTTTGGTCTCTCCTGTATTTATGAATGTGTGTGTGGTGTTCTCTCCTGTATTTATGAGGACAGACAGGACAGACTTTAGATAATGCCAATGAAAAGGTGCAGTCAGTAATCATACGTGATTTCAAGCTCGTAACATTTTTTTGTCACATAGAGCGATCGTCTCCTCATGATCCGCTAGCTGTGTGTGTGTGTGTGTGTGTGTGTTTGGTCTCTCCTGTATTTATGAATGTGTGTGTGGTGTTCTCTCCTGTATTTATGAGGACAGACAGGACAGACTTTAGATAATGCCAATGAAAAGGTGCAGTCAGTAATCATACGTGATTTCAAGCTCGTAACATTTTTTGTCACATAGAGCGATCGTCTCCTCATGATCCGCTAGCTGTGTGTGTGTGTGTGTGTGTGTGTGTGTGTTTGGTCTCTCCTGTATTTATGAATGTGTGTGTGGTGTTCTCTCCTGTATTTATGAGGACAGACAGGACAGACTTTAGATAATGCCAATGAAAAGGTGCAGTCAGTAATCATACGTGATTTCAAGCTCGTAACATTTTTTTGGTCACATAGAGCGATCGTCTCCTCATGATCCGCTAGCTGTGTGTGTGTGTGTGTGTGTGTGTGTGTGTTTGGTCTCTCCTGTATTTATGAATGTGTGTGTGGTGTTCTCTCCTGTATTTATGAGGACAGACAGGACAGACTTTAGATAATGCCAATGAAAAGGTGCAGTCAGTAATCATACGTGATTTCAAGCTCGTAACATTTTTTTGTCACATAGAGCGATCGTCTCCTCATGATCCGCTAGCTGTGTGTGTGTGTGTGTGTGTGTGTGTGTGTTTGGTCTCTCCTGTATTTATGAATGTGTGTGTGGTGTTCTCTCCTGTATTTATGAGGACAGACAGGACAGACTTTAGATAATGCCAATGAAAAGGTGCAGTCAGTAATCATACGTGATTTCAAGCTCGTAACATTTTTTTGGTCACATAGAGCGATCGTCTCCTCATGATCCGCTAGCTGTGTGTGTGTGTGTGTGTGTGTGTGTGTGTTTGGTCTCTCCTGTATTTATGAATGTGTGTGTGGTGTTCTCTCCTGTATTTATGAGGACAGACAGGACAGACTTTAGATAATGCCAATGAAAAGGTGCAGTCAGTAATCATACGTGATTTCAAGCTCGTAACATTTTTTTGTCACATAGAGCGATCGTCTCCTCATGATCCGCTAGCTGTGTGTGTGTGTGTGTGTGTGTGTGTGTTTGGTCTCTCCTGTATTTATGAATGTGTGTGTGGTGTTCTCTCCTGTATTTATGAGGACAGACAGGACAGACTTTAGATAATGCCAATGAAAAGGTGCAGTCAGTAATCATACGTGATTTCAAGCTCGTAACATTTTTTTGTCACATAGAGCGATCGTCTCCTCATGATCCGCTAGCTGTGTGTGTGTGTGTGTGTGTGTGTGTGTGTGTTTGGTCTCTCCTGTATTTATGAATGTGTGTGTGGTGTTCTCTCCTGTATTTATGAGGACAGACAGGACAGACTTTAGATAATGCCAATGAAAAGGTGCAGTCAGTAATCATACGTGATTTCAAGCTCGTAACATTTTTTTGTCACATAGAGCGATCGTCTCCTCATGATCCGCTAGCTGTGTGTGTGTGTGTGTGTGTGTGTGTGTGTGTGTGTGTTTGGTCTCTCCTGTATTTATGAATGTGTGTGTGGTGTTCTCTCCTGTATTTATGAGGACAGACAGGACAGACTTTAGATAATGCCAATGAAAAGGTGCAGTCAGTAATCATACGTGATTTCAAGCTCGTAACATTTTTTTGTCACATAGAGCGATCGTCTCCTCATGATCCGCTAGCTGTGTGTGTGTGTGTGTGTGTGTGTGTGTGTTTGGTCTCTCCTGTATTTATGAATGTGTGTGTGGTGTTCTCTCCTGTATTTATGAGGACAGACAGGACAGACTTTAGATAATGCCAATGAAAAGGTGCAGTCAGTAATCATACGTGATTTCAAGCTCGTAACATTTTTTTGTCACATAGAGCGATCGTCTCCTCATGATCCGCTAGCTGTGTGTGTGTGTGTGTGTGTGTGTGTGTGTTTGGTCTCTCCTGTATTTATGAATGTGTGTGTGGTGTTCTCTCCTGTATTTATGAGGACAGACAGGACAGACTTTAGATAATGCCAATGAAAAGGTGCAGTCAGTAATCATACGTGATTTCAAGCTCGTAACATTTTTTTGTCACATAGAGCGATCGTCTCCTCATGATCCGCTAGCTGTGTGTGTGTGTGTGTGTGTGTGTGTGTGTGTTTGGTCTCTCCTGTATTTATGAATGTGTGTGTGGTGTTCTCTCCTGTATTTATGAGGACAGACAGGACAGACTTTAGATAATGCCAATGAAAAGGTGCAGTCAGTAATCATACGTGATTTCAAGCTCGTAACATTTTTTTGTCACATAGAGCGATCGTCTCCTCATGATCCGCTAGCTGTGTATGATCCGCTAGCTTGTGTGTGTGTGTGTCGGTGTGTTTGGGTCTCCTCCTGTATTTATGAATGTGTGTGTGGTGTTCTCTCCTGTATTTATGAGGACAGACAGGACAGACTTTAGATAATGCCAATGAAAAGGTGCAGTCAGTAATCATACGTGATTTCAAGCTTGTAACATTTTTTGTCACATAGAGCGATCGTCTCCTCATGATCCGCTAGCTGTGTGTGTGTGTGTGTGTGTGTGTGTGTTTGGTCTCTCCTGTATTTATGAATGTGTGTGTGGTGTTCTCTCCTGTATTTATGAGGACAGACAGGACAGACTTTAGATAATGCCAATGAAAAGGTGCAGTCAGTAATCATACGTGATTTCAAGCTCTGTAACATTTTTTTGTCACATAGAGCGATCGTCTCCTCATGATCCGCTAGCTGTGTGTGTGTCGCTGTGTGTGTGTGTGTGTGTGTTTGGTCTCTCCTGTATTTATGAATGTGTGTGTGGTGTTCTCTCCTGTATTTATGAGGACAGACAGGACAGACTTTAGATAATGCCAATGAAAAGGTGCAGTCAGTAATCATACGTGATTTCAAGCTCGTAACATTTTTTTGTCACATAGAGCGATCGTCTCCTCATGATCCGCTAGCTGTGTGTGTGTGTGTGTGTGTGTGTGTGTGTTTGGTCTCTCCTGTATTTATGAATGTGTGTGTGGTGTTCTCTCCTGTATTTATGAGGACAGACAGGACAGACTTTAGATAATGCCAATGAAAAGGTGCAGTCAGTAATCATACGTGATTTCAAGCTCGTAACATTTTTTTGTCACATAGAGCGATCGTCTCCTCATGATCCGCTAGCTGTGTGTGTGTGTGTGTGTGTGTGTGTGTGTGTGTGTGTTTGGTCTCTCCTGTATTTATGAATGTGTGTGTGGTGTTCTCTCCTGTATTTATGAGGACAGACAGGACAGACTTTAGATAATGCCAATGAAAAGGTGCAGTCAGTAATCATACGTGATTTCAAGCTCGTAACATTTTTTTGTCACATAGAGCGATCGTCTCCTCATGATCCGCTAGCTGTGTGTGTGTGTGTGTGTGTGTGTGTGTGTTTGGTCTCTCCTGTATTTATGAATGTGTGTGTGGTGTTCTCTCCTGTATTTATGAGGACAGACAGGACAGACTTTAGATAATGCCAATGAAAAGGTGCAGTCAGTAATCATACGTGATTTCAAGCTCGTAACATTTTTTTGTCACATAGAGCGATCGTCTCCTCATGATCCGCTAGCTGTGTGTGTGTGTGTGTGTGTGTGTGTGTGTGTGTTTGGTCTCTCCTGTATTTATGAATGTGTGTGTGGTGTTCTCTCCTGTATTTATGAGGACAGACAGGACAGACTTTAGATAATGCCAATGAAAAGGTGCAGTCAGTAATCATACGTGATTTCAAGCTCGTAACATTTTTTTGTCACATAGAGCGATCGTCTCCTCATGATCCGCTAGCTGTGTGTGTGTGTGTGTGTGTGTGTGTGTGTGTTTGGTCTCTCCTGTATTTATGAATGTGTGTGTGGTGTTCTCTCCTGTATTTATGAGGACAGACAGGACAGACTTTAGATAATGCCAATGAAAAGGTGCAGTCAGTAATCATACGTGATTTCAAGCTCGTAACATTTTTTTGTCACATAGAGCGATCGTCTCCTCATGATCCGCTAGCTGTGTGTGTGTGTGTGTGTGTGTGTGTGTGTGTGTGTTTGGTCTCTCCTGTATTTATGAATGTGTGTGTGGTGTTCTCTCCTGTATTTATGAGGACAGACAGGACAGACTTTAGATAATGCCAATGAAAAGGTGCAGTCAGTAATCATACGTGATTTCAAGCTCGTAACATTTTTTTTGTCACATAGAGCGATCGTCTCCTCATGATCCGCTAGCTGTGTGTGTGTGTGTGTGTGTGTGTGTGTGTGTGTTTGGTCTCTCCTGTATTTATGAATGTGTGTGTGGTGTTCTCTCCTGTATTTATGAGGACAGACAGGACAGACTTTAGATAATGCCAATGAAAAGGTGCAGTCAGTAATCATACGTGATTTCAAGCTCGTAACATTTTTTTGTCACATAGAGCGATCGTCTCCTCATGATCCGCTAGCTGTGTGTGTGTGTGTGTGTGTGTGTGTGTGTGTGTGTGTGTTTGGTCTCTCCTGTATTTATGAATGTGTGTTTGGTGTTCTCTCCTGTATTTATGAGGACAGACAGGACAGACTTTAGATAATGCCAATGAAAAGGTGCAGTCAGTAATCATACGTGATTTCAAGCTCGTAACATTTTTTTGTCACATAGAGCGATCGTCTCCTCATGATCCGCTAGCTGTGTGTGTGTGTGTGTGTGTGTGTGTGTGTTTGGTCTCTCCTGTATTTATGAATGTGTGTGTGGTGTTCTCTCCTGTATTTATGAGGACAGACAGGACAGACTTTAGATAATGCCAATGAAAAGGTGCAGTCAGTAATCATACGTGATTTCAAGCTCGTAACATTTTTTTGTCACATAGAGCGATCGTCTCCTCATGATCCGCTAGCTGTGTGTGTGTGTGTGTGTGTGTGTGTGTGTTTGGTCTCTCCTGTATTTATGAATGTGTGTGTGGTGTTCTCTCCTGTATTTATGAGGACAGACAGGACAGACTTTAGATAATGCCAATGAAAAGGTGCAGTCAGTAATCATACGTGATTTGAAGCTCGTAACATTTTTTTGTCACATAGAGCGATCGTCTCCTCATGATCCGCTAGCTGTGTGTGTGTGTGTGTGTGTGTGTGTGTGTTTGGTCTCTCCTGTATTTATGAATGTGTGTGTGGTGTTCTCTCCTGTATTTATGAGGACAGACAGGACAGACTTTAGATAATGCCAATGAAAAGGTGCAGTCAGTAATCATACGTGATTTCAAGCTCGTAACATTTTTTTGGTCACATAGAGCGATCGTCTCCTCATGATCCGCTAGCTGTGTGTGTGTGTGTGTGTGTGTGTGTGTTTGGTCTCTCCTGTATTTATGAATGTGTGTGTGGTGTTCTCTCCTGTATTTATGAGGACAGACAGGACAGACTTTAGATAATGCCAATGAAAAGGTGCAGTCAGTAATCATACGTGATTTCAAGCTTCGTAACATTTTTTTGTCACATAGAGCGATCGTCTCCTCATGATCCGCTAGCTGTGTGTGTGTGTGTGTGTGTGTGTGTGTTTGGTCTCTCCTGTATTTATGAATGTGTGTGTGGTGTTCTCTCCTGTATTTATGAGGACAGACAGGACAGACTTTAGATAATGCCAATGAAAGGCAGTCAGTAATCATACGTGATTTCAAGCTCGTAACATTTTTTTGGTCACATAGAGCGATCGTCTCCTCATGATCCGCTAGCTGTGTGTGTGTGTGTGTGTGTGTGTGTGTGTGTTTGGTCTCTCCTGTATTTATGAATGTGTGTGTGGTGTTCTCTCCTGTATTTATGAGGACAGACAGGACAGACTTTAGATAATGCCAATGAAAAGGTGCAGTCAGTAATCATACGTGATTTCAAGCTTGTAACATTTTTTTGTCACATAGAGCGATCGTCTCCTCATGATCCGCTAGCTGTGTGTGTGTGTGTGTGTGTGTGTGTGTGTTTGGTCTCTCCTGTATTTATGAATGTGTGTGTGGTGTTCTCTCCTGTATTTATGAGGACAGACAGGACAGACTTTAGATAATGCCAATGAAAAGGTGCAGTCAGTAATCATACGTGATTTCAAGCTCGTAACATTTTTTTGGTCACATAGAGCGATCGTCTCCTCATGATCCGCTAGCTGTGTGTGTGTGTGTGTGTGTGTGTGTGTGTGTGTGTGTGTTTGGTCTCTCCTGTATTTATGAATGTGTGTGTGGTGTTCTCTCCTGTATTTATGAGGACAGACAGGACAGACTTTAGATAATGCCAATGAAAAGGTGCAGTCAGTAATCATACGTGATTTCAAGCTCGTAACATTTTTTTGTCACATAGAGCGATCGTCTCCTCATGATCCGCTAGCTGTGTGTGTGTGTGTGTGTGTGTGTGTGTGTGTGTGTTTGGTCTCTCCTGTATTTATGAATGTGTGTGTGGTGTTCTCTCCTGTATTTATGAGGACAGACAGGACAGACTTTAGATAATGCCAATGAAAAGGTGCAGTCAGTAATCATACGTGATTTCAAGCTCGTAAAATTTTTTTGGTCACATAGAGCGATCGTCTCCTCATGATCCGCTAGCTGTGTGTGTGTGTGTGTGTGTGTGTGTGTTTGGTCTCTCCTGTATTTATGAATGTGTGTGTGGTGTTCTCTCCTGTATTTATGAGGACAGACAGGACAGACTTTAGATAATGCCAATGAAAAGGTGCAGTCAGTAATCATACGTGATTTCAAGCTCGTAACATTTTTTTGTCACATAGAGCGATCGTCTCCTCATGATCCGCTAGCTGTGTGTGTGTGTGTGTGTGTGTGTGTGTGTGTGTTTGGTCTCTCCTGTATTTATGAATGTGTGTGTGGTGTTCTCTCCTGTATTTATGAGGACAGACAGGACAGACTTTAGATAATGCCAATGAAAAGGTGCAGTCAGTAATCATACGTGATTTCAAGCTCGTAAAATTTTTTTGGTCACATAGAGCGATCGTCTCCTCATGATCCGCTAGCTGTGTGTGTGTGTGTGTGTGTGTTTGGTCTCTCCTGTATTTATGAATGTGTGTGTGGTGTTCTCTCCTGTATTTATGAGGACAGACAGGACAGACTTTAGATAATGCCAATGAAAAGGTGCAGTCAGTAATCATACGTGATTTCAAGCTTGTAACATTTTTTTGTCACATAGAGCGATCGTCTCCTCATGATCCGCTAGCTGTGTGTGTGTGTGTGTGTGTGTGTGTGTTTGGTCTCTCCTGTATTTATGAATGTGTGTGTGGTGTTCTCTCCTGTATTTATGAGGACAGACAGGACAGACTTTAGATAATGCCAATGAAAAGGTGCAGTCAGTAATCATACGTGATTTCAAGCTCGTAACATTTTTTTGGTCACATAGAGCGATCGTCTCCTCATGATCCGCTAGCTGTGTGTGTGTGTGTGTGTGTGTGTGTGTGTGTGTTTGGTCTCTCCTGTATTTATGAATGTGTGTGTGGTGTTCTCTCCTGTATTTATGAGGACAGACAGGACAGACTTTAGATAATGCCAATGAAAAGGTGCAGTCAGTAATCATACGTGATTTCAAGCTCGTAACATTTTTTTGTCACATAGAGCGATCGTCTCCTCATGATCCGCTAGCTGTGTGTGTGTGTGTGTGTGTGTGTGTGTGTGTGTTTGGTCTCTCCTGTATTTATGAATGTGTGTGTGGTGTTCTCTCCTGTATTTATGAGGACAGACAGGACAGACTTTAGATAATGCCAATGAAAAGGTGCAGTCAGTAATCATACGTGATTTCAAGCTCGTAACATTTTTTTGTCACATAGAGCGATCGTCTCCTCATGATCCGCTAGCTGTGTGTGTGTGTGTGTGTGTGTGTGTGTGTGTGTGTGTGTGTGTGTGTGTGTGTGTGTGTGTGTGTGTTTGGTCTCTCCTGTATTTATGAATGTGTGTGTGGTGTTCTCTCCTGTATTTATGAGGACAGACAGGACAGACTTTAGATAATGCCAATGAAAAGGTGCAGTCAGTAATCATACGTGATTTCAAGCTCGTAACATTTTTTTGTCACATAGAGCGATCGTCTCCTCATGATCCGCTAGCTGTGTGTGTGTGTGTGTGTGTGTGTGTGTGTTTGGTCTCTCCTGTATTTATGAATGTGTGTGTGGTGTTCTCTCCTGTATTTATGAGGACAGACAGGACAGACTTTAGATAATGCCAATGAAAAGGTGCAGTCAGTAATCATACGTGATTTCAAGCTCGTAACATTTTTTTGTCACATAGAGCGATCGTCTCCTCATGATCCGCTAGCTGTGTGTGTGTGTGTGTGTGTGTGTGTGTGTGTTTGGTCTCTCCTGTATTTATGAATGTGTGTGTGGTGTTCTCTCCTGTATTTATGAGGACAGACAGGACAGACTTTAGATAATGCCAATGAAAAGGTGCAGTCAGTAATCATACGTGATTTCAAGCTCGTAACATTTTTTTGTCACATAGAGCGATCGTCTCCTCATGATCCGCTAGCTGTGTGTGTGTGTGTGTGTGTGTGTTTGGTCTCTCCTGTATTTATGAATGTGTGTATGGTGTTCTCTCCTGTATTTATGAGGACAGACAGGACAGACTTTAGATAATGCCAATGAAAAGGTGCAGTCAGTAATCATACGTGATTTCAAGCTCGTAACATTTTTTTTGTCACATTGAGCGATCGTCTCCTCATGATCCGCTAGCTGTGTGTGTGTGTGTGTGTGTGTGTGTGTGTGTTTGGTCTCTCCTGTTTTTATGAATGTGTGTGTGGTGTTCTCTCCTGTATTTATGAGGACAGACAGGACAGACTTTAGATAATGCCAATGAAAAGGTGCAGTCAGTAATCATACGTGATTTCAAGCTCGTAAATTTTTTTTGTCACATAGAGCGATCGTCTCCTCATGATCCGCTAGCTGTGTATGTGTGTGTGTGTGTGTGTGTGTGTTTGGTCTCTCCTGTATTTATGAATGTGTGTGTGGTGTTCTCTCCTGTATTTATGAGGACAGACAGGACAGACTTTAGATAATGCCAATGAAAAGGTGCAGTCAGTAATCATACGTGATTTCAAGCTCGTAACATTTTTTTGGTCACATAGAGCGATCGTCTCCTCATGATCCGCTAGCTGTGTGTGTGTGTGTGTGTGTGTGTGTGTGTGTGTGTGTGTGTGTGTGTGTGTGTGTGTATGTGTTTGGTCTCTCCTGTATTTATGAATGTGTGTTTGGTGTTCTCTCCTGTATTTATGAGGACAGACAGGACAGACTTTAGATAATGCCAATGAAAAGGTGCAGTCAGTAATCATACGTGATTTCAAGCTCGTAACATTTTTTTGTCACATAGAGCGATCGTCTCCTCATGATCCGCTAGCTGTGTGTGTGTGTGTGTGTGTGTGTGTGTTTGGTCTCTCCTGTATTTATGAATGTGTGTGTGGTGTTCTCTCCTGTATTTATGAGGACAGACAGGACAGACTTTAGATAATGCCAATGAAAAGGTGCAGTCAGTAATCATACGTGATTTCAAGCTCGTAACATTTTTTTGTCACATAGAGCGATCGTCTCCTCATGATCCGCTAGCTGTGTGTGTGTGTGTGTGTGTGTATGTGTGTTTGGTCTCTCCTGTATTTATGAATGTGTGTGTGGTGTTCTCTCCTGTATTTATGAGGACAGACAGGACAGACTTTAGATAATGCCAATGAAAAGGTGCAGTCAGTAATCATACGTGATTTCAAGCTCGTAACATTTTTTTGTCACATAGAGCGATCGTCTCCTCATGATCCGCTAGCTGTGTGTGTGTGTGTGTGTGTTTGTGTGTTTGGTCTCTCCTGTATTTATGAATGTGTGTGTGGTGTTCTCTCCTGTATTTATGAGGACAGACAGGACAGACTTTAGATAATGCCAATGAAAAGGTGCAGTCAGTAATCATACGTGATTTCAAGCTCGTAACATTTTTTTGGTCACATAGAGCGATCGTCTCCTCATGATCCGCTAGCTGTGTGTGTGTGTGTGTGTGTGTGTGTGTTTGGTCTCTCCTGTATTTATGAATGTGTGTGTGGTGTTCTCTCCTGTATTTATGAGGACAGACAGGACAGACTTTAGATAATGCCAATGAAAAGGTGCAGTCAGTAATCATACGTGATTTCAAGCTTGTAACATTTTTTTGTCACATAGAGCGATCGTCTCCTCATGATCCGCTAGCTGTGTGTGTGTGTGTGTGTGTGTGTGTGTGTGTTTGGTCTCTCCTGTATTTATGAATGTGTGTGTGGTGTTCTCTCCTGTATTTATGAGGACAGACAGGACAGACTTTAGATAATGCCAATGAAAAGCAGTCAGTAATCATACGTGATTTCAAGCTCGTAACATTTTTTTGGTCACATAGAGCGATCGTCTCCTCATGATTCGCTAGCTGTGTGTGTGTGTGTGTGTGTGTGTGTGTGTGTGTGTGTGTGTGTGTGTGTGTTTGGTCTCTCCTGTATTTATGAATGTGTGTGTGGTGTTCTCTCCTGTATTTATGAGGACAGACAGGACAGACTTTAGATAATGCCAATGAAAAGGTGCAGTCAGTAATCATACGTGATTTCAAGCTCGTAACATTTTTTTGGTCACATAGAGCGATCGTCTCCTCATGATCCGCTAGCTGTGTGTGTGTGTGTGTGTGTGTGTGTGTGTGTGTGTGTGTGTGTGTGTGTGTGTGTGTGTGTTGGTCTCTCCTGTATTTATGAATGTGTGTTTGGTGTTCTCTCCTGTATTTATGAGGACAGACAGGACAGACTTTAGATAATGCCAATGAAAAGGTGCAGTCAGTAATCATACGTGATTTCAAGCTCGTAACAAATTTTGTCACATAGAGCGATCGTCTCCTCATGATCCGCTAGCTGTGTGTGTGTGTGTGTGTGTGTGTGTGTTTGGTCTCTCCTGTATTTATGAATGTGTGTGTGGTGTTCTCTCCTGTATTTATGAGGACAGACAGGACAGACTTTAGATAATGCCAATGAAAAGGTGCAGTCAGTAATCATACGTGATTTCAAGCTCGTAACATTTTTTTGGTCACATAGAGCGATCGTCTCCTCATGATCCGCTAGCTGTGTGTGTGTGTGTGTGTGTGTGTGTGTGTGTGTGTGTGTGTGTGTGTGTGTGTGTGTGTGTTTGGTCTCTCCTGTATTTATGAATGTGTGTTTGGTGTTCTCTCCTGTATTTATGAGGACAGACAGGACAGACTTTAGATAATGCCAATGAAAAGGTGCAGTCAGTAATCATACGTGATTTCAAGCTCGTAACATTTTTTTGTCACATAGAGCGATCGTCTCCTCATGATCCGCTAGCTGTGTGTGTGTGTGTGTGTTTGTGTGTGTTTGGTCTCTCCTGTATTTATGAATGTGTGTGTGGTGTTCTCTCCTGTATTTATGAGGACAGACAGGACAGACTTTAGATAATGCCAATGAAAAGGTGCAGTCAGTAATCATACGTGATTTCAAGCTCGTAACATTTTTTTGTCACATAGAGCGATCGTCTCCTCATGATCCGCTAGCTGTGTGTGTGTGTGTGTGTGTGTGTGTGTTTGGTCTCTCCTGTATTTATGAATGTGTGTGTGGTGTTCTCTCCTGTATTTATGAGGACAGACAGGACAGACTTTAGATAATGCCAATGAAAAGGTGCAGTCAGTAATCATACGTGATTTCAAGCTCGTAACATTTTTTTGTCACATAGAGCGATCGTCTCCTCATGATCCGCTAGCTGTGTGTGTGTGTGTGTGTGTGTGTGTGTTTGGTCTCTCCTGTATTTATGAATGTGTGTGTGGTGTTCTCTCCTGTATTTATGAGGACAGACAGGACAGACTTTAGATAATGCCAATGAAAAGGTGCAGTCAGTAATCATACGTGATTTCAAGCTCGTAACATTTTTTTGTCACATAGAGCGATCGTCTCCTCATGATCCGCTAGCTGTGTGTGTGTGTGTGTGTGTGTGTGTGTTTGGTCTCTCCTGTATTTATGAATGTGTGTGTGGTGTTCTCTCCTGTATTTATGAGGACAGACAGGACAGACTTTAGATAATGCCAATGAAAAGGTGCAGTCAGTAATCATACGTGATTTCAAGCTCGTAACATTTTTTTGTCACATAGAGCGATCGTCTCCTCATGATCCGCTAGCTGTGTGTGTGTGTGTGTGTGTGTGTGTGTGTTTGGTCTCTCCTGTATTTATGAATGTGTGTGTGGTGTTCTCTCCTGTATTTATGAGGACAGACAGGACAGACTTTAGATAATGCCAATGAAAAGGTGCAGTCAGTAATCATACGTGATTTCAAGCTCGTAACATTTTTTTGTCACATAGAGCGATCGTCTCCTCATGATCCGCTAGCTGTGTGTGTGTGTGTGTGTGTGTGTGTGTGTTTGGTCTCTCCTGTATTTATGAATGTGTGTGTGGTGTTCTCTCCTGTATTTATGAGGACAGACAGGACAGACTTTAGATAATGCCAATGAAAAGGTGCAGTCAGTAATCATACGTGATTTCAAGCTCGTAACATTTTTTTGTCACATAGAGCGATCGTCTCCTCATGATCCGCTAGCTGTGTGTGTGTGTGTGTGTGTGTGTGTGTTTGGTCTCTCCTGTATTTATGAATGTGTGTGTGGTGTTCTCTCCTGTATTTATGAGGACAGACAGGACAGACTTTAGATAATGCCAATGAAAAGGTGCAGTCAGTAATCATACGTGATTTCAAGCTCGTAACATTTTTTTGGTCACATAGAGCGATCGTCTCCTCATGATCCGCTAGCTGTGTGTGTGTGTGTGTGTGTGTGTGTGTGTGTTTGGTCTCTCCTGTATTTATGAATGTGTGTGTGGTGTTCTCTCCTGTATTTATGAGGACAGACAGGACAGACTTTAGATAATGCCAATGAAAAGGTGCAGTCAGTAATCATACGTGATTTCAAGCTTGTAACATTTTTTTGTCACATAGAGCGATCGTCTCCTCATGATCCGCTAGCTGTGTGTGTGTGTGTGTGTGTGTGTGTGTGTGTTTGGTCTCTCCTGTATTTATGAATGTGTGTGTGGTGTTCTCTCCTGTATTTATGAGGACAGACAGGACAGACTTTAGATAATGCCAATGAAACAGTCAGTAATCATACGTGATTTCAAGCTCGTAACATTTTTTTGGTCACATAGAGCGATCGTCTCCTCATGATCCGCTAGCTGTGTGTGTGTGTGTGTGTGTGTGTGTGTGTGTGTGTGTTTGGTCTCTCCTGTATTTATGAATGTGTGTGTGGTGTTCTCTCCTGTATTTATGAGGACAGACAGGACAGACTTTAGATAATGCCAATGAAAAGGTGCAGTCAGTAATCATACGTGATTTCAAGCTCGTAACATTTTTTTGGTCACATAGAGCGATCGTCTCCTCATGATCCGCTAGCTGTGTGTGTGTGTGTGTGTGTGTGTGTGTGTGTGTGTGTGTGTGTGTGTGTGTGTGTGTTTGGTCTCTCCTGTATTTATGAATGTGTGTTTGGTGTTCTCTCCTGTATTTATGAGGACAGACAGGACAGACTTTAGATAATGCCAATGAAAAGGTGCAGTCAGTAATCATACGTGATTTCAAGCTCGTAACATTTTTTTGTCACATAGAGCGATCGTCTCCTCATGATCCGCTAGCTGTGTGTGTGTGTGTGTGTGTGTGTGTGTGTTTGGTCTCTCCTGTATTTATGAATGTGTGTGTGGTGTTCTCTCCTGTATTTATGAGGACAGACAGGACAGACTTTAGATAATGCCAATGAAAAGGTGCAGTCAGTAATCATACGTGATTTCAAGCTCGTAACATTTTTTTGTCACATAGAGCGATCGTCTCCTCATGATCCGCTAGCTGTGTGTGTGTGTGTGTGTGTGTGTGTGTGTGTTTGGTCTCTCCTGTATTTATGAATGTGTGTGTGGTGTTCTCTCCTGTATTTATGAGGACAGACAGGACAGACTTTAGATAATGCCAATGAAAAGGTGCAGTCAGTAATCATACGTGATTTCAAGCTCGTAACATTTTTTTGTCACATAGAGCGATCGTCTCCTCATGATCCGCTAGCTGTGTGTGTGTGTGTGTGTGTGTGTGTGTTTGGTCTCTCCTGTATTTATGAATGTGTGTGTGGTGTTCTCTCCTGTATTTATGAGGACAGACAGGACAGACTTTAGATAATGCCAATGAAAAGGTGCAGTCAGTAATCATACGTGATTTCAAGCTCGTAACATTTTTTTGGTCACATAGAGCGATCGTCTCCTCATGATCCGCTAGCTGTGTGTGTGTGTGTGTGTGTGTGTGTGTGTTTGGTCTCTCCTGTATTTATGAATGTGTGTGTGGTGTTCTCTCCTGTATTTATGAGGACAGACAGGACAGACTTTAGATAATGCCAATGAAAAGGTGCAGTCAGTAATCATACGTGATTTCAAGCTTGTAACATTTTTTTGTCACATAGAGCGATCGTCTCCTCATGATCCGCTAGCTGTGTGTGTGTGTGTGTGTGTGTGTGTGTTTGGTCTCTCCTGTATTTATGAATGTGTGTGTGGTGTTCTCTCCTGTATTTATGAGGACAGACAGGACAGACTTTAGATAATGCCAATGAAACAGTCAGTAATCATACGTGATTTCAAGCTCGTAACATTTTTTTGGTCACATAGAGTGATCGTCTCCTCATGATCCGCTAGCTGTGTGTGTGTGTGTGTGTGTGTGTGTGTGTGTGTGTGTGTGTGTGTGTGTTTGGTCTCTCCTGTATTTATGAATGTGTGTTTGGTGTTCTCTCCTGTATTTATGAGGACAGACAGGACAGACTTTAGATAATGCCAATGAAAAGGTGCAGTCAGTAATCATACGTGATTTCAAGCTCGTAACATTTTTTTGTCACATAGAGCGATCGTCTCCTCATGATCCGCTAGCTGTGTGTGTGTGTGTGTGTGTGTGTGTGTTTGGTCTCTCCTGTATTTATGAATGTGTGTGTGGTGTTCTCTCCTGTATTTATGAGGACAGACAGGACAGACTTTAGATAATGCCAATGAAAAGGTGCAGTCAGTAATCATACGTGATTTCAAGCTCGTAACATTTTTTTGTCACATAGAGCGATCGTCTCCTCATGATCCGCTAGCTGTGTGTGTGTGTGTGTGTGTGTGTGTGTGTTTGGTCTCTCCTGTATTTATGAATGTGTGTGTGGTGTTCTCTCCTGTATTTATGAGGACAGACAGGACAGACTTTAGATAATGCCAATGAAAAGGTGCAGTCAGTAATCATACGTGATTTCAAGCTCGTAACATTTTTTTGTCACATAGAGCGATCGTCTCCTCATGATCCGCTAGCTGTGTGTGTGTGTGTGTGTGTGTGTGTGTTTGGTCTCTCCTGTATTTATGAATTTGTGTGTGGTGTTCTCTCCTGTATTTATGAGGACAGACAGGACAGACTTTAGATAATGCCAATGAAAAGGTGCAGTCAGTAATCATACGTGATTTCAAGCTCGTAACATTTTTTTGGTCACATAGAGCGATCGTCTCCTCATGATCCGCTAGCTGTGTGTGTGTGTGTGTGTGTGTGTGTGTGTGTGTGTGTGTGTGTGTGTGTGTGTGTGTGTTTGGTCTCTCCTGTATTTATGAATGTGTGTTTGGTGTTCTCTCCTGTATTTATGAGGACAGACAGGACAGACTTTAGATAATGCCAATGAAAAGGTGCAGTCAGTAATCATACGTGATTTCAAGCTCGTAACATTTTTTTGTCACATAGAGCGATCGTCTCCTCATGATCCGCTAGCTGTGTGTGTGTGTGTGTGTGTGTGTGTGTGTTTGGTCTCTCCTGTATTTATGAATGTGTGTGTGGTGTTCTCTCCTGTATTTATGAGGACAGACAGGACAGACTTTAGATAATGCCAATGAAACAGTCAGTAATCATACGTGATTTCAAGCTCGTAACATTTTTTTGGTCACATAGAGTGATCGTCTCCTCATGATCCGCTAGCTGTGTGTGTGTGTGTGTGTGTGTGTGTGTGTGTGTGTGTGTGTGTGTGTGTGTTTGGTCTCTCCTGTATTTATGAATGTGTGTGTGGTGTTCTCTCCTGTATTTATGAGGACAGACAGGACAGACTTTAGATAATGCCAATGAAAAGGTGCAGTCAGTAATCATACGTGATTTCAAGCTCGTAACATTTTTTTGTCACATAGAGCGATCGTCTCCTCATGATCCGCTAGCTGTGTGTGTGTGTGTGTGTGTGTGTGTGTGTTTGGTCTCTCCTGTATTTATGAATGTGTGTGTGGTGTTCTCTCCTGTATTTATGAGGACAGACAGGACAGACTTTAGATAATGCCAATGAAAAGGTGCAGTCAGTAATCATACGTGATTTCAAGCTTGTAACATTTTTTTGTCACATAGAGCGATCGTCTCCTCATGATCCGCTAGCTGTGTGTGTGTGTGTGTGTGTGTGTGTTTGGTCTCTCCTGTATTTATGAATGTGTGTGTGGTGTTCTCTCCTGTATTTATGAGGACAGACAGGACAGACTTTAGATAATGCCAATGAAAAGGTGCAGTCAGTAATCATACGTGATTTCAAGCTCGTAACATTTTTTTGTCACATAGAGCGATCGTCTCCTCATGATCCGCTAGCTGTGTGTGTGTGTGTGTGTGTGTGTGTGTGTTTGGTCTCTCCTGTATTTATGAATGTGTGTGTGGTGTTCTCTCCTGTATTTATGAGGACAGACAGGACAGACTTTAGATAATGCCAATGAAAAGGTGCAGTCAGTAATCATACGTGATTTCAAGCTCGTAACATTTTTTTGTCACATAGAGCGATCGTCTCCTCATGATCCGCTAGCTGTGTGTGTGTGTGTGTGTGTGTGTTTGGTCTCTCCTGTATTTATGAATGTGTGTGTGGTGTTCTCTCCTGTATTTATGAGGACAGACAGGACAGACTTTAGATAATGCCAATGAAAAGGTGCAGTCAGTAATCATACGTGATTTCAAGCTTGTAACATTTTTTTGTCACATAGAGCGATCGTCTCCTCATGATCCGCTAGCTGTGTGTGTGTGTGTGTGTGTGTGTGTTTGGTCTCTCCTGTATTTATGAATGTGTGTGTGGTGTTCTCTCCTGTATTTATGAGGACAGACAGGACAGACTTTAGATAATGCCAATGAAACAGTCAGTAATCATACGTGATTTCAAGCTCGTAACATTTTTTTGGTCACATAGAGTGATCGTCTCCTCATGATCCGCTAGCTGTGTGTGTGTGTGTGTGTGTGTGTGTGTGTGTGTGTGTTTGGTCTCTCCTGTATTTATGAATGTGTGTGTGGTGTTCTCTCCTGTATTTATGAGGACAGACAGGACAGACTTTAGATAATGCCAATGAAAAGGTGCAGTCAGTAATCATACGTGATTTCAAGCTCGTAACATTTTTTTGTCACATAGAGCGATCGTCTCCTCATGATCCGCTAGCTGTGTGTGTGTGTGTGTGTGTGTGTGTGTGTTTGGTCTCTCCTGTATTTATGAATGTGTGTGTGGTGTTCTCTCCTGTATTTATGAGGACAGACAGGACAGACTTTAGATAATGCCAATGAAAAGGTGCAGTCAGTAATCATACGTGATTTCAAGCTTGTAACATTTTTTTGTCACATAGAGCGATCGTCTCCTCATGATCCGCTAGCTGTGTGTGTGTGTGTGTGTGTGTGTGTTTGGTCTCTCCTGTATTTATGAATGTGTGTGTGGTGTTCTCTCCTGTATTTATGAGGACAGACAGGACAGACTTTAGATAATGCCAATGAAAAGGTGCAGTCAGTAATCATACGTGATTTCAAGCTCGTAAAATTTTTTTGTCACATAGAGCGATCGTCTCCTCATGATCCGCTAGCTGTGTGTGTGTGTGTGTGTGTGTGTGTGTGTTTGGTCTCTCCTGTATTTATGAATGTGTGTGTGGTGTTCTCTCCTGTATTTATGAGGACAGACAGGACAGACTTTAGATAATGCCAATGAAAAGGTGCAGTCAGTAATCATACGTGATTTCAAGCTCGTAACATTTTTTTGTCACATAGAGCGATCGTCTCCTCATGATCCGCTAGCTGTGTGTGTGTGTGTGTGTGTGTGTGTGTGTGTTTGGTCTCTCCTGTATTTATGAATGTGTGTGTGGTGTTCTCTCCTGTATTTATGAGGACAGACAGGACAGACTTTAGATAATGCCAATGAAAAGGTGCAGTCAGTAATCATACGTGATTTCAAGCTCGTAACATTTTTTTGTCACATAGAGCGATCGTCTCCTCATGATCCGCTAGCTGTGTGTGTGTGTGTGTGTGTGTGTGTGTTTGGTCTCTCCTGTACTTATGATTGTGTGTGTGGTGTTCTCTCCTGTATTTATGAGGACAGACAGGACAGACTTTAGATAATGCCAATGAAAAGGTGCAGTCAGTAATCATACGTGATTTCAAGCTCGTAACATTTTTTTGTCACATAGAGCGATCGTCTCCTCATGATCCGCTAGCTGTGTGTGTGTGTGTGTGTGTGTGTGTGTGTGTGTGTGTTTGGTCTCTCCTGTATTTATGAATGTGTGTGTGGTGTTCTCTCCTGTATTTATGAGGACAGACAGGACAGACTTTAGATAATGCCAATGAAAAGGTGCAGTCAGTAATCATACGTGATTTCAAGCTCGTAACATTTTTTTGGTCACATAGAGCGATCGTCTCCTCATGATCCGCTAGCTGTGTGTGTGTGTGTGTGTGTGTGTGTGTGTGTGTGTGTGTGTGTGTGTGTGTTTGGTCTCTCCTGTATTTATGAATGTGTGTGTGTGGTGTTCTCTCCTGTATTTATGAGGACAGACAGGACAGACTTTAGATAATGCCAATGAAAAGGTGCAGTCAGTAATCATACGTGATTTCAAGCTCGTAACATTTTTTTGTCACATAGAGCGATCGTCTCCTCATGATCCGCTAGCTGTGTGTGTGTGTGTGTGTGTGTGTGTGTGTGTTTGGTCTCTCCTGTATTTATGAATGTGTGTGTGGTGTTCTCTCCTGTATTTATGAGGACAGACAGGACAGACTTTAGATAATGCCAATGAAAAGGTGCAGTCAGTAATCATACGTGATTTCAAGCTCGTAACATTTTTTTTGTCACATTGAGCGATCGTCTCCTCATGATCCGCTAGCTGTGTGTGTGTGTGTGTGTGTGTTTGGTCTCTCCTGTATTTATGAATGTGTGTGTGGTGTTCTCTCCTGTATTTATGAGTGTGTCACATTGAGCAATCGTCTCCTCATGGTCCTCTAGCTGTGCGTTGAGTACACATGGTCCCAAGCAATTGTTCCTCAAACAAAAACGAAACCCTGAATTGAGTTCCTCTGGGAATACTGAAGGGAGGTGTGAACTTCCTCTCTGGTGGGTTCTGTTTGGTCCTCGTTTGAAAAATAATGTGTGTTGTTTCGGACAAAAGCACCTGCTAATCATTTAAAATATAAACTTAAAATGTATAATCGCTGACTGCATCTTTAATTTGGTCCCAAAAAATGATTTACACAAATGCATTTTTGTATGTGTGTTTATGTAAGTGTCTGCCTGCATCATATGAGAAGTTGACCACATTTCAAAATATCGAGATATACAAATACATTACTGTAGTCCTGACAGTTAACAAGATAGGCAGTTGTTTGTGTTTGCTGAAGTGGCTGTGTCTTCCATTTTTGTTTCGGAAAACAGGGAAAGGAGCTTCGTCCTTGCCCTCCATCGCACAGATTACAGAGACCGAGAAACGGTACTGTTGCTCTCAGTGCAGCAGGAGTTACCGGCAAAAGAAGAATCTCAATCAGCACGAGCGCACTCACACAGGAGACAAACCATACCAATGCGCTCAGTGTGGCTTAGCTTTCACTCACAAGTGCTTTTTGAAGCAACATCAGCGCATTCACACAGGAGAGAGGCCATACCAGTGCTCTGAATGTAGGAAGAGTTTCACTAATTCGGGATCTTTGAAACGACACGAAAAAACACACCTTGGAGTGAAGAGAGAGAGACCGTACCAGTGCACTCAGTGTGACGAGACTTTCACTGGCGGGGGAACTCTGAAACGACACCAGCGCATTCATACAGGAGAGAGACCATACCGATGTGATCACTGTGGGAAGAGTTTTCACCAAGGGATACATCTGAAAGTACATCTGCGAACACATACGGAAGAGAGACCGTACCAGTGCACTCAGTGTGACAAGAGTTTCACTGACGGGGGAACTCTGAAACGACACCAGCGCATTCATACAGGAGAGAGACCGTACCGATGTAATCACTGTGGGAAGAGTTTTAACCAAGGGATACATCTGAAAGTACACCAGCGCCTTCATACAGGAGAGAGACCGTACCGCTGCACTCACTGCGGCCACAGTTTCACTCGAGACGACCAGCTCCAGAGACACCAGCTAAAGTTCCACAGCGCCGATCTGGAGACTACACTTGAAAAACAACAAAACAAAACAAACAAATAAATGTTAAGAGTTTTTTTTTTAGATTTTGCTCATGTCCCCTTAGCGGATCCATAGATTCATGCACAACACTCATGCCACTATGGGCCTTTTTCCACCGACAGAGAACCGGCTCCGTTCCCGTTCCCGAACCAACATTTGAACCGTTTGTCGTGTTTCCACTAAAACAAAATCCAGTTCGGAACGTGGCACCTTGGTTCGGAAGTCGAACCAAAAAATACTTGTTTTTTCCTGCGAACCGGAGTGGGCGTGTCATTGCGCAATTCAGAGGGGAGAAGGCTAAAAGCATGAGTTTTCCGTCCATATCAACTGTTGCTATGAGTAAACAAAACGATTCAACTAGCATTGCACTGCTGACGTTGACTGGTGTAACTGTGGTCAAACATCGGGTGGGACTGAGGCGAAATGTTGAATTTTCTCTCTCTTTTATTTTCCTTTCAGAAAAAATATCAAAACATTGCCTTCAGGCACATGTACTGCATGCATCAGATCACAAGCATGACTTCTCTGATCTATAACTTTTAACTTCCCATAGAATGGGCATAACTGTAATACATATTAGCATACATAACATAACATAACATAACAGCAACATTATGGAGCCACATACCTTTCAGAAAAGATATCAAAACATTGCCTTCAGGCACATGTACTGCATGCATCTGCACAAGCAAAATAACGTACTACGTAAATATTCTATTGTACACTGAGACACGCCAGACAGAATGTTCGCACACATGGAACAACAGCTAATTAACGTTCAGGGTGACTCGATCGCTTAACATTCGCTGTTATCTCATACATACAGAGGCTATACTGAGACTAAGCATACACACATGACAGATACAGAGTAACTTTCAATGCATTTTTAACTAATATATGCTCGATATACAGTACATTAAAAGCATGGACGTGGCTAGCGTAGTTTACTGCTAGTCACGTTAACCATTGTGGAGAAACTTACGGTTAAACAGGAAAACATTAACAAACTCTGTAAAACCATGCAAAAAGAGGTATGCTCGCTACAGTGTATGTCAAATAATATAATACATGGAAAACATCGAAGTTACCAACTTAAACATCAAGTTACTTTTAGAAAACTGATATACTGTGTGGAGTGCTTTATACAGTGAACCTACCAGATCACAAGCTGATCTGGTAGGGAAACAACACGGGACTACATGCAGCAGACCTGCAGTACACAATATGACCAAGGGTGGCTCCCTTTTACATTTAAACAAGGCTGTTTCATTTTTGGCGAAAATCATAATAATACACTACATTTTTAACTCTGTTACACTGGCATTTTAAATAACTCGTTTCTGCCCTTTTTATGGGACAACTGGTCATATCATTCTCCTGTTTATGCATCTCATTAACAGTTCACAGTCATGTTGGAACAGGAAGTGGCCATCCAATAAAGTTGGGAGCATGGAATTGTCCAAAATCTCTCAGTCAATGCTGAAGCATTCAGAGTTCCTTTCACCGGAACTAAGAGACCAAGCCCAGCTCGGGGATGGCCACTTCTTGTTCCAACGTGACTGTGCACCAGTTCACAAAGCAAGGTCCATAAAGGCATGACAAGAGTGTGGTGTGGATGAACCACTGATCTATAAAGAATACCTGGATAGAGCATCTACGTCAAAATTCTGAAGCCTACATGGGGGCGGCCATTATGGGACCACTTGCCATAGGAATGCATAGACAGTAAAAGACAGTAAAAGAATGTTGCCGTTCTGCAACAATGGAATTGGAACACCTCGCCGCCATTATGGGACCACTCGGGACAGTTCCATTGGCTTCATTGTTGATGGGTCAGCAACAATGAGATAGTCTATCCAGGTATTCTTTATAGATCAGTGGGATGAACTAGACTGGCCTGCAGAGTCCTGACCTCAACCGAATAGAACACCTTTCGGATGAGTTAGAGCGGATCCTGAGAGCCAGGCGCTTCGTCCAACATCAGTGTGTGATGATCAAATGCGCTTCTGAGAGAATGGTAAAACAAATCCCATAAACACACTCCTAATGGAAAGTCTTCCCATACGAGTTGAAGCTGTTATAGCTGCAAAGAGTGGACTGACGTTATATTAAACCCTATGGCAGGGGTCGGCAATTAAGTGTGGCCTCGGGCCAGATATTTTCCAAGCCATTACATAGCGGGCCACAAGTTTACAACCAAAACAATGGCTAATTTAATTCATTAATATCGGAGGAGGTAAAAATGATAGGCGCTCTTGAAATGTCAGAGCAGAGACATTCAAGCAGGCTGATGTAGGTTAAATTTGTCGACTGGTCATTGGGGGCGCTATTATATTCCTGTGTGTTTAAAAAATTAAAATAAACAACACCAGAAAAAACATTTCCACGCGTTGCTGTTAGCTGTCAAAAAATGGCACTATCAAAAAATCTGAAGAGAAAAGTTAACAGCGAAAACAGGATCTTTAATGATGAATGGACAGAGCACTATGCCTTCATCCTCCCTAATTTTATTAATGCAAAGCCCACATGCCTGATCTGTAACAACTAACGAAGGTGTCTCTGCATGCAAAGAGTACAAGACGGCACAACGAAACTAAGCATGCTAATTTAAAGGTTGCGTTCCTAAATAGCCTAACACGCACGCTAGCTATGTTTGAAACTCATGTTTTACTTTTCACAGTTCTATGTGCGTATGTCAGGCCTGTTTAAAAGAAGTCGTGTTTTAATTATCACCATAAGCCTATGTCCGTTGTTTGAATGACAACATGTGTTTTAGGGACTAGCTTGGAATTTGAGAACCAGCGCTGTCCACTGACTTAATTTGTTTTTGCATGTTGTGCGTTCACGCTGCACCTCGCTGTGTGCTTCTTCACTCGTATTCAGATGAAACAAATAGCTAAGCATTTAGATTGATTGAAATTCTTTTGTTCTGGAAAGTTACGTTTCAAAATAAAGAGCATGTTTGAGACTGGCAGTCCGACTTTTTTTTCCCTAATTCTCTGGTTCAAAAGATCTCACGGGCCAGATGTTTTTGCTTGCGGGCCGCCTATTGCCGAAACCCGAAAAAAAAACCTAAAGACCCTCCTGGCACGGCGCACATTATGTGTGGCCCAATTAGACGACAATTGTTTTTGAATCAGAAGATGTTCCTCTGTCCAGCAACAGTAAAACCATCCACCAAAGCCACTGCGAATGTGAGATAATGTCTCCTAACAATTACCAATTTTAGAGGGATGAAAATTCTGCTTTCAGTGGTGCAGATAACCCCCTAGTGCACCTTTTGGTCTTTAAAACTATTCTACCTAAGCTCTATGGAAACATAAAGTTCATGTTCATATCTTTATCAGGATAATCAGGGTAGAAATGGCAATTTCAGTCATTTTCAGCCATGAATTGTTGGATTTTTGAGGTTCTCTGAGAGGGGCCCCAGAACTCCACAACAAAAAAGAGTTTTAAGTATATGGCTGTTCATAGTTCCACATACTTATCACATATACAAAGTATGAGCCGATTTGGCCGACCCCCATCTTCCTACCTCCTGTTGGTTTTGCCTGGTTTTCTCGTGCAATGACTCTTAAGATACATTGGAGACATCAGAGCTTGTTGACCAAAGCTTTATTGTAGGCCTGCTTTAAAAGAAATGTTGTGAATTCGGTTTTTAAATACATTAATATTTGACAGCATCAGATTACATAAATTACCCATTTATCTTATTAATGAACCTAAATGAAGCCACAGCTTGTGTGTGTGTGTGTGTGTGTGTGTGTGTGTGTGTGTGTGTGTGTGTGTGTGTGTGTGTGTGTGTGGGCTATTAATTTGGGCCCGGGGCCAGTTCATCAAAACTGAAGCAAAACAAGGGGCCGGAGAATATGACTATAGTAACAAATAAAGAAATTGACACAACATGTAGGAGTCAATATATTCTATTTATTTTGTATGCAGAACAACATATGCTCATTGTGTTGATTAAGACATGGGCCCAAGGCATTGCTACGTTCAAATTCAAATGTCACATTCAAACGGTCCCCTTTCTAAAACAGAAATGCAGGTAATTGGTAACTGAATGCAAATCATACTTTTTTTCCTTCTAAAAAAAATCAAATAGACTGCCCCATAAATTCACACAAATTAATGCTGCTCTCACGTTTGTCTATTTTGAAGATAAATCAGACACCAGCAAATAAGTATAAGTATCCATTTTTGATCCCGTCAGGGAAAATCGTTCTCTGCATTTAACCCAATTTAACCGAATTAGTGAGAACACACAGTGAGGTGAAGCACACACTAACCCAGAGCAGTGAGCTGCCTGCCCAACCAGCGGGGCTCGGGGAGCAGTGAGGGGTTAGGTCAGGGGTCGGCAACCCAAAATGTTCAAAGAGCCATTTTGGACCAAAAAAACAAAAAACAAATCTGTCTGGAGCCGCTAAAAATGAAAAGCCTTATGTAAGCCTTATATGAAGGTAACACAGGCTGTAAGTGTATATTATCTATATTAGCCTACTATCAAAATGACTAAGTAGGCTATAACGAGGCTACATAATGAGCTTTCATGATTAAATGTTTTTCCCTACAGCGCATCTCGGAGAGAATGACACACCACGTGACTACTCCGCTGGTGCTTTAAGTTCAACTTCGTGTAATCACCGCCCGTGAACCGTTGTTTTCCACGTTTTAATATCTCTCAGGTTGCAACAAAATTTCTCCAGAAGTAGGCTACTGCAATCGCACTTTTTCTCTCAGTCCCAACTGGGTAGTCGGCTGCAAATGTAGCATGCCTTCCCTGAAAATGTCTTTCTAAATGTCTCTCTTTTTGTTGTTCGCCAACTTCTCATTACAAAGCAAGCAAACATGCAGGCAATCCTTCCGCAACGGCAATGAAAGCAAATGATTCGGTCCATTCTGCCTTAAATTCTCTGATCTCATCGGCTATCTTTCTCTTTTTCCCTTTGGGATCCATGCCATGGCCATGCTGACACCCGCCGGTTTGTTTACAACCACAGCCACCTGCATGGCACGGCGCCGCCCTGAAACGTGTGTCGCAGGCAGGCTAGGCCTATCAAATCTTCGTTGACAGAAATGTTGAACTTTAATATTTATCATGCACATATTTACAACATTGGAAAACGTTAAGAGTGTTTGTCCTGATACAGAAACCATATTAAAACAAACAAACAAAAATCCCCCCATTCATTTTCATACATTTTTGAAGACGCTCAGGGAGCCATCAGGGTTGCGCTAAAGAGCCGCATGCGGCTCCAGAGCCGCAGGTTGCCGACCCCTGGGTTAGGTGCCTTGCTCAAGGGCTCTTCAGCCGTGGACTGGTCGGGGATCGAACCGGCAATCCTCCGGTTGCAAGCCCGAAGCCCTAACCAGTAGGCCACGGCTGCCCCCACCTACATGTTGCTATTCACTACTGCCGTTCTCACTTTGGTCTATTTTGAACATGAATCAACCAGCAACATCACAGACATTTAAGATTGCAGTCATCTGAGAGACAGGAAATGCCAAAAACTGAAACCAAAGTGCATAGTTCAAGTTCAAGTTCAAGTTTATTATAGCCATTTCAACAGTATGAAATACAATTGATAGGAATGTGTTTTGGTATGCTCACATATAAGACACATAATGACAACACATAGCACAGGGGTAACAACACTTAATTTACATCACTCAGTTTTGGGTGAGCAATATTAGATATTTAGAATTGCATTCACGGACAAACACCAACAAATGGAACAATACAACCAACAGCAAACTGGCATAATGTTACATATAATTACAATGAAACAACATTCATGCAAAACTCACTTCAACCGTTGATATTGGGCAGTGAGTGTGTGTGTACACAACATAACAAGGCAAAACTCACTTCAACCACAGATATGGGGCAAAGAGAAAAATAACATTGATGTGGCACAGCTGTGCCTCTGACATTTTTTGATGGAGAATTCTTTCTAACCTGTATGTAGTGTGTACTTATAGTGCTGTGTGTGTGTGTGTGTGTGTGCGCGTATAGTGCTGGCTAACCTGTGTGTGTGTGTGTGTGTGTGTGTACGTAGTGCTGGTTAACCTGTGTGTGTGTGTGTGTGCGTACGCATAGTGCTGGTTAAAGCAACACTAATGAGTTTTTTGTACCTTAAAATAAGGTTTCCAAAATCATGTCAGCGGTTCATCAACTCGTAACCGAGTGAACGGCACTTCTGCATTCTCCTCTATCGGTATTTGCTGGTAAACAAATAGCATGCGTGCAACAAAGGAAAAGTGCTTAGTGTTGCTTTAACCTGGGTGTGTGTATGTATAGTGCTAGCTTACCTCTGTCTGTGTGTGTGTGTGTGTGTGTACGTATAGTGCTGGTTAACCTGTTTGTGTGTGTGTGTGCGTGTATGTGTGTTAGTACTGGCTAACCTGTGTGTACGTATAGTGCTGGTTAACCTGTCTGTTTTTGGATGTGTGTGTGTGTGTAGTGCTAGTTAACCTGTGTGTGTAGGTATAGTGCTGGTTAACCTGTCTCTGTGTGTGTGTGTGTGTGTGTGTGTGTGTGTGTGTGTGTGTGTGTACATATGTATAGTACTGGCTAACCTGTATGGTGTGTGTGTGTGTGTGTGTGTGTGTGTGTGTGTGTGTGTGTGTGTGTGTGTGTGTGTGTGTGTGTGTGTACGTATAGTGCTGGCTAACCTGTGCGTACCTATAGTGCCAGTTAACCTATGTGTTTTTGGGTGTGTGTGTGATTGTCGAGGGATGATGGTGTGGAGGCAATCGTCGGAGCGGTCTTCGGGGACTCATTTCTGGGAGACAAGAGAGCAACGGGGTCATTAGTGATGGCATCCACTACACATTAATTCCTGTGTGTGTGTGTGTGTGTGTACAAGAGAGCAACGATGTCATTAGTGATGGCATCCACTACACATTAATTACTGTGTGTGTGTGTGTGTGTGTGTGTACAAGAGAGCAACGATGTCATTAGTGATGGCATCCACTACACATTAATTACTGTGTGTGTGTGTGTGTGTGTGTGTGTACAAGAGAGCAACGATGTCATTAGTGATGGCATCCACTACACATTAATTACTGTGTGTGTGTGTGTGTGTGTGTGTACAAGAGAGCAAAGGTGTCATTAGTGATGGCATCCACTACACATTAATTACTGTGTGTGTGTGTGTGTGTGTGTGTGTGTGTGTGTGTACACAAGAGAGCAAAGGTGTCATTAGTGATGGCATCCACTACACATTAATTACTGTATGTGTGTGTGTGTGTGTGTGTGTGTGTGTGTGTGTGTGTGTGTGTGTGTGTGTGTGTGTACAAGAGAGCAAAGGTGTCATTAGTGATGGCATCCACTACACATTAATTACTGTGTGTATGTATGTTAGGGGTTTCACAAAATGCCAAAATCGATCAAAATTACATCTCAATCTTGAACTTCAAACTCAAAGGTAGAATTGGCGATGTAGTCACACCCCCAATCTTTGTGGTGTGTGTGTGTGTGTGTGTGTGAGTGTGTGTGTGAGTGTGTCTGTGAGTGTGTGTGTGTGAGTGTGTGAGTGTGTGCGTGTGTGCGTGTGTGTGTGTGCGCGTGTGAAGTGCTGCTAACCTGCATATGCATCTCCCCCTGCAGAGTTTCATAAGAGCACACGCTGCCTTCTCCCGGAGACCCCCAGCTGCCAGAAGCACACGCATACAAACAGTCAACAACAACAACACCACAAGTCAAAATGGACTAAACATAATGGGGCAATCGCTCTGTTGCTAGTTTGGAGTTTAACACGGTTTTAAACTTTAAAACTGCTAAACTCCAAACTAGCGACAGAGCGATTGCCCCATTTACATTAATTTTAAGCAAAACAACATTACATACACAAATAAATTATTTTAATGGTTAACAAACTAACATCCTAAATATATGTAGAATGTAATTCAACTGTAGCAGTACTGTACTACTGTATACCGTCTGTGTGTTGCTTAATCTTATAACCATCTGGCGACCACAACTATAGCAATACTGTACTACTGTATAACGTCTGTGTGTTGCTTAATCTTATATCCTTCTGGCGACCACAACTATAGCAATACTGTACTACTGTATAACGTCTGTGTTGCGTAATCTTACATCCTTCTGACGACCACAACTATAGCAATACTGTACTACTGTATAACGTCTGTGTGTTGCGTAATCTTACATCCTCTGCTTCTGACGACCACAACTATAGCAATACTGTACTACTGTATAACGTCTGTGTGTTGCGTAATCTTACATCTGCTTCTGGCGACCACAACTATAGCAATACTGTACTACTGTATAACGTCTGTGTGTTGCTTAATCTTATATCCTTCTGGCGACCACAACTATAGCAATACTGTACTACTGTATAACGTCTGTGTTGCGTAATCTTACATCCTTCTGACGACCACAACTATAGCAATACTGTACTACTGTATAACGTCTGTGTGTTGCGTAATCTTACATCCTCTGCTTCTGACGACCACAACTATAGCAATACTGTACTACTGTATAACGTCTGTGTGTTGCGTAATCTTACATCTGCTTCTGGCGACCACAACTATAGCAATACTGTACTACTGTATAACGTCTGTGTGTTGCGTAATCTTACATCCTTCTGACGACCACAACTATAGCAATACTGTACTACTGTATAACGTCTGTGTGTTGCGTAATCTTACATCCTTCTGACGACCACAACTATAGCAATACTGTACTACTGTATAACGTCTGTGTGTTGCGTAATCTTACATCCTTCTGACGACCACAACTATAGCAATACTGTACTACTGTATAACGTCTGTGTGTTGCGTAATCGTACATCCTCTGCTTCTGGCGACCACAACTATAGCAATACTGTACTACTGTATAAGGTCTGTGTGTTGCGTAATCTTACATCCTCTGCTTCTGGCGACCACAACTATAGCAATACTGTACTACTGTATAAGGTCTGTGTGTTGCGTAATCTTACATCCTCTGCTTCTGACGACCACAACTATAGCAATACTGTACTACTGTATAACGTCTGTGTGTTGCGTAATCTTACATCCTCTGCTTCTGACGACCACAACTATAGCAATACTGTACTACTGTATAACGTCTGTGTGTTGCGTAATCTTACATCCTCTGCTTCTGACGACCACAACTATAGCAATACTGTACTACTGTATAACGTCTGTGTGTTGCGTAATCTTACATCCTCTGCTTCTGACGACCACAACTATAGCAATACTGTACTACTGTATAACGTCTGTGTGTTGCGTAATCTTACATCCTCTGCTTCTGACGACCACAACTATAGCAATACTGTACTACTGTATAACGTCTGTGTGTTGCGTAATCTTACATCCTCTGCTTCTGGCAACCACAACTATAGCAATACTGTACTACTGTATAACGTCTGTGTGTTGCGTAGTCTTACATCCTCTGCTTCTGACGACCACAACTATAGCAATACTGTACTACTGTATAACGTCTGTGTGTTGCGTAGTCTTACATCCTCTGCTTCTGGCGACCACAACTGCGACTACAGTCACGGAGCTGCACACTACTGCCATGGCAACGCCCCACTGGAGACCTGCTGGCTTCTTCTCCTTGTCACCATCTGGAGCTTTTTTTTATGAAAGACATAAAAGCACATGTTCATAACAGGGGTGGAAATTAAAATTTGAAGATGTGACAATCTATCAGCCAATAGCAGATTTCTGGTGAAATTAACCAGCCACTCAATGTTAAAATATTACTTTGTGTCTGAAATCTACCAGCCACTCTCACATTTTACCAGCATTTGGCTGGTGGCTGGTGCTAATTTCCATCCCTGGTTCATAAGCACATAATGACCCGCATATGCATATTAAAATGAGTGTGATTGAGGGAGGAGAGAGGGTGGAGTATAATGCTTGTGCATGTGCGTTTAATTTCACGTAAATTGGGATGTACAAAGGAAAGCTGCGTGGATTGCTGCGTACGCATGGTTTCATATATCTGAATTTTTTTGTGCATACGCTTCTTTCCAGATTTTCGCGTACGCAATGTTTTAGTAGGAATTCCAAGTCTTTGTACATGAGGCTCCAGGTGGGTTGGCGTGTTGTAGCCAAATTCACGGATACTAGTATAGAAGCAAAATGATTTCATGTCAGCTAACCACATCCAGTGGCAATCTTTATAGTGTTGATGTTTGGAGGATTATCATGATTGACATCTTAGCCTGCTCTACACAACAGTCTGTATTACCAGAGAGGGTTAAAGCGGAGCGAGAGGTGCAAAGTTCGATCATTTCCGCGTTCTATCTTCGCAAAGGGGAGGGGGGCTAAATCCCCCTTTAAGCAGACCTGTTAACATTCAAACTGAACTGCTTGCCAATCTGACAAGAGATCGATATCCCACTATGACGTCTTTGCAACACGCCTCTTTAAGCAGACAGGAACTGTTCAATTTTTTCTTCCATAGAGATGCATTATGTTGCTCTATCTTGTCAGTAATTAAGGATCTTTGGTATTACCTCTGCCAAGGAGTTGTTTTCATCAGGGCTTGTTTGTTGGATTGTTAGTTTGTTTGTTGGTCTGTTTGTTCACAAGATAATTCAAAAAGTTATGGATTGATTTTGATGAGATGTTCAGGGAAGGTCGGAAATGACCCAAGGAAGACACGATTAGATTTTGGGAGTGATCCATATCACCGTCTGGATCCAGGAAGTGGTTATGTTTTCGCTTGGCGGAGGTCTGTGAGTGCTTTTCTAGTTGTTGAAGTCATTTTCGTAAGCAGTTTTCAGACACGTGTATTTCGGTAATGTTCACAGAATTCACAGCTGCTATGTGAGTCAAGTCACAGATAAATTCCGCACCTGTCAGTGATGATCGAGGGAAGTATTATGTGTATTTAAAGCGCCCTGGAACGGGAGACTTTTGGGGAAAATGTGGTAATGCAGCAAGGCTATTACAACTGTTTTTGAATCCTCCCTGCTCCCGGTGTAAAAACTACACTCTTCGGCTGTCGCAGCTGACAGCGCGGCCGCATTTAGTAGGCGGCACTGTCTGCCCAGCGAACCTAACCGCAATTGACGGAAATTCTAAATTAGATGTGAACAACAGGTGGCCGTATACATTCTGCATATATACTCCATGTCTGAATGTTCGTCACCAGAGATTTTGCAAGCAATTATCGCAAAATGTGCTGAAAACGGCTAATATGACATGATGATCATCTAAATATCTTGGCATTAGCAGTCCTTTACCTGTGACATTCTTGTGTGTCTCTCTGACCAGGCCCATCTGGCTGAGTCTGCAGTGGTAGCTGCTGCTGTCGTTCCACTTCTTATCCACCAGGAGGCGCCGTTCCACCCTAAAGCCCTCCGGCTCCAACCACGTCTCCATGGGCTCTGCGGGCAGGCTCCGCCCCTCGGCGTCCAGCCAATCAACATCAGGCTTCGGACTCCACCCACTGGAGACGCAGCGTAGACTCAGTTGTGTTTTTCCGCGTCGGTCGGTGAAGATCACTGGCGTCGTACCTACAGCTGGAGACGGCAGAAGAGGACATGACCCATTAGATATAACGAAGCTAGACAGAAGAGGACATGACCCATTAGATATAATGAAGCTAGACAGAAGAGGACATGACCCATTAGATAATGAAGCTAGACAGAAGAGGACATGACCCATTAGATATAATGAAGCTAGACAGAAGAGGACATGACCCATTAGATATAACGAAGCTAGACAGAAGAGGACATGACCCATTAGATATAATGAAGCTAGACAGAAGAGGACATGACCCATTAGATAATGAAGCTAGACAGAAGAGGACATGACCCATTAGATATAACGAAGCTAGACAGAAGAGGACTTGACCCATTAGATATAATGAAGCTAGACAGAAGAGGACATGACCCATTAGATATAACGAAGCTAGATTGAGCTCCAGAACATACTTCAATAGCGCCGCCATCTTGGTGGAGGCAAGAATCGAGCAGATCACTGGAGGCCAATAGATATAATGAAGCTAGACTGAGCTCCCGAACGTACTTCTTGATGGGCGCAACAATCGAGCTGCTACATCTTCACTGAACTCGGGCCCTACATCTTTTACATCAGGGATTCCCAAACTGTGGTAAGCATACCACCGGTGGTACTCGAGATTCCACCGTGTATGTGTGTGTGTGTGTGTACGCTACTCTCACTGACGAGGAGGAACACGCGCACACACACACACGCGGTGGAATCTCGCGTACCACCGGTGGTATGCTTACCACGTGTGTGTGTGTGTGTGTGTGTGTGTTCCTCCTCGTCAGTGAGAGTAGCGTTAACACACACACACAATTTCACTTCACCTATTTCAGAAATCCTACCTTGATGTAGCTTCCTTCTATATCTCGCCAAACTCGGGCCCTACGCCTTTTAACTTAGATGACCAAGCACTGCTACTGCATCTCACCTCTGACTTGGACCTCCATATCAGCGTTGTCATGGTTCCCGTCTCCTGCGTCCGCGGTGCACTGGTAGCGTCCGGCATCCGACAGCCTGACGGAGCTGAGCTTCAGTGACAGGTTACCCCCGGCGATCTGGTCTCGGAACAGGGCCGTGCGTCCACGATACGCTTGGTCCTGGTCCTCCCCATCGCTGTGCACGAGGATGTGTGTCTGGGTGGAGTCTTGGAGTCTGTACCACACCACGGACAGCTTCTCCGCGTTGCCGACGGCAACGTGGGCGGAGAGTGAGCAGGGCAGGACTACGTCTTGTCCCACTTCAGCCAGCAGGGGGCTACCAGGGCCGACAAGCGTGAAATTACCTGGAACACCATAACACACACACAATGAGCTCTCCTCGTGTTAATGAATGGGATGCCTAAAATGCGATGGGCTCTTTTCATCGTTCTCAAAATCTGAAAGTGATCTCCAACAATAACGTTCTTCATGTCGTCATCGTTATAGTTTAGTGTGAACATCGTCAATCATTTTAACACATTGAGTGCCAAAAACGCAACATTGCGTCTTTACAATATTGGATTTTTAGATCCCATGCGTTGAGTGAAACACAATATTGCGTTTTTCCGTTTTTTCTTTTATACATACAGTATATATATATACAAAAATAAACACTCTAACAAACGGCATGTGCAATTTTGGGACTCTGATTAATAGAACGGAGACAGATGATGATCGAAAACTCATGAAAACGGATGATCTTACGAGTTTATCATAACTAAGCTTTTTATGGTTGCCTCTTTGGGTCGAATCAGTGACCCATGCGCGTCTATGGTGGAAACCAGGCCATTTTTGTGGGCATATCACTAGGTGGCAGTCTCGCCCCTCTCCCCAGGTCTAGCTAGATCACTTCACGGAAACTTGAAAATGAAAGATGCAATATCTCCATTTCTAGAAAACAAACAGTGATTTTGATGAAAACTAGCCACTGTTTAGCTTGGGTTTTCTCAGGAACGGAGGCACATAGAAATAAATGGTTTACTTTAAGTCACCTTTCCAACGATGTGTTGTATGTGTTCATATATAACATAGCCTATGTGGCAATTACAAAAATGGTCAACAATGATCTAGATTCCTGACACACACATGCACACACTTCCAAACATCTTGCCATAAAGAGGGAATGCAACACACACACACACACACACACACACACACACACACACACACACACACACACACACACACACACACACACACACACACACACACACACACACACACACACACACACACAGGGAATGCAGCCTACCTGTGGATGCACATGCCACTACCCCACTGCAGAGAAGGATCCAGAGATGTGCTAAGAGGGGGGAAGAACAGAAATGGATCAGCCCTGAAGGAGACACGATGCCCATCTGCAGTCAGTGTGTATAGAGGAGGCTACATTTAAAAACAATAACGTTATGATGTGTTCGGCTACTTGATAATCCATTATCTGGAGTGTTCACACTGTACTGTGGAAAGGCCTACAAGAGAGAGTAAATTTTTTTTTATTATTTGTCATTCACATTAGAAATGGTTTGGCGCATTCTTGAACACCATGCAAGAAAGCTGTTTTCACTCTGGTGCATTCAGAGTGATCTAGAGAGAGGGTGAGAGAGACAGAGAGAAAGGGAGAGAGAGAGAGGGTGAGAGAGAGAGAGCATGATGCCAATTGGGCACCTGCAGAAGACGGCAGGGTGAGCAGTGAAAGGAAGAAACAGATATTAAAATTATCCTGCATTTAAGAATAGACGTGACATGTTATGCATCATTGCTTATCTCGGGTGTCGTGGTTTGATCTATGATCATCATAGAGAGATCATGAAGAAAAGAAAGCACAAAGCACATGCAAAAAAGTTATTAATCTCGAATCAATTCAGGCAAAGTAACGTTATAGTAAATAAAACCTACAATAATTTAAATGCAGAAGCAAGCCTGCTGTTATAGTGTCCGGTAGGCAACAAG
>NC_084994.1:6459364-6621864 GCF_963854185.1 Sardina pilchardus
CGGCAACCCAAAATGTTCAAAGAGCCATTTTGGACCAAAAAAACAAAAAACAAATCTGTCTGGAGCCGCAAAAAAATGAAAAGTAACACAGGCTGTAAGTGTATATTATCCATATTAGCCTACTATACAACGAGGCTACATAATGAGCTTTCATGAAAAATGTTTTTCCCTACAGCGCATCTCGGAGAGAATGACACACCACGTGACTACTCCGCTGGTGCTTTAAGTTCAACTTCGTGTAATCACCATCCGTGAACCGTTGTTTTCCACGTTTTAATATCTCTCAGGTTGCAACAAAATTTCTCCAGAAGTAGGCTACTGCAATCGCACTTTTTCTCTCAGTCCCAACTGGGAAGTCGGCTGCAAATGTAGCATGCCTTCCCTGAAAATGTCTTTCTAAATGTCTCTCTTTTTGTTGTTCGCCAACTTCTCATTACAAAGCAAGCAAACATGCAGGCAATCCTTCCGCAATGGCAATGAAAGCAAATGATTCGGTCCATTCTGCCTTAAATTCTCTGATCTCATCGGCTATCTTTCTCTTTTTCCCTTTGGGATCCATGGCATGGCCATGCTGACACCCGCCGGTTTGTTTACAACCACAGCCACCTGCATGGCACGGCGCCGCCCTGAAACGTGTGTCGCAGGCTATCAAATCTTCGTTGACAGAAATGTTGAACTTTAATATTTACTATGCACATTTTTACAACATTGGAAAACGTTAAGAATGTTTGTCCTGATACAGAAACCATATTAAAACAAACAAACAAAAATCCCCCCATTCATTTTCATACATTTTTGAAGACGCTCAGGGAGCCACCAGGGTTGCGCTAAAGAGCCGCATGCGGCTCCAGAGCCGCAGGTTGCCGACCCCTGTCATTAGATAATGAAGCTAGATTGAGCTCCAGAACGTACTTCAATAGCGCCGCCATCTTGGTGGGGGCAAGAATCGAGCAGTATCTACAGCTGTAGACTGCAGAAGAGGACTTGACCCATTAGATAATATAATGAAGCTAGACTGAGCTCCAGAACGTACTTCAATAGCGCCGCCATCTTGGTGGAGGCAACAATCGAGCAGTAAATCACTGGAGGCCAATGGCGAAACAGGTGTCTGACTGCCAGGCAAGCGTTGCTCATACAGTAAGGTGTTTGCCCTCACCAATATGGCGCCACGTCGATGTATGCCACCTAATAGAACTCGACGGACAATGCGGTATCTACTGTATCTATAAACATAGCATTTTAAACAAAAGGAAACAGGTATTCTGTGTTTGTATAATTAGTGATATGGGTGGGATTAAATAAGTGTATCTATTCATGGGTTTCATCAGGTCCCTTTCCACAGGTGTATACAATCAAGCACCATGCAGTCTGCATTGATAATCAAGGTGCTTGATTGTATACACCTGTGGAAAGGGACCTGATGAAACCCATGAATAAACATAGCATTTAACAAAAGGAAACAGGTATTCTGTGTTTGTATGATTAGTGATATGGGTGGGATTAAATAAGTGTTTCACTTCTCCCCACTGCCTTTCAAATGTGTGTAAAATAAGAGATTCTTTTGTTTTTGTGTTGTTTTCTGCCATTGAGTGAATGGCATATGTGTTTTGTCACATTTGAAATAAAATTAAATCAATCAATCAATCAACATGACCTTAGAGAGGGTCTTAGAGTCTCCTCATGGTAAATCAGTGTAGCATTGTCATGGGTTTGAAGCCATTACTGCTCAAAGACAATGTTCATTAATCTGATACACTACTTTCCTTGATGCGTGTGACATAGGTGTACTCGTTGGCTAATAATGACGCAATGACGCATCGAGTGCCGTCCCATTTCACAGGTAAAGATTTCAATCCCTTAACACTTCTCACTCCGTTGTGAAGGGGCACTCCCCAGTGAAGGGCACTTCAATGAAGTGGTAGGGTGAAGGGAGGACTATTGGGACAGGGCCCATATACCGGTTAAATTTCCTATCAAATCACAGCACTACACCTACAGTATAGGACTGAGATAATGGAGCTCTGCACCTTCAACACTAAAGGTTTGACAGTGACAGTGTATTTTGCCCACAGTGCAGGTGCACTGGCCAGACTGAATTCAGACGCACAGAGTGGGAAGAGTCAGGCCCAACTTAGATAGATAGATAGATAGATAGATAGATAGATAGATAGATAGATCAATCACTGATTGCATGTGATTGGTTTCTCAATAGGGCTCGGGAACAAGCCTTGCATTCTAGGAATATAGCCGCCATATTGGTAGCGCACCGAGCGCAATATCCATTCATTCAGATGCAGAAGACAAGAAGCAGAAATGTAGTATTAGCGATTCTTTTCCTCTTGCGATCATGGGTGGTGCTGTTACACCCCACTACACAGCAACATATGACCAAGAAGGCAACAACTAAGTAACAGGAACACACTTATAGGCGGGAGAGTAAATCCATAGTAATCCATAGTAAACTAAGGAGTGAGGCTGCCAATATGGCTGTGCCCGCGCAGTTTTCACGTCATGTCCCCTAGTCCTATTTCACTTCACCTATTTCAGAAATCCTACCTTGATGTAGCTTCCTTCTATATCTCGCCGAACTCGGGGCCTACGTCTTTTAACTTAGATGACCAAGCACTGCTACTGCATCTCACCTCTGACTTGGACCTCCATATCAGTGTTGTCATGGTTCCCGTCTCCTGCGTCCGCGGTGCACTGGTAGCGTCCAGCGTCCGACAGCCTGACGGAGCTGAGCTTCAGAGACAGGTTACCCCCGGCGATCTGGTCTCGGAACAGGGAAGTGCGTCCGTGGTATGCCGGGTCCTGATCCTCCGTCTGGTCCTCCCCATCGCTGTGCACGTGGATGTGTGTCTGGGTGGAGTCTTGGAGTCTGTACCACACCACGGACAGCTGCTCCGCGTCGCCGACGGCAACGTGGGCGGAGAGTGAGCAGGGCAGAACCACGTCTTGTCCCGCTTCGCCCAGCAGGGGGCTACCAGGACCCACTAGCGTGAAATTACCTGGAACACCATAACGCACACACAATGAGCTCTCCTCGTGTTAATGAATGTGATGGGCTCTGATTGGCTGTTAGCTTTGTAGCATCCTCATTCTTGCCTTTTGTCATTTCACAAAATAATCGTCATCGTAATCGAAAATCGGATTTTGAGAGAAGATAAACAAGATTTTATTTTAGGGCAAAATCGAACAGCCTTACTGAGTCATATCATATATAGAGTCCCAAACAAACAAACAAACTCCGATGAAAACATAACCTCCTTGGCAGAGGTAATAAATGGTCCGAACATCTTGCCATAAAGAGAGAATGCAGCCTAGACACACAGCTTACACACACACACACACACACACACACACACACAAACAAATGGTCCGAACATCTTGCCATAAAGAGGGAATGCAGCCTAGACACACAGCTTACACACACACACACACACACACACACACACACACACACAACAAATGGTCCAAACATCTTGCCATAGAGAGGGAATGCAGCCTACCTGTGGATGCACATGCCACTACCCCAGTGCAGAGAAGTAGGATGCAGAGATGTGCTAAGAGGGGCGAAGAACAGAAATGGCTCAACCCTGAAGGGGACACAAAGAACAGAAATGGCTCAAGCCTGAGGGAGACACAATGCCCATCTGCAGTCAATGTCAAGTGTCTAGTTATAGAGTACATTTAAAAACAATAACTTTATGATGTGTTACTTTATGATCAGTTATCTGGAGTGTTCACACTGTACTGTACTGTAGGCCTACTGTGTAAAGGCCTACAACAGAAAGAACGTTTTTTTTTATTATTATTTGCCATTCAGATTAGAAATGGTTGGTTTGGTGCATTCTTGAACATCATGCAAGAAAGTGGTCGTCACTCCAGTGCATCAGAGTAGTCTGAGACAGTATGGTGGCCGACAGGTGCAAACGACGTGCAACTTAAGACAACACATGCACAAAACACGTGCAAATAGAGAAAACACAAACAATTTCAGAAAACATCATCTTCATTTGACAACACGTGCACAATGCACATCATTTCGAAAAGGTGCTGCAAATTCAGATAGCATCTACATTTTAGCTGCCAATTCACTCAACACTTGCAATTCAGAGAGGCGCTCCGAAATTCACAATAAATGTAAATCAGAAACGCCAACAAAACTCACAATACGTATGTTATCTGTTACAGATATTGACTACATTACAGTATCAATATATTGAGATAACGTTAGCTAGTTGGTTGGTGAACTTACTGATAAGTATGCTAACGTTAGCTTACCCGTCATAGGCTACTAGCAATGTCGCCACAGATGCTAGATGATAGACGCCGCCGCGTTGTTCAGGTAGAAAAACACAACTTAAACCCCGATGTATATCTGGGTCCTAAAGAGCATCTCACAAATTCCCATGCAGATTTAGAGAACTAACGTCAACGTTTGTCCTTCAAGCGATTTGTCTGCTGCTCCAAAATCGTTCGATGTCAACCTATTTTTTAGTCTGTTTCACCATGACAACGAGTCGAATACTATCGAGATCGCTCGTTGTCGAAGAGTCTATCAGTAGTTTGCATTTTTCACATGTTGCATACACCTCTTTCAACACTGCATTTCGGTCGTTGCTTTTACCTTACAAAAAAAGCCTATGCCAGTTTCCTATCCAACTGCTGCCTGCAGCCTACTTCCAAAACTCCAAAGCTGCGGTCAGATCCACCACTCAATAACACTCAATAACAGTTTGTGTGATGTTACTGAATCCCAACAATTTCATTTTCAAACAGCTAGATGACTGCAGTCTGCACCCGTTTACTCGGGTTTTGGGTGGTCGTTTGGATAGGGTGTATTTCATACACAATCTGGTAGCCTGCTCTTAGAAAGGCCGAATAGATCAGTATGAACAAATATATTATATGTTGTCTAAAACCATGTCCTGACCTGCACAACAATGTTCATAAAATAATTTTGCATAACTATAGGGAATATTGAATATTGTTTTGATCCACAAGCATTACAATCATATTTTTCTAAATAATTGAATGCCAGCTGATGTATTCTAAATACGCTCACTGGTAAATGACATAAGTCACTGTGACTAATAATGTCTGGTTTGAATTATCTGCAGGATCTTGGCTGCTGTTGAGAATGGATGGGTTCTCTCACTGTTCTCCAAAGGTCAGATAAAGGTCACTTTTACAGAATGTATCTCTGGCAGATCCCATCACCAGTTCAGCTAAAACGATGTCAGAAGCCAAAGATGCTGATTTCCAGCGAAGAGCGGGTAAATTAACATGTCATCAGTCATGTATGTGCAGCAGATGAAACAAAGTACTGGAGGGATTTACAGTCTTACCACTCAGAGAGCTCCAGAAAATCTGGGAGGCAGCCATATTTTACAATGGGCAGTGCACAGCAGCATTTCTACCTCAAGCATGTTGGGTAATGTGACTCCACTCTCCTCAGATCAGCTGCACTGTCTGTTTTGCTATACACTTTAGTCATCTGCCATTGAGAGGGTACTGTGATCTTCGGTATGTTTACACTGCAAACTCTGATTCTTGCCACCCAAGAGCTTACAATGCAACTTACCAGTTTGGCAGTTAGCATTTAACACCCAGATCTCCAGTCGCAGCAGTGAAGCACTGACATTGAAAACAGCAACTGACAGATGACAGATGACAGTTTTTTTCTACCCCTTGGCATACACAAATCATAGACACAACGACGTCATAGACAAAAAGGCCTTTAATGTCTTTATAATACTGTCCATCTGATTTAACAGATTTTTTTTTTTTTTTTGAATGTCAAAATACTAAGAAACTCTTTTGTCTGAATTTAGTGTTTTGCTGCCACACTGGAGAAAAATGAATACCCAACACTCGAGGTGAGGGAACTGAAGAAACTAAACAAGAGGAACTTAAACAAATGGTAAAACCACACAAACTTAACAAACAGAACTAAAACGCATACTAGAATCAGGAGCTAAGCCAACAGAACTAAAACAAATGAGCTGAGGAGATCGGCATGATGTAGAGGTCTGTCATGGGCCGATGTGTATGGAAACCATCACCTGTAAAACAAACAAACATCACCTGTAAAACTGAAAAATAAACAAACAGCAGCTCTCCCATTAAAAAAATAAATACAAACAAGGTGAAAGTCAAGGGATATATTAATTTCACATTCTTACGACACAAGCTTGGCAATGGGGTCATTCCACCTCAATTCAACAAATGCCTTCTGCTTGACCATCTCAGATTTCCTTCAAAATTTTACCACCTGAAGAGTAACCATTTAAACTGACTTAGCCAAAATATTAGATTGGTATACCTAATACGTCCAGAGAAAAACGTTTTTGAACATGGTACCCCCCTTCTGATTTTTGGCACATTGGCGCCCTCATCTAAATCTGCAGCAAAGTTCAGATGTCATTATCTCAAAAAGTGTTCAAGCTAAAGACTTCAAATTTTCTGGGAATAATGATTGCTACCTATAGATTCCACATATTCATTCGTAGGCCGTATGTATTGATACTGACTGTGTTTCAATCTTGTGAAATCAGAAGAAAAATGGCAGATTTTTTTTCAACCCCCACATTGGGTGCTCCATTACACAATTTGTAAACAAAATGTTTGACAAATGGTTATATCTCTCTACAGAAGTGTTTAAGCTGTCTTTGAAAAAGTAATGAAGAGGTGTCTATATTGCTTTTTTGTTGGAAGTATTGTAACACAAAACTGAAAAATAATCAATTTGGATGATATTGTATCTCCCCATTACAGAGGTATGACACGCTATACCAATGAATTGAACACATCTCCAGAAAGAGTATGGAATGGGCTTTCAGACTGTGAAATTTCAAGATGGTATTATGGCTGCAGTTATTAAAAAACATTTTTTAAATATTGGTCTATTACAACAATTAGCGTTGCTTTTTTGTGCTATTATTTAATGATTTCATAATCCTTGTCTTATTCCTAAGTATCAGATGTTTATGTCTCATACTGTTCAACATTTATATTTTCATTTACTTGCTGAGTGGTGAACTAATAAAATATTTCCTGTATTTCCGAAATAAATTGCTGCTGTCACCATTTAATGCCACTAGATGTCACTGTTCATGGATATCAGCAATGTGTTGTTATAGTAGACCAATATTTCAAAAATAACATTTCAATAACCATAGCCATAATACCATCTTGAAATTGCACAGTCTGAAAGCCCATTCCATACTCTTTCTGGAGATGTGTTCAATTCATTGGTATAGCTTGTCATACCTCTGTAATGGGGAGATACAATATTATCCAAATTGATTGTTTTTCAGTTTTGTGTTACAATACTTCCAACAAAAAAGCAATATAGACACCTCTTCATTACTTTTTCAAAGACAGCTTAAACACTTCTGTAGAGAGACATAACCATTTGCCAAACATTTTGTTTACAAATTGTGTAATGGGGCACCCAATGTGGGGGTGTGAAAGAAATCTGCAATTTTTCTTGTGATTTCACAAGATTGAAACACAGTCAGTGTCAACACATACGACTTAGGAATGAATATGTGGAATCTATAGGTAGCAATCATTATTCACAGAAAATTTGAAGTCTTTAGCTTGAACACTTTTTGAGATAATGACATCTGAACTTTGCTGCAGATTTAGATGAGGGCGCCAATGTGCCAAAAATCAGAAGGGGGGTACCATGTTCAAAAATGTTTTTCTCTGGATGTATTAGGTATACCGATCTAATATTTTGGCTAAGTTAGTTTAAATGGTTACTCTTTAGATGGTAAAAGTTTGAAGCAAATCTGAGATGGTCAAGCAGAAATTTTCTCTAAAATCCGTTGAATTGAGGTGGAATGACCCAATGACTTTTCACACAGATATCTGTTTCTCGAGGTCATGAGAACTGTCAGTTCGGAAACAAATAATAATAATTAAAAAAAAATCTCTAGAGTCACAATACATATTTTACTCTGCTGTTGTAAATAGCAAACGTCTCGTGACTGGTCCCCCCTGTCTTTGTAGGCCACCCTGCAGGTGTGTGTGTGTGTGTGTGTGTGTGTGTGTGTGTGTCTCTACCTCAGATGTGCACGTCTGCGTGCTGTATGTGGTCCTTGTAGGCCACCCTGCAGGTGTAGGTGTGTGTGTGTGTGTGTGTGTGTGTGTGTGTCTCTACCTCAGATGTGCACGTCTGCGTGCTGGATGTGGTCCTTGTAGGCCACCCTGCAGGTGTAGGTGTGTGTGTGTGTGTGTGTGTGTGTGTCTACCTCAGATGTGCACGTCTGCGTGCTGTATGTGGTCCTTGTAGGCCACCCTGCAGGTGTAGGTGTGTGTGTGTGTGTGTGTGTGTGTCTACCTCAGATGTGCACGTCTGCGTGCTGTATGTGGTCCTTGTAGGCCACCCTGCAGGTGTAGGTGTGTGTGTGTGTGTGTGTGTGTGTGTGTGTGTGTGTGTGTGTGTCTCTACCTCAGATGTGCACGTCTGCGTGCTGTATGTGGTCCTTGTAGGCCACCCTGCAGGTGTAGGTGTGTGTGTGTGTGTGTGTGTGTGTGTGTGTGTGTGTGTCTCTACCTCAGATGTGCACGTCTGCGTGCTGTATGTGGTCCTTGTAGGCCACCCTGCAGGTGTAGGTGTGTGTGTGTGTGTGTGTGTGTGTGTGTGTGTGTGTGTGTGTGTGTGTGTGTGTGTGTGTGTGTGTGTGTCTCTACCTCAGATGTGCACGTCTGCGTGCTGTATGTGGTCCTTGTAGGCCACCCTGCAGGTGTAGGTGTGTGTGTGTGTGTGTGTGTGTGTGTGTGTGTGTGTGTGTGTGTGTGTGTGTGTGTGTGTGTGTCTCTACCTCAGATGTGCACGTCTGCGTGCTGTATGTGGTCCTTGTAGGCCACCCTGCAGGTGTAGGTGTGTGTGTGTGTGTGTGTGTGTGTGTGTGTGTGTCTCTACCTCAGATGTGCACGTCTGCGTGCTGTATGTGGTCCTTGTAGGCCACCCTGCAGGTGTAGGTGTGTGTGTGTGTGTGTGTGTGTGTGTGTGTGTGTCTCTACCTCAGATGTGCACGTCTGCGTGCTGTATGTGGTCCTTGTAGGCCACCCTGCAGGTGTAGGTGTCGCCGGGCTGCGCTATGAGGGTGCGGCGCACACTGACGCCCCCTACTGGGTCCCACTCGGAGGTGGCCGCGTCGGTGGTCAGCTTGATCTTCTTGCCGTCCAGCCAGTCGACGGCCGGCTTGGGGCTCCACCCGTGAGACCTGCACACCAGCTTGCAGCCGTCGGCTTCACACGCCTCGACGGAGATCTCGGGGACGGACCCTTTGGCTGGGGACGAGTCCAAGAACAAGGGACATCATGAGTGTGTGTGTGTGTGTCCGTGTGTGTGTGTGTCTGTGTGTGTGTACCTCGGCCTGTGAGTTGAATAACAGCATAGTGCTGCCATATTGTGTGCGTGTGTGTGTTTCAATAAAAGGAATATAATGTCCGGTACACTGATATTTGCTCCCGTTTAATGTTAAAGGCAAGCTACGTTTTGACCCTACTGGGTCTTCATCAGGCAAAACAAAAAAAGTTCTGTGTGTGCGTGCGTGTGTGTGTACCTCTGACTGTGAGTGGCACGACTGCGTAGCGCTGTCTGGTGCTGGACTGCAGCACGATGCAGATGTAGGTCCTGGTGTGTGTGTGTGTGTGTGTGTGTGTACAGTGTGTGTGTGTGTGTGTGTGTGTGTGTACCTCTGACTGTGAGTGGCACGACTGCGTAGCGCTGTCTGGTGCTGGACTGCAGCACGATGCAGATGTATGTCCTGGTGTCCATCATTCTTGTCTGGCTGAGCCTCAACGACACGTTGCCTTCCTGCAGCTGATCCAGGAACAGCGCCGTGCGGCCCCGGAACGAGTCGATCTGCTCCCGGTTGTGCTCGCGGCCGTTCCGGTGCACGTGGACCTTGTTGGTGGGCTCGTCGTAGGCGAAGGTGGTCCACTGCACGGTGAAGTCGGCGGCGTTGATGCGCGGGTCCAGGGAGCACGGCAACACCACGTCCTCACCCACCAACACCTCCAGGGGCTGCCTGGGGCCCACCAGACGGAAGTCCTCTGGGAGAGGAGAGAGGGGGAGAGAGAGAGGGGGGGGAGGAGAGGGAGGGGGAGGGGGGGGAGAGAGAGAGAGAAGGAGACAAGAGAGAGAGAGAGAGAGAGGAGAGAGAGTGAAAGGAGAGAGAGAGGGGGGGAGGAGAGGGAGGGGGAGGGAGGGAGAGGGAGAGAGAAGGAGACAAGAGAGAGAGAGAGAGAGAGAGGGGGAGAGAGAGGGAGGGAGGGAGAGAGGGGAAAGAAATAAAGATGGTTAAGCACAGACATCTGAGTTCTAATATACTGTACTGCTACATTAATACTCTCAGGGCTGGGCATCTGAGTTCTTATATACTGCATTGCTACATTAATACTCTCAGAGCTGGGCATCTGAGTTCTAATATACTGTACTGCTACAGGTCTCAGAGCTGGGCATTTGAGTTCTAATATACTGTACTGCTACAGGTCTCAGAGCTGGGCATTTGAGTTCTAATATACTGTACTGCTCCATTAGTACTCTCAGATCAGTACTCTGCTGGAGCATCCTCACCAGAGCTGTCCACCTCGTCCTCAATGTCTACAACCTCCAGAGGGCGGTCGGGGCCCGCCGAACGAAACTCCACTGAGAAAGATCATCAGACAGACGGACATTTGAGTTCAAAATATGCTGTGCATCTTCATTGGTGTTTTGTAAACATATGGCATTGATAATTCACATCCCAACTCCACTGGGCAATTTACCTGCGTGGCACTCTCTGCAACAGTGGACCAGCACAATCACGACAAAGGCCGCCAACGATGTAGACACAAAATGAGCCATTGCTGTCAATAGTCAGAAACAACCAGTAAGATACGTCATGTAATTTTCATCTTAGCATTGGGAATGTTATGGCATTAATATAACATACGTTTAACTTCTTTCACTTTAACAGAGCTATCTGCTCGCCACAAGTTGCCCAACGTTGAACGTTACGTATCACCAGAGACACTTTAAAAAGACTTTGGTATCACCCAGTGGGACTGTATCAAACAAGCTAACTATTCATGCTATCGCTGTTAGAACCAAAGAAGGTTGTATAAACGGAACCGCTTGTTTCCTCCTTTCTGTGCTAAAGGTATGAATATTGCCTATAGTGGCAACCGGGTGATATGCGGGATAACGGCCTTGGAGGTGTGCAGCTACGGAATTTATAAAGTCGGGCGGAGGCACCTCGGCCAAAGATTGTCTAGTTACTTTAGCAGCTAGCTGCTAGCTAGCTTTATAAACCGTCTCTGCCTCAGCCGTTACACCGTTAGCACTATGGCTAATGTGGCTAACGTTATAAGTATCAATGTGCTGTTAGTTAATAAATATGTAACTTACCCGCTAATTTCATGAAAAATTAAACAGTCTTTGGCTAACATACCACTTGGTGAATATGGAATGAATAAGGTGGATTACCTTGATATTTTCTCAACCTGACTGAAAGCCAGCTAGATCTTCTAGAAGAGCCGAGGTAGAACTAGTCTAGATCTACTGTACAGTTAGGAAGCTGCCTAATTTGTTACCAGGCAACAGCAGCTCTAGAGAGAACATTCCAGAGGGCAGCACTGATTACAGTCCGTTCTTCTGCGTTTTATGTGTGATGCTTGGTTCACTGTTCATTTTTCTTTACTATGAAAATGGGTGAAATTATATAATTTCTTCATTGCTTTAACATATCACCACAAATGGCTGTTCATGTCATAGCCTATGTGTAATAAGAAGTGCTTGCTAAAATGCTTTGCATTGTGAGGGTTAGGGCATATATTACACATGTAGCCTACTTTGCAGACATGTACACAAAAATACATTGTATGGACAACATAAGTGATATTACATATCGTTTCATAGGTTGTTACACTGTGCTCATTATGTAGATACACTGAAAGCAGGACTCCGTAAAAGACTGTTACCTATCTTTTTAAAAAATCATATTTTATGTTTTTAATCATCATTTACAGCAAGTGATCACAAATAAAAGTTTGTCACGTTTTATGTTGATATATATTTTGATAGCATATGGCATATACTGTATAGGAAGAGAGTCACAAACACAGTACAGTATTACATATACAATATGTTTGTGCAATGTTCAAACAGAACAATTTGCAGTTATTATCTGTGTATACACACACAAAAAAAAAACAACAACCAAAAACATGCATTCAAGATTGTAGATTTCCCTAGCTTTGAGGGTTTATTTGGCATTTTTTATGCTTGGTTTTGTTTTTCGTAATTGGAGTGTTTGTAGAGGCTTTAGAGACCCAAATGTAAGTTTCTTGTCTGAACAGTTTCCTTGTTATATAAATATAAGCACTAGGCTACACCACAGATGTTATTAAAAAGAGAAGACAACAACAAAACATTTGCCTTTTAGCACAAGGCATGAATAAAGGCATATACTGTACTGTATAGGAAGAGAGTCACAAACACAGTACAGTATAGACACATATAATACGATATACAATTTGTGCAAACAGAACAATTAGCAGTTATCATCTGTGTACAAAAACAACAACAAAAAACCAACCAAAAACAAGCATTCAAGATTGTAGATTTCCTTGACACCAGGATACCACTGAACTGAGTGAATTTGACAGATGACTGCGAACAGATGCAGCCGCAAAAGAAGCAAACATATATGATGGGTCATATATGCCCGCCCTTAGAATTGGGACTTTATTGGTTTTGAGGGTTTATTTGGCATTTTTAATGTAGAGACCCAAATGTAAGTTTCTTGTCTGAACAGTTTCCTTGTTATATAAAGATAAGCACTACACCACAGATGTTATTAAAAAGAGAAGACAACAACACAACATTTGCCTTTTAGCACAAGGCATGAATAAAGGCATATACTGTACTGTATAGGAAGAGAGTCACAAACACAGTACAGTATAGACACATATAATACGATATACAATTTGTGCAAACAGAACAATTTGCAGTTATCATCTGTGTACAAAAAAAAACAACAAAAAAACAACCAAAAACAAGCATTCAAGATTGTAGATTTCCTTGACACCAGGATACCACTGAACTGAGTGGATTTGACAGATGACTGCGAACAGATGCAGCCGCAAAAGAAGCAAAAATATATGATGGGTCATATATGCCCGCCCTTAGAATTGGGACTTTATTGGTTTTGAGGGTTTATTTGGCATTTTTAATGTAGAGACCCAAATGTAAGTTTCTTGTCTGAACAGTTTCCTTGTTATATAAAGATAAGCACTACACCACAGATGTTATTAAAAAGAGAAGACAACAACACAACATTTGCCTTTTAGCACAAGGCATGAATAAAGGCATATACTGTACTGTATAGGAAGAGAGTCACAAACACAGTACAGTATAGACACATATAATACGATATACAATTTGTGCAAACAGAACAATTAGCAGTTATCATCTGTGTACAAAAAAACCAACAACAAAAAACCAACCAAAAACAAGCATTCAAGATTGTAGATTTCCTTGACACCAGGATACCACTGAACTGAGTGAATTTGACAGATGACTGCGAACAGATGCACCCGCAAAAGAAGCAAAAATATATGATGGGTCATATATGCATGCCCTTAGAATTGGGACTTTATTGGTTTTGAGGGTTTATTTGGCATTTTTAATGTAGAGACCCAAATGTAAGTTTCTTGTCTGAACAGTTTCCTTGTTATATAAAGCACTACACCACAGACGTTATTAAAAAGAGACTGCATTACCATCCACACAGTTGCAATCTCTCATGAGATTGCCACAAGTTATCTTCTGTACTTGAACTTTCCAAGCATGTCGCTGTGCCTGACAATGAGTGTGGCATTAGCATGGGAGAGGAGGAGGTGGTGGAAGCAGCAGCGCCAGTGGAAGTGGCAGTGTCTCAGCGTTCGCTTGCAGCCCTCTCTTCTCTCTCTCTCTCTCTCTCTTTCTATCTCTCTCTGTCTATCTGTCTCTTGCTCTCTTCTCTCCAAAGAGAAGACAACAACAAAACATTTGCCTTTTTACACATGGCATGAATACAGGAATATGTATAGGAAGAGAGTCACAAACACAGTACTCAAAAACAAGCATTCAAGATTGTAGATTTCCTTGACACCAGGATACCACTGAATTGAGTGAATTTGACAGATGACTGCGAACAGATGCAGCTGCAAAAGAAGCAAAAATATATGATGGGTCATACTGTATATGCCTGCCCTTAGAATTTTCCAACACACACACACACACACACACACACACACACACACGCACACGCACGCTCCCTCTACTAGCACGACCCCAGGCAATTGGGTTGGCACCTTGAGCCGTGGATCTGCCCAGGGTTTCTTCCTGAACAAGGGAGTCTTTTTTTACATAACCTGACATAATGGCACAGTGGAGACAATAGTCTAACTATAAAGCACTCATCACTATAGTCTAATAGACTGTACTGAGAATCGACCAATGCCTAGGCTATACAATGATTTGAAGATAAAGTTATATCTAGAACAACAGTCATCTAAAACTTATTTAACAAAGTTTATGTTTCAGATAAAGTCTCAGTCATCACAGTCACTCACCAAAACTCCTCTCTTCTCTGCCCGTCGTTCCTTCCCCTGTTATCTCCCTTCTCCCTATAAATGTTAAATAAATGTTTTTGTTAAAGGTATACTATGCAGGATTGGCGATTTCATCGCCGGTTTAGCTTTCACTTTTCATTTTCGCTCGTTTTATGCTTGCATATTTCTCTGCAGAGCTTCCCCTACAGCTTTAGCGTGTATATTTGACAAAACTCCTCAATCGGTCAGTCTGCCGTGCCTTTTCATGAGACTTTACATGACACTTCCTGGAGTAGAGCATGGGTGCGTGCCCGGTGTCTCCTGAAGTTGCAAGTGTGGTTTTACCGCTACAGACCACTAGAGCGGCCAAAAAAAACATCGTTCGACCGGTAATGACTCATTTAATCATATATAACAGTATAGAACGAATTGATTAACTGAAAAACGTTGCATAGTATACCTTTAAGACACACAATTCCTCAACTTAAGTTATCATTAGTGGTACAGTTTATCCTGAAAGTAGAGGGCAAAAAGCAGAACATATTTACATATTAAAAATCAGCAGCAAGTATCAGAGAGCAGCTGACCCTGATTTCTAAAGAATGGCGTCGGCATCGGCCTTAAAGGAACACTTCACCGTTTTTTTATATTAAACTATGTTATTCGCTTAATTAAGACGCAGGCATGAAAATGGGTCAGGGGTGAAAAAGGTGAGAAGACTCTTCTCTGACCAACCCCCCGACAATCAAATGTAAATTTAGGTTACGCATGGCTTACGTACTCGTAATGATCCGGGTGTAACTGAAACTTGTCGCAAGTCACACACATAACTCAAACGGTTACGTGTGTTACGTGTGGTCTGAAGCAGTCGCAACTTTTTTTTGGCTACGTTACGAATCATTTGCGAACCATTTGAGTTGTATATCTTTTGCATAGGCTTTGCGTAACGTCTAAGCGCAGTGTGCTTCGAGTAACAGGGCCCACGTTTCTTAAAGACAGCATTATCATGTCAATCAACTACATCTCTGGACAAAACGAACCAGCCCAGTTGATGAGCATTTAATTCAACTGTCACATTAGCCTTTGATATAGCCTACTGATAAAGTCTGCCTATTTGCTTCACCTTTTGCCGATCTAGATGGTTCAAACTGCACGTAGGCCTATTCTTCATTAAAATAACTCGTTATGTCTACATGTTTGTCTAATTTCGCTAATAACATTAGAGGAAAACAACCTGCTACGTTGCTACACTAGTCTCAGCGTCTTTTTCTAATAGAAGTTGAACGTTTCAACTAGCCCACCTGTGAAATCCCTCGGTATCTCTCCTCGCCATGATCACTATTCCACCTGACATCTCAGACGCATCTATCTGCGCTCACAACAGGGAGGCTATACTTGGCTTGCGCGTTCTGTTCGCGTTTCGTCTTTGTCAACAATTAGCTTCCACTAATGTTTATTAAACGCATAGGGGCTATATTCACGCATCCCTTGCTGATCAGACACGTTTTAAATGCGGCTCTGGAAACACCTCAAGATGCGTTAGCGTCTGCGCATGACTCAGTTATAAATTCAATTCACCTTGACCCCCCCCACCCCCCTCAAAATATTTTCTCATCGGATCTGCACGAATCATGTAAGTCACCTATTCATTATTCAAAACGGCGAATTTCGCCGAAAGGTGACGAGTTTTCATGCCTGAAGACGAGTTGATACATACCTCTCACGTTTCAATGCGTGCACTCTCTGGCTCTGGCGCAAGGCGCAACTTTGATAGCACTTAGTTAGCCCAATGCATTCATTAGGATCCAAACAGAGATGAAGTTAGAAGTGACCAAACACCTCCATGTTTTCCCTATTAAAATACAGTTACACGAGTAGTCACATGACCAAGTATGGTGAGACAAAATCAAACGTGGTGCATTTCTAAGCAGGTAAAAGGGATAACTATATTGTGTGGCGGAATAATATTGGGAGCACTTAGTCTCTGCGCAGTAATATCCTCACTCCAAAGGGAAACTGAAAGTGCAAGAGTGAGGATGTTACTGCGCCACACAATATAGTTATCCCTATTACCTACTTAGAAATGCACCACGTTTTATTTTGTCTCACCATACTTGGTCGTGTGACTACTCGTCTAACTGTATTTTAATAAGGAAAACGTGGAGGTGTTTGGTCGCTTCTAACTTCATCTCTGTTTGGATCCTAATGAATGCATTGGGCTAGCTAAGTGCTATCAAAGTTTGAGTGCACGCATTGAAACGTGAGAGGTATGTATCAACTCATCTTAATTAGGGGCATAATGTAGTTTAATATGAAAAAACGGTGAAATGTTCCTTTAAAAAAACATATCTGTCACACTCTAATTTTAATGGATCTCCATGTATTTAAATGGAAGCATGTATTTGAAGTGCTCCACCCTGATATTACCTTTTCCACATTCCATGGCTGGTTGGCTCTTTGTATCCTCCTCAGCTGGTTTGTCCCCCTGGTCTGAAACATGAATATATAATGGTAGTTGATTTAGATGGAAGTGTGTGCTACATACATACATACAGTATATGTACCACTTTTTTGAGGGGGAGAGGTTAGTGAAAGCATATTACATATAAAATGGAATATTTAAAGGAACCGTATGTAAGAAATGTATTTCAATTAATCATAAAATGGCCCTGATATGTCACTAGTCATTAAAGAGAAGAGCTTCCCCTACATCTTTAGCGTGTAAGCACAGCGCAACTTTGATAGCACTTAGCTAGCCCAGTTCATTCATTAGGATCCAAACAGAGATGAAGTTAGAAGCGGCCAAACACCTCCTTGTTTTCCTTATCAAAATACAGTTACACCAGGTAGTCACACAACCAAGTACGGTGAGACCAAATAAAACGTGGTGCATTTCTAAGCAGGTAAGAGGGATAACTATATTGTGTGGCGCAGTATTATCCTCACTCTTGCACTTTCAGTTTCACTTTGGAGTGAGGATATTACTGCGCCGAGTCAAAGTGCTCCCAATTGTTATTTCGCCACACAATATACTGTAGTTATCCCTCTTACCTGCTTAGAAATGCACCACGTTTTATTTTGTCTCGCCATACTTGGTCGTGTGACTATTTGTGTAACTGTGATAGGGAAAACATGGAGGTGTTTGGTCGCTTCTAACTTCATCTCTGGTTTGGATCCTAATGAATGAACTGGGCTAGCTAAGTGCTATCAAAGTAGCGCCGCGCACCAGAGCCAGTGAGTGCACGCATTGAAACACGAGAGGTATCAACTCGTCTAAGTTAAGGGAATAACATAGTTTAATATGAAAAATTGGTAAAGTGTTCCTTTAAGTTATCATTAGTGGTAGGCCTCCAGTTTATCCTGAAAGTAGAGGGCAAAAAGCAGAAAATATTTACATATTAAAAATCAGCAGCAAATATCAGAGAGCAGCTGACCCTGATTTCTAAAGAATGGCGTTGGCATCGGCCTTAAAAAAAAAAAACCATATCTGTCACCCTCTAATTTTATTGGATCTCCATGTATTTAAATGGAAGCATGTATTTGAAGTGCTCCACCCTGATATTACCTTTTCCACATTCCATGGCTGGTTGGCTCTTTGTATCCTCCTCAGTTGGTTTGTCCCCCTGGTCTGAAACATGAATATATAATGGTACAGTTAGTTGATTTAGATGGAAGTGTGTGCTACATACATACATACATACATACAGTATATGTACCACTTTTTTGAGGTGGAGAGGTTAGTGAAAGCATATTACATATAAAATGGAATATTTAAGGGAACAGTATGTAAGAATTAATCATAAAATGGCCCTGATATGTCACTAAACATTAAAGAGAAGAGCTTCCCCTACAGCTTTAGCATGTGTATATATATATATATATATATATATATATATATATATATACTGTATGTGTATGTGTGTGTGTGTGTGTGTGTGTGTGTGTGTGTGTGTGTGTGTGTGTGTGTGTGTGTATATATATAAATTGCAAGTGTGGTTCTTCTCATTCCACAGACTCTAGTCTCACAGACTTCCAGCTGTAAACAAGGAGTGAATGCTCCCTGGACAAACTGCATGGCAGGTCAGTCAAGCAAAACAACGATTTCTAAGTGATTTTATGACTATGAAAATGTTGCATAGGGTCTCTAAGAAATCATGCTCGTTTTGAATATTTATATCACTGACAACAGTGGTCCGGCCAAGATATTGTCATTTTAGAGTGATTTGCAGCCCTCAACTGATGCTCATATGTTGTGTTTTGGTCTGATGTGCCACCCTACACTTATCCACTAATCATGAAGTCAGTAGTGTTTCGGCATCCGGGTACCACAGCTGCAGCTACAAACGTGTAACTTACTTGTACATTTCAAATATTCAAAGTTATGCATGTTCGTGCAAAGTATCGTTATGTTAGTGTATATGGAAGAGGTGGGTCATCGATTTGAAAAGGTAACCTAAGGAATTGTTTGGGAAATAAAAACGGCGAGTAGTCATTGCTAACGTTAGCAATGCATTATCAGAGTTTGTTTCTCTGTCATTATGCTGATGAGGAAAACAACATGCCCTTGAAAGCTAGCAGCCTACGTTCCTGCTGGATCCTGCAGCTAGCTGGCAACCGCGACTCAGAGGGGAGGGGGAGGCGATACACCGCTCCTCAGTATTTTGAAAGTAATTGCAGTACTAGTTTTGGCCGAAATCCTACATACAGTATGGTTCTATAAATGCTAGATAAATATTTTTGTTAACACACACACACAATTCCTCAACTTAAGTTATCATTATCGTTAGAGTTTATCCTGCATGTATCTGAGGCCTAATATTACCAAATTCCACGTCTGCTTGGCACTTTGTATCCTTTTCAGCTGGTCTGTCCCCCAGACCTGAAACTTAAATGTATAAACGGTATAGTTAGTTGATTTAGATTGAAGAGAGAGCACGCCTCTTGTGCAGTAGAAATAAAGCGCAGATTCCCCATACAAATGTTTAATCTAAAAAGATTAGGTTAGTCAAAGCACATTACATAAAATGGAATATTTCATATATATATATATATATATATATATATACACGCTATAAATCTATATAGATACTGTAGATACTGTAGATCAGGGCTCAAAATTAGCACCAGCCACCAGCCAAATGCTGGTAAATTTTGAAGTTGGCTGGTAGCTTTCAGACAGAAAATACTTATTTCCTATTGAATGGCTGGTGGATTTCACCAGTTCATTTGTCTCTGGCTGGTAAATATTCACATTTCAAAAAGTTAATTTTGACCCCTGCTGTAGATAGATAGATAGATAGATAGGCATACAACACACATACATTTTTCAACTTGAGTTATCATTAGTGTTACAGTTTATCCTGCAAATAGAGGGCAAAAAGCAGAAAATATTTACATATTATCAGATATCAGAGAGCAGCTGACCCTGATTTCTAAAGAACGGCGTTGGCATCGGCCTTAAGAATAATGAAAAAAAAAAAAACATATATAAACATATTTGTCACCCTCTAATTTGAATGGATCTCTATGTATTTAAATGGAAGCATGTATTTGAAGTGCTCATCCTAATATTACCTTCTCCTTGTTCCATGGCTACTTGGCACGTTGTGTCCTTTTCAGATGGTGTGGCCCTGGAGCCTGAAACATGAATGTATAATGGTACAGTTAGTTGATTTGGATGGAAGTATACTACTCACATACATATAAATAAGTTCCACTTTTTTGAGGGGGAGAAGTTAGTTAGTCAAAGCATATTACATAAAACAAAGAATATCTCAAGACATTTTTGTTTTAATCTCAATGATCACAGTTTACAGTTTACAGTTTACATCATAGTTTACAGCTCATAAACAGCAAAAAAACAGCATCAGTTTATATTTCTTTCTGTTTCTGTTTTAGGCACTCCGCTTCATGTCATGCCTAACAACGCCCCTTAAGGCTGGCTTACATTGTATGATTTCCAAAATCGTGGGAAATCATGGGAGTTGTACTGGAATCGCAGCATGCTGCTGTCAACTAAATCGATTAGAGTAAGCTGCCAATCTTAGCGGTTTTAAGTCTGTCGGAGTCAGGGCTCGAAATTAACTTTTTCAGACCCCCGCGGCTCATGAATAACATGGGAGATGCTCCGCGGAAATGCCTTCATCAATGAACCAATCATTGGAGCTAATAGTGCTGCTAATATCCAATCAGAAATGCAGGATGACTATACATATCAGAAGTTGTCATGCTGCAGGAAAGTCGAGCATGGGGATCGAAAATGAACTAGTATTAAGTTTAGTTGTTAATAAAACCAAACGTGGAACTTCTGGTCGTGACACAGAAATGATGGCAGCATAGTGGAACAGCTCCCGAGTATTTGAACATTTCCCATGCCTCTTAACTTAATATTTAGTAAGAGGGGCAAAGATGTCAGCTAGGGGCAAAAAAGATGGCAAAGAAATAAAGAACCCAAGGCAAACAGGAACGCAAAGTGGAAATGCTAACATGGCTAGCCCTGACAAAGAGCCCATGGATAATCTAGATTTGATCCTTCAAGAATTCAGAGATTTTCGACAGGATAAATCTCAAATAGAGGAAATCAAAGGAGAAGTAAGTAAAACCAACACTAGACTGGAGGAGGCCGAAGACCGAATCGAAAAGGCAGAAGAAAGATTACAAAATGTAGAGGGTGTTCTGTCAGAAATGCTAAAACTCCAAGCACAAATGGAGGCTAAATTAACCAAGCAAGAGAGCGGCTCACGACGAGTAAACATCCGCCTATATGGGATTCCTGAAGGGGCCGAAAAGGACAGTGCATCGGTGGTAGAGTTTGGAGAAAACCTGCTGGGGGATAATCTGGATATTGCAGATACAACAACTCTACAAATTGAGGGAGCCCATCGTTCACTAGGACCTAAGCCACCGTCACAGGCACAGCCAATCAATCATTGTGAAATTCGCCAATTTTCTAACCAAAGAGACGATACTTCGCAATGCTTGGCAAAAGAAGGGCTTGGTGCATGTATCTGAGGACCCCCACCCTAATATTACCTTCTCCCTGTTCCAGGGTTTCTCGGCACTTTGTATCCTTTTCAGCTGTTATAGCCCTGGGGCCTGAAACATGAATGTATAACGGTACAGTTAGTTGATTTAGATGGAAGTATTCCCCTTTCCCCTATACCTCACCTGTGAGGAAAACCAGTACCAGTCATCAGGCAACTTTGTGCCTGGCCCTCATCACACCTGAAATCCCATCCCTATGACAACCCTACCATCGCCTGCTGTGGTCCCCTGCCCGGATTCCTGGCCCACGCATCCTAGCGACCCATTACTTTCCGAAAATTACTAACTACCTATAAATTAATATTACCTATAAATAAGTTCCACTTTTTTGAGGGGGAGGGTTAGTCAAAGCGTATTACTTATTACTTAGTATAACACTATATTTTGTTCTTCTTTGAGGTAACTTGCATTTAAATCTGTATTTTGAGGGGACACACTGTAGCATGTCTGTAGCGATTGCATTCGAGCAAGTTTAGTCTCCTATTCCCAATTAATCTCCATAGACAAAACTCCCTTACTCTATGCGTTGCTCAGCAGTTGCAAAGCTTTAGATGGAGGCATGTGTCTGAGGATCCCCAACCTAACATTACCTTCTCCACATTCCATGTCTGCTGGATTCCTTGTCTCCATTTCAGCTGGTTCAGCTGGTTTGTCCCTCAGGGCTGAAACATGAATGTATAACGGTACAGTTAGTTCATTTGGATGTGCTACATACATACATATAAAAAAATATATATATTTTTTTATTTGATTTTATTCATGGTACAGTCCAATGCAGTCTTGTCTAACACATAGGCTAGGCTATATCAAACTGCCTGTATGTTAACTTTGTTTTGTTCATAGCACTGGTCCTACAGAGGTTGATAGTTCTGTAGCACAATCCCCCAAATCTCTAACGGTATGTAGTTACAAACACCTCATCTGCTTCACTCTAGAAACCATTTGAAATAAGGTGTCATCATCCATAGCACCTATAGTGTGATGTTTGTAGCACTGTACAGCCCTGCTGCCAGCAACCCTTTATCCTCTCAAATTCAAATTCAAAGGAGCTTTATTAGCATGACTGTTTGGGTACAGTGTTGCCAAAGCCAGTGTTACAGATAACACAGTAGAATCACAAGGGTACAGAACGCACCAACATACAAAACATCAAGACGCATATTCTCTCTCTCTTTCAAACATACAGGCACAAATAACTTATTCTTATCAAAGCATGAGCTGAGCAGCAGGATTTAAAGCTCTCCGTTTGCCTAGGTGTTTTAGGAAATAGAAGCATAATTTTAGCCTAGAAGTTTAAACGCCCCTACCAGTAGCAAATTTAATTTGCTGCCGGGGTAGTCTAGCAACTCTTCCTTGTCTTGGGAGCTGGCAGCTGTCACCACACCAATCACATTGTGTATAGATATTCGACCATAAGTTGCGACCATTAAGCGTGATTTCTGCATCCTGTAACTGCTGCTACTTGAAAACAAGAAGATGAGTGGTTGTAGGGCTATCCTATTGCGTGGAGAGGGAGTTTGAAAGATAACCATTTATCCCATCTTTCCGATTGAGCCCTACGGTTAGTTCACAAGACCCATCTTTATGTGGGTCTGGCTCGTCAGGCTAGCATAATTTAGGCATTTGGATAATAAGAAATAACTTTCATTTATTGTGTGGATAAGTGGTCCCCAGCGATGGGGTATTTTTGCAAGCTACGCAGTAGGAAACGGTAAAACATGTAATTGAATAATGACCTTTTCTGCTCTTCTTCCTCCATGACTTTCTCGTGTAGTAAGTTGTCGGCCCCAAAACAAAGCAAGAAAGTAGAAAAGATAAAGATGCAATAAAAGGGATTTTCCATGGCTGAGTAAAAACACCATCTGCCAAACAAAACAAACACAAGAGTGATGAGTGTCAATATATAACTGCTTGACAATTTTTTTGGCAAGACAGACAATCAAAATGTATGGCATACCTGAAATATGAAATGTGGCCTCCATCACAACAAGTTTCTCAAAAGCAACTCTTGCATCTTGTTGTGTGAGTCTGCACACATATTGATTCCCATTATAAGCAACTAGCCGTCGTTTCACTCTGACGCCATTTGGACCCAGGACTGTCTCAGGTGGTTCTGCAGTTAATAGTCGTCCCTTGCGGTCCAGCCATTCCAGAACCGGCTCAGGCCACCAACCTTCAGACTCACACACAAGAGTGAAGCCGCCATCCTTTCTGATGCCCTCTGGAGTGATCAGGGGGGCTTGTCCAATACCTATAGAACACAACAAATTGATCATTAATAAGTGTGTTGATTACATAAATTTGTCATTGATTATTTTCACTGTGTGGTGTGTTAAAAATACGATATTAATCCTCAAAGAGGCAAAAGGTATGCACAGGCAGGCCGACCTTCGGTACTAGTGTACAAAGCTTTAATCATGACGCCGGAGACAAGTTACAAACACACAAACATCCTAGACGAGCATGAGAGTCCTCTTTTAACATCTATATTTAAACTCAGTTCCATGCAGACATCTAACATCCAAGGTGTTATCTACAAGTAGTTACTGGAAATTTCCCCACAGTGGCAACAATTAACCATTTTACCAGCCGGAGGCAATATTCAACGCCGTTCTCAGTTACCTGCGAGTTCACGTTTTGATTGAAAGTGTGGCATGGGACCATTTTGATTTTAAAACTGACTGACTTAGTTCACTGCAAACACTGTAATATAAGTACAACACGGCTATAACTCAAATGATGTACCACTTAAATTAATATAGCAGTGCATCCCGTATCTACCAGACTGGTAGAATTTCACTACAAAGAAAAGACGCTGTTAGCGAGATTCTACCAGTCTGGTAATAGTAGGCTACATTGTGGCCGAATGTGATAATGCTGGTTACAATACATATTGTATATACATGTACTTTCTTGACAACAATAGGCTACTTAAGGGCAGCATATCCATCTCAAAGAACTTGTAGATCTCTTGGATAGTTTTCTCTGGTTGTTGTGCATCGCAGCTCCTCCGTCTAACGTCAACGCTATGTTGAAACTGAAAGCAAGGTGCAACTGGTGACTGAGAATGGCATCAAATGTTGCCCCTGGCTGGTAAAATATTTAATTCTTGCCACAGTGGAATTTATTTCATTGCTTCAAGACCACACTACGCAACAAACACAATGTATTTTTGTATTTTCATTAAATTCTAGATGAATAGAAAGTTAAATAAATATATTTTAATATAAAAATATAATATCATTAATCTATAGTCAATCTTTAATTCTCCCAACAATTGACTGAGAAAATGTAATCGAATACCCATCCTTAATCAAAACAGGCTCACCTCTTACAAAAACATGAACAAAGACATCGTCATAGTGTGATCCGATCTGTATGAAGCATTTGTAGTCTCCATCATCTGACACCTGGACGCTGCTGAGTTTCAATGAGGTGTTTCCTGTCTTTAGCTTGTCTTCAAACAGAGAGGTTCTACCTTTGTAGGCCTGGATCTGCTTGTCATTTTGCACCCTGCCTTCTTTATAAAGGTGCACCAAAGAGCCCTGTTTATGACGGTTCAGCCTGAACCACTCCACAGTTGTGTCCTCCTCAGCACTCATACTGGGCTTTAGGGAGCAGGGGAGAACCAGGTCCTCCCCAATCACAGCAGAAAGAGGATAGTCTGGACCAAGAACCTGGAAAAAGCCTGTTCACAAAAGAAGGAAAAAAAGTCTGTTCACAAAAAGAAGGAAATTGTCCAGCGTTGAATAAAGTCATCATTAGGACATTGTAAAAACCTTCAAGAAAAGTAACATTTCTAAGGTAGAGAAAATACTTTCACATGAGGAAAATGGTCTGGTCTCCACGAACATTTATGGAGAACTCCTGGCAAACAGAAAACTTTTTGCAAACATTTACCTACGTTTGTTAATTTGAACGCACCTAATTAGTTATATCATTAGAGTAGCATATAGTAGTAATAATAGAAGTGTCCCTTACCTGAACTAACCTTGCACTCAAGGAGCAGAATCATCCAGCAATATATCAAGTGCTTATACGTATAATCCCACATCATCATTCATAAAATAGGTTCACTTGCAAACGTACTGAAGGCGCAGTGATATCGTACGCAGCATCTGAAAATAGTCCCCATAGACAACAAGCAGTAGTAGTGCCAGTAGGTTGCAAGTTGCCTTGATTATTACGCCAGATGAGAGTGTAGTTCCATGTCAAATCAGCCTAGAAAAACGCCAGGTTTCATTTTCAGTTGGTCTTATTGCACTTTCTAACTTGAGAGGAGACACGTTTTAAATGGGAAAATTACCAGAAATCTTAGTCACTTTTAAACATGAAGCTAGCAGGCGAGAAGCTAATGGTCTAATCCGATTCAATGATCTATGCTAGGCTGAAGCTAAAAGTTGTATCGCCAGACTCACAGAATGGCTGGATGAACGGGAACAAGGTAAATATAGATTGTTTTGCTCGAGGGGAGGTGGAAAATGAGCGTATTTCCAAAAATGGCGGAATATCCCTTTAAGGCAAAGATTTTTTGTATTGCAAGTTTTCTGAAATGTGATGTTTAGATATGCAAATGAGACCAGTTTTACTTAAATATGCGGTAATTTGCATATATTTCTAGAAAACTAAATCTGAACAATAGGCACAGTCAGCTTCAAAATAATTGCTGCATTTTGCTTATATATTGGATACCAAAAGCCTATGCAAAGGGAATATTAGATATTACTTCATATCACCTCAGAAATGAGGAAATCAGGTCAAGTCAAAATCAATGTGTTTCAATGGAAGTACATAATAGAACAAATGATTGTCAATGATATGGTATGATGGAAGTATCTAACTGAATGCCAAGTCACATAAGGAAGATATTGACCTTTAGACAACATATCAAGTGAGTTGGCATGCATTGAGATACTTCCATCATACCATATCATTGACAATCATTTGTTCTATAATGTACTTCCATTGAAACGCATTGGTTTTGACTTGACTTGATTTCCTCATTTCTGAGGTGATATGAAGTGATATCTAATATGTTTCTTTAGACACTCTTTAGCTCCAGCTCCTCCAAACTGCATGGTTTTCTTGCATGGGCTCTTGTTAGCATGAGCCACAGATTTTCAATGAGTGGCAAGGCTCTCCGTAGACGGGCTCTGATAACGGAGTCTCCTAGTAATGAGTGGTCAATCAATTTCCCAACAGTGCAATGACAAAATCACTTGAACACAACACACTGGTAAATATCAGTTCACAAATGGAAAATATCATCTTTTCCATAGCACGTGAATGAAGCAGTCTGACCTCATGGCTAGCGGACTGTCTACCATGGGTGGCATCAACACGGACATTTAAGGCTCTTTCATTCGAAAATTCTAAAACAACGATGCTTCAAAATAACATTTGATTAATAAACCTATAATTTTCAGTGGCCATGAGTGTATATTTGAACAAAATGTGGTTTGGTTGTTAAACGGGATCTAGCGCTGCGTTAGAAAAATGCTTAAAATGATGCTAGCTAACTGCAACTTGGCTATTAACATTGTTAGCTGTTCAGCAGTCCAAACACGCTGGAAAATACTTGCTGCAACAGCACACACATCTTTCAAATTCAATGTTTATATTGATCGGCAGAGACGCTGGCCTGTCATTAAGTTTAACGCCAAATAGTTGTGGTAAACAACCTAGCAGCATTAGCTGCTAACAGTGTTAAGACAGCTAATAAAAAGGCGGGCGTCACGGTCAATCAATCAATCGTCACGGTCGTAATCCGTGAATACACAGTACCAAGTGACACGTTATAACGTTAACGCGAATAATAACATGTCTTTAAACGACTCACCAGCAGACGCTTCAAATGAGCATAATAATAACTGTCGAAAGTGGAAACTGGAAAGTAGTACAACAAGTTCAAGTGTTCGGCTGAATGCGCACGTGCAGCTCTCGAGATAAGATTTTTTTTTTTTTTTTTTTTTTTTTAAAACGCGAAGCGTAAAACTCTTTACATCATGGCGCATATCACGTAATGTACGTTCATGTTAACATAACTCCAAGGAGTGTAGCCAACATCCAGAGAAATCTAAACGTTGAACTCGCGCATTATGCGCAATGATATGTTATTATTAGCTTACAGTCCTATTGCTATTTACTCATCTGCCAGGATTGATTGATGGACGCATGCTTCGCTCATAAACCATTTAATTGTATTATTTGTATTTAATATAATATAATTATTTGTATTGTCCGCGAATTTAGCTTAGGCTACTTGTTGTTTTGAAACCCACACATCTCCTTGCAGTTTTGTTCAACCACAAGCAGAGTTGTTTTCTGTGATGGTATTTCTTATTTCCAATCTTGCTATGATCTCAAAGTCTCAGGAGAGTTGTGAACAACGACAGTGTTGTGTTCACTGCTTAATTAGAACTACAGGAAGTAGGTATACAGGATGTTGATATATGATGTAGCCTAGTGATGCTTCCGTACATGCTGCCATGCTGGAATGATGCATGCTTTGTGACTAAGTAAAGTACCGTTCGTTATACAATGTCGACGCCGTCATTCCTTATCTAAAACACTACAGACAGGTAGGCTACAACCCGTCTCCTTTATCGACAACCAGTATATCAGAACATATGATAGTATGACTAAGTATTTATTAAGGCACGTTTTAGCAGTCTTTGTTTTGCGAGGGCTGTTGTGGTCGAAAGCGGCACCGTGTGGTTGTTAAACTTCATTTAATAGTTAATGGTGAAACGGTGAAAATACTGTAGCCTATGTGCTGCGTGCTAAGGGACAATTATCTATTCAATTAGATTTGTTATAGCAGTAGCATGTTATATTGAACTTTGGGTGAATGGTGGACAGAGGCCAGTAAGCCAATTTACCCTCGGGAATATTATTAGCCTACAATTATAGCAGTGATAAACTGTAAAGAAATTGTCCATGTTTTCGCCCATGCATATTGCAAGCACTTCACAAAACTTCACAGTATTTCACATAACTATATTGTATGCATAATGGCCACATGTCCATTACTTATTGTGCAAACATGGGCATGATGCATGCAATAGTTAGTTTGTGAAAAACTGTGAAGCTTTGTTTTAAGTGCTTGAATCATGTTGGCTGCTGCAGTAGTCTATTGTACGTAAGGCCTCGAACTTGTTTCTCCCGGGGAGCTTTTGACTAAATGGACATGGCTGAGAGCTTAGGCTATACCCTGTTTGTTACACTGTGGTCAGCAACTTCTTAAACATGTTAGTTACATTGTGGTAATACAAATCACATGATTGCAATGTTCTTTTCTAAAACTCCTCACACATGCAGAAATACAACAATATATGGACATAGCATGTGATCCATGTGCCATACGCAAGGCATGGCTACTCCAAGTAAGTTAGATAATTGGACAATACAATACATCCATTAAATATACCTCCTTCAGCATTTTCTAACTCATACTGTATGCTCCCTGTTAAGATATTACTGCCTCTAGCAGAATACCCTTAACTTGTGACAGAAGGGGGTCGTGTAACCTGCGTTGTGTGGAACCATAGCGGTCCAGCCCTGCACACGCCCAGACTCGAATCCGCAAAACAGCAGCACCTCGGATCGGGAGTCGAGCGCGCTAACAATCCAGCTAAAAGCCAAGGTTACTAGCTTTCATGCCAGCACTGCAGCACTCTTGAAGCGTCGGGGAGACAAAATATGACGAAGCAGGTAAGTGGAATGAGTTTTGGAGATTCTGATATGAACACAGGCCATTATCATCATATAAATCACTAAATAGCCTACATTTATGCTTTGAGAGGACCATAATGGATTTTGAAATGGCTTGCCACCTACCTATCAAGAGTTTAAAGTTGTGCCAGAGGGGTGCCTGTGCACTGGTGAAGAGTTGAATATCCATGCATTTCCCTGCTTGTTTCCAGATAGTGCTCAATTAACCCAGCCTTAAATTCTGGTTGGCCCTACCAAGCCCAGCAGAAAGCAGATCCTGTAATTTATGAGGCTTCACCATAGCTTCTTCAATAGATCTCCAAGGTAGGCTACTTTAGACTCTGGGTCAATTATGCTTTCATTTCACAAACTTGAACTGGCACTTGTAGCATGAGTGACTTTTTCAACAACACTCTGTTGCTTCTCTGTGAGAGTGTGTGTGTGTGTGGTATATATCACATTGTGATGTGTGTGTGTGTGTGTGTGTGTGTGTGTGTGTGTGTGTGTGTGTGTGTGTGTGTGTGTGTGTGTGTGTGTGTGTGTGTGTGTGTGTGAGTGATCTGTGTTGACTGGTGTGTGTGTGTGTGTGTGTGTGTGTGTGTGTGTGTGTGTGTGTGTGTGTGTGTGTGTGTGTGTGTGTGATCTGTGTTGACTGGTGTGTGTGTGTGTGTGTGTGTGTGTGTGTGTGTGTGTGTGTGTGTGTGTGTGTGTGTGTGTGTGTGTGTGTGTGTGTGTGTGTGATTGGATCAAACCGGTGCGTGTCATTGGTGTGCTTAACATTCCAACCATACAGTATTGTATAGTGATTGTGTCATGCTACGGAACATGTCATATAAATAACTGCAACAAACGTCTATTCTTCCCGCAGATAGCAGGTTAATAGCAGATTGACCAGAATCAAATTCCTTGTTTGTTTATGCAAACCTGGCCATTAAAGCTGATTCTAATTCTGAAACAGACACCCATGCTTTATGCATGTAGGTTTAGAGAAAGACCAATAGGTGTCAGCATTGCACACAGATGTGCTTTTGCCTCACAGTTCATACCTGGCAATACAGGCTAATACAGTGTATACTCTATGTGTCAGTTGGGGAGCTTGTGTGTGTGTGTGTGTGTGTATGTGTGTTTTCTGTGTGTAACTGCCTACTGTACACCAACACAAATGCCCCCGCCCGCCCCATACCATATGTTTACAACTCATACCTCTAACAGCTCAGAATGCAAAACAGGTGAACAGAGTAGGCCAGAGCATATGCCTGCTCTTCCACTGCTCACTGAGGCATGGGTAACATATGAAGGGGAGTCCATATCATTTCAAAAGCATTTTTATTAAACCATTTAGCAGTGTTGGGGATTGTTCAAAACAAAATCAATGGCGGGAGGAAGTTGAGTTCCCGTCGTCTGCTCTTCCGTTAGTGAGGCCAATCAAAATCAAGCAGGAGCTGCTACGTCTCCTGTACTGTATCTTCCATTTAGCAGATGCTTCTATCCAAAGTGACTCACATGTCAATCACATTACAGGAGCCACTGACCCCAGGGCAGCTTGGAGTCCTGTGCCCTTGATCGAGGGCACAACGGTGGGAGCCAGGAATTGAACCCACAACTTTTCATTCCAGCCCACTTTAACCACTACACTCCGTTCTGCTGGGAAGACAGGAAGTGGGCGAGCCAGCGCAGGCCCAGGGAGGTGAGTCAGAACCTGTAGAGGGGATCCCAGACACAGTGGTGGAACGTAAAAAGAGGTGTACCATAAAACAATCTATACATTTGAAGTTAGTTGAATGTTGAAGATATATACATGCATGATAGATTTTAATTTTTGTTACAGGGCATCAAAATGCACTGTTTTGTTATCACACCTTTCTTATTCTCCCTTATTCTTTTTCCCAGATTAATTCAGCTCAAACTACTTAACGTACAAACTTTGTTCAACCTCCATTGTGTAGATCTCCCAAACGACACGTGTGCTACGTAATTTCCGTGTTTGACAACTTATGCTTTTTGAGATATTTGCCATAAACAGGTTAAAATGCCCCATAGTGAATTAATGGGTCAAACGATTGAGCTTAAACTAATCATAATGCATCATAATGCTGCTCTCAACAGCTCCTTTTCTCTCTCCCAGCCTCTGGAACGGGACACTTTCTGTATCTCGCTCCATTCAACCACATAGCCGCTTTATTTGGTATAGCAACCACCATATAGGGGCAGTCGTGGTGTACTGGTTAGGGCTTGTAACCGGAGGGTTGCCGGTTCGATCCACGACCAGTCCACGGCTGAAGTGCCCTTGAGCAAGGCACCTAACCCCTCACTGCTCCCCGAGCGCCGCTGGTTGGGCAGGCAGCTCACTGCTCTGGGTTAATGTGTGATTCACCTCACTGTGTGTTCACTGCGTGCTGTGTGTGTTCACTAATTCAGTTAAATTGGGTTAAATGCAGAGACTGAATTTCCCTCACGGGATCAAAAAAGTATATATTATATTCTATTCTATTCTATATGTACTTTAGCAACAATCGGAATTACCCTAGCAACACAACTGTAACTATCTCTACTCTATATGATATTTTACATCATATTTTTTTTGCATTTTAATGCATTGGTAATTCCTTGGAATTGCATTTCTAGAGAGTTATCAGTGTTATTATTGTCCATTTGTCATATTATGTAAAAAATACGTTACCTATGGAGAATGGTATAGGTAAAGATCACAGCGACAGCATTTAAACCGGTGACGCCAGCAACAACACCTGGAGTAGAAAATGAGCTCTTGAACTGCAGGTAACCATTTCATCAACTTCAGATAAAACAGTGCTGTTGAATCAGTGCATATAATTTCATTAAATTTTCAAAAAATATGGCTTTCTTCCTCATCATCACAGGCTAATCTTCCGAGTACATCATCACAAGGCTGCTCAACATGGAGCATGTGTGTCATGTGTTTCATCTGACTGAAAGTTTTTCAATTGGCCTGCTGTTAATCTGAAAGGGATGTGAAAGTGATGTGAATAATTACCAGGATAACGAACAACTGATCAAAATCACCAAAACCACAACCCCAACCACAGTCACTCCTACAATGAGGTGAAAACGGATTTGTAAAGGATAAACGTGATTCAACCATCCTTCTGCAAAAGATTAAGAAATGTGAATTATTTATAAAACACACACACACAAACAAATTGAAACATTAATTATTGTATAGTATGTTAAGACCAACTGAAGCAGTTAGACTGGATTGTTGAGCACCATTAATGTGAAAGATGGTCTCCTTAATTTTTTCATTCTGGGATACTCTACAGATGAAGGTGCTGTTCTTTTCCAACTTGTCCACAACCAGGCGTCGCTTGACTGTCAATCCATCAGAGTTCCACTCTTGGTTGTCAGCTGGCAGTCTCCTCCTCTCACCATCCAACCAATCAACCGCTGGCTCAGGGTTCCATCCAGATAATTCACACACTAAGCTGAATCCACCGTTAACGTCATACAAAGAAATCACTGGGTGTGAGCCTATGCGTATAAATAGGAAAACACATATTTTTGGTTAAATATTTTTGAATACCTCGGCAATAGTGGATTTGTACACACCTTAAAGGGGGTTAATCCAGTGTTAAATGGGTTTTATATACACTATATTGCCAAAAGTATTGGGTCACCTGCCTTGACCCCCATATGAACTTCAGTCACATCCTATTCTTAAATCCATAGGGTTTAATATGATGTCGGTCCACTCTTTGCAGAGTTGAAGCTGTTATAGCTGGAAAGAGTGGACCGACATCATACCAGTGTACCAGTGCACCAAGCAAGGTCTATACCAGGGGTGTCCAAACTACGGCCCCCGGGCCAACTGCGGCCCGCCGAGCATGTATTAGTCTATTATAGCTATGGCCCGCCACACTTATCATTGGCTGTTCGCTATTTCTTTCCAGCAACGACGTTGTGGTTAAAGGAGAATTCCAGTGTGAAATTGACCTTAACTGTACCGAAACATTTTGCGGAATACTTAAACATGTTAAAGAGGCACCTTCGCTCATTCCCTAGGATTCCGAACTCCGCCGTTTTCAGCCGAGCTTGCAGTAGGCTTGAATCTATTAGATTGGGCATCACATACCCTATGCAGCTAAATCGCTATTTTTAAACCATTAAAACGGTTCCAAGTTCACTGTATTGGTAGACTTCTGAGGGTCCTGACATTTAAAACGAGATACTTAGAACTTTGGAAGTGCACAGGAAGTGTATTAAAAATACTGTTTATTCAAGCAGTACCTTCATAGAATCTCTCCTCTGGGCACCATCTTGTGGTTAAGTCGCAATAAGTCGACTGACGAGCACAAACGAACAGGAGCGACATATTGCAAACATTTTGAGCTTTGTTACTCATCATGCTCATGTAGACAGTATAACTATATATTTCCTATGGAATTACTTTTGCAATATGTTCCCCTGTCCTTCCTGTTCGTTCGTGCTCGTCAGTCGGCTTATCGCGACTTGATTACAAGATGGCGCCCAGCGGAGAGATTCTATGAGGTACTGCTTGTAAACAGTCTTTTTTAATAAACTTCCTGTGCATTTCCAAAGTTCTCAGTATCTCGTTTTAAATGTCAGGACAAATATTATTCTTGATTCTAAATGCGGGAAACAATTAAAAATAAAATGTCCCATTTTCCGACACACCACAAACCTCTTGCCTATGTAGGCTATAGGGCTTTGACTTTTGGCCAAAAATCATATTCGAAGTTCGTTTGTTTATTAATATCAAACTTCGAATGTATTCGAATATTTGTTAATAATATTTTGACCATTATTTTTACGCTATTGAAAAACACGCAGCATTCATTAAGCTGAATTTCCTTTCCCTGCTCTACCTCCGTCTCTCTATCACTCATGCGTCTGTCTCTCTCTCTCTTTCTCTCTCACACACACACACACACACACACACACACACGCGCGTACACAGCCCCTCCACTCCGTGCACACCGCGTCTGTCTCCATAAAAACGAGACCCCTTGAAGCTTGATTGCACCACGCTGCTCGGGTGGAGGCACTATGCATACAACTTTACCAAACAGTATTTAAGTAGGCTAGCCTAAACTCATTCTCCATGGCCCGCTATTCTCTCATCCTCCTTCGTGCGCGCTCAATGGACACCCGTCCCTCGACATGCATGCATCCAAAACATTCACAATCGTGAAAGCAATGACGCATAGAAGACAATAAGCTAAATTATCCGGTTAGCATGATTAGTATGCTGCACAGATTAAAACTCTTGCATTCAAGTTGACTGACCATCTCAATACCAATGTCTTCCAACTCCAAGACTTAAAAGGGCCTGTCCCAATGAGGAAGTTACTATTAGCTTACCTTGAAACTTACACACACGTGGGGAAACTAAATAGGCTAGTCAAAAAACACTCGCTAACATCACCTACAGGAGCCCAGATGACTAGCCTTGCTAATGAGCTCATGATTCACGACTTTACCAGATGTGAGAAAGCTGCTGAATCTGAAAACAACGTTTGCATGCAAACACATGTACAAAAAAATAATGCTCATAACAGGTTTGAATATTAAGAGCTGCCTAAAATTCGTTCGAATATCATATATTTTTCAAAAATTCGAATTATATTCGAATAACGAAGTTTATAGTCAAAGCCCTAGTAGGCTATAGGCTACATTAGGCTATGTTTATTTGAAATGTAATCTGGCTGTTGTCAAATTTGTCAAATAAAATAGGCCTACAGGAGAAACTAGCCTATATGGTTTATGCCCTCTTATGATGTTTCATTCCGAACCGAAAGCGAAGGAGGGAGAATGAATTACGAACGTTTCACTTTTGCATAAATAATTCCTGAACGGTTTTGATCAGGCGGGAAACAATAAAAAAATATAGCCGCAAGCGGCGATGGCGGGCCCGAGCACCTGCGGTGCGGACCGGTGACATTTCGGCATCTAACAAAGCAACACGTACTTGTTGGTTTGCATGTGCATGAGCAACACACATGCCCACCACATTTGGTTAATTTTCATCAATGTATGTGTCAAACAAGCTAGGTGGTGCTATAGAGTCCCTAAGCCACACCTAAGGCCAGAGCTCTGTCTCTGACTAGCGGCAGCAATAACACACAAGAGTACCTAATTGTCGTGAATGTATGTGTCAATCATAATAGACAATGTGCTAGGTGACGCTATAGAGTCCCTAAGCCACACCCTAGGCCAGAGCTCTATCCCTGACTAGCAGTCGCAATAACACACATGCCCATCAAATGTGGTTGATTCTCGTGAACGTGTCAACCATAATAGACAAAGTGCTAGGTGGCGCTATAGAGTCCCTAAGCCACACCCTAGGCCAGAGCTCTATCCCTGACTAGCAGTAGCAATAACACACATGCCCACCTAATGTGGCTCATTTTTGTGAATGTATCAACCAGAACAGACAATGCGTTAGGTGGCGCTATAGACTCCCTAAGCCACACCCTAGGCCAGAGCTCTGTTTCTGACTTGCGGCAGTAATAACACACAAGCTCACCAAATTTGATTAATTTTCGTGAATGTATTTGTCAATCACAACAGGTAACACACTAAGTGGCGCTATAGAGTCCCTAAGCCACACCCTCGGCCAGAGCTCTGTCTCTGAATAGCTATAGCAAAACACATGCCCACCAAATTTGGTCCATTTTCGTGAATGAACTTGTCAACCACAACAGACAATGTGCTAGATGGTGATATAGAGTCCCTAAGCCACACCCTATGCCAGAGCTCTGTCTCTGACTAGCAGTAGCAATAACACACAGTATGATAGACAAATGGAGAAGTAGGATAGACAAATGGAGAATGGGGGGGTGTGTGTGTGTGTGTGTGTGTGTGTGTGTGTGTGTGTGTGTGTGTGTGTGTGTGTGTGTGTGTGTGTGTGTGTGTGTGTGTGTGTGTGTGTGTGTGTGTGTGTGTGTGTGTGTGTGTGTGTGTGTGTGTGTCAGTGATGCGCGGGTACGTGTCTGAACGACCCGCCCCGCCCCGCTGTTTACAACTAACCCGACCGCAACTCGGACCGCAAAAAAAAAATATTGAAATACAGGACCCGACCCGCTTCCCGACCCGCTTATTGTAAAAAGTAGTCTAACTTAGTCGTAGCGTCATTGAGCTACGCAAAATTGGTATCTCATATGCATGTAAAACAATAATATATATTGCCTAATTATATATAGCCTATAATTGCTCAGAATTTGGGAAACATGCATTTAGTCTACCTTTTTTTTGTTCCGTGTCAGCATTCATCCAAAAATGTGGCTGTTTGACTCAACATTGAACATAATTAGCCTAGGATTTTCCTATACAAATTCTGTTTCAGCCGTTCCTCACATGAATGCCTTGAAGCTCTCCCAAGCATGAAATGCAGGCATAGAATATTATTAAGAAACTCTTTATTAACGTCTTCATCAATGGACCAAAAGTCCATTGCTCCGCGATTATAAATTGCAGCGAGATGAAACCTTTATTGCACGACGTGGGGAAGAGCAGACGTGGGGCTTTCCAACGAGCCACTAGGCCTATAAGTTGCGCAAGGACACACATATTGCATGCTCATACCAATTGTAGGCTATATGCCTTGATGACATTAAATTAAGAAATATTTCCTGATTTGGGAAACTTTTAGTTTATTTTTCTTTCCATAATACCATTCGACTTGAGAAACACGCATTGCATCGGCAACTTCGCTGCTCAGTAGACGATTCTGCCACTTTCTGTAGAGGCCAGCAGTTCGAGATAAAAGCTGCAGATCATAGACAGAGAAAGCATATGCTCTGAGAACAGAACACAACTGCATGTCAAGTGTAGCCGAGGGTCTGTCTACGCAGAAACAACAAGTGCATTTCTACATGTTCGTGACAAAACGTGGGGGATAGAATCGCGTTTCAGTGGGAATGCTGCAACTTATGTCTTTCTCTTCTAAAGACAATTATGTACGATATAAATGACAATTTATTTTTTTTACCGACCCGACCAAACATGACCCGCATATCATTAAAAATATTTTTTCTTGACCCATAACCGCGGGTGACCGCGGGTGACCGCGGTCGCCCGCTCGATTTGGATCAGCCCGCGCATCACTGGTGTGTGTGTGTGTGTGTGTGTGTGTGTGTGTGTGTGTGTGTGTGTGTGTGTGCACGCGCGTGCGTGCGTGAGAGAGAGAGACAGAGAATGACGGGGGAGGGGGGGGGCTGAGAGAGTGTCTGTGTGTCTGTGTAGAGAATTAGCGGGGGAGGAGAGAGACATGCAGCTGAGAGAGAGAGCACCTACTGCTGCGCAGTTAAATGGATGGAGTATGAGACAACACAAATAAACCAAACTTACTGTGAACATGGCTAAAGTCAAAATTGCAGCATAGGTTGATATGATTATAATTATTTGCAACTTGCTTCAAAATATTTTAGCTAAAACTGTGTCCACCACAATCATATGCATAATGCACTTTTAAAAAACAAAAACAACACCAAATTCAAAACTTTGTATATGACTGTCACTACAAACACACTAACTAATTCACCATCAAATTTCATCCAAATTAGTCACTGTTTTCTGCCTATAACACCAACTTTTTTTTTCTTTTATAAGACACCTAGATTCAAACCTTCGCCATTTCAATATACTTTTGAAATTCAAAAATCTGGTCGCAACTTCTCTTGGGCAACCCCTCAAGATCATGTTACTGCTGAAATGACATGATTTCGATAAACCGTCTAGGAGAAGTTTTTCAAAATACATGATGTGCAAAAATCGTAATCATAATCATAACTCAAATTCTTCTAATATTTACTATAGAGTGTAAATGTATTTACACTCTATAGTATGTTGTTCAGATTCATGCAACACATCTGCCTACCAAATTTGGTCCATTTTCGTGAATGCATGTGTCGACCACAACAGACAACGCAGTAGGTGGTGCTATAGAGTCCCTGAGCCACACCCTAGGCCACAGCTCTGTCTCTGAGTAGGGATGTAACGGTATGAAAATTTAACTCCACGGTTATAGTGACCAAAATTATCACGGTTTTCGGTATTATCGCGGTTTTAAAAATTGTGTGTACAATATGTTAAGAAAGCGCTGATGGGTGTAGACAAGCTGAAATATTTTAGTTTTAAAAAGTGTGACAGTGTTTATTACATTAAAAATATAGGCAAACCCTTATTGCCTTCAGCAGGATACCCATCATTCACAGCAGTGGCAATCCTAGTCTCTGCTCAACCCTCCACACACACAGAAAATGGCTTGTCTTGTTTCTATTGCATATTTTGAATTCATAAACTTTATATATTTTGCTAATAGTTTAGAATATGTTAGGATCTGCATAATTACTTATAGCTAAATATATTCAGTAATTTGAATACTTCATATTGATTTTTAAACTATTATACTTGTCTTTAATGACTTTAATGTTGTGTAGGTCTAATTGAGAGCCTGTCACTTTAAGAGATACGTGAAGTAGGCTAATTATATTAACCTTCATTCGGTATTAGGAAAGTAGTCACGCATAGTTCAAGGATATCCGTTTTCATTGAATAAAATGAATGTTCAAAAAATTAACAAGTCAAAGAAAATATTGCTGGGATCATAGAAAAGATAAGTGTCTTGCAATGTTAACTTCTATGATTTTGGTGAGCACTAGGCTACTGTACATTAATGATAGACATGACGCGTGAGCTAATGGGATAGTTATGGAACTCTCTCAAGATGTAAAAGTTTGCCAATAGGCTGTGTAGCTTTTTTCGGAAATTGAACTAAACACTACAGTAGGCCTAAATGAACTAAATTCCATAGCCTACTGTAGGTAGGTTACCGTGGCATTGTGCTCACTTTTTCCTTGGTTGGAAATGTTGGCTGCTTATAGCTAAACTTATGATTTGGAGTTTGGTATATCTGTTATATCCAATGAGTGACACCCAGCGCTCAACATAAAACTTCACGGCATTCTCCTGATAACGTTAGTGGAATAGCCTAGATTTAATGTGAACGTGTAGGCCTACATAAAAAGACGCAGAGTGGCTACATGATACAGCGCACGTTTTGGGGTGAAAATGTTGCGCCCTTTAAAAGCAGGGGTAGCCTTATCAGAATCATGGTTAAATCCATCAATTAGACAACAGAATTAGTAAGGTAAAGTTTTGTTTCATAGTTGCCTTCAGCTTGTGTCAAAAGCAGGCTCGGATGAAGCTGGGAGGAATTAAACACGCGGTTACCACACCGTAGTATCAACCGTGATAATAATGATATTCGAAATGAACACGGTAATTGTTATCGTCAACATTTTTATCATGGTTTACCGTCACACCGGTAATCGTTACATCCCTATCTCTGAGTATCAAATGCAATTCTACATATGCCAGCTAAATTGCAAGAGTTTTAGAGCATGCCAAGTTGGTGAAAAAAAGAATTAGGTAAGACGGAAAAAAATATAATAATAATAATAATAATAATAAATATAGCCGCAAGCGGCGATGGCGGGCCTGAGCACTTGCGGTGCGGACCCGTGACATTTCGGAATCTAACAAAGCAAAACCTACTTGTTGGTGGGAATGTGCATGAGCAACACACATGATCACCAAATTTGGTTAATTTTCATCAATGTATGTGTCAACCATAATAGACAACGTGCTAGGTGGAGCAATGGAGTCCCTAAGCCAAACCCTAGGCCAGAGCTCTGTTTCTGACTAGCGGCAGTAATAACACACAAGCCCACCAAGTTTGGTTCATGTTCGTGAATGTATGTGTCAACCACAACAAACAACGCAGTAGGTGGCGCTTTAGAGTCCCTAAGCCACACCCTAGGCCAGAGCTCTGTTTCTGACTAGAGGCAGTAATAACAAACAAGCTCACCAAATTTGATTCATTTTCGTGAATGTATGTCAACCACAACAGGTAACAAACTAGGTGGCGCTATAGAGTCCCTAAGCCACACCCTCGGCCAGAGCTCTGTCTCTGAATAGCTATAACAAAACACATGCCCACCAAATTTGGTTAATTTTCGTGAATGTACTGTACATGTCAACCACAACAGACAATGCGCTAGATGGCGTTATAGAGTCCTTAAGCCACACCCTCGGCCAGAGCTCTGTCTTTGACTAGCGGCAGCAATAACACACAAGCCCACCAAATTTAGTTAATTTTCGTGAATGTTTGTGTCAACCACAACAGACTATGTGCTAGGTGGCACTATAGAGTCCTTAAGCCACACCCTAGGCCAGAGCTCTGTCTCTGACTAGCAAAAGCAATAACACACGAGCCCACCAAATTTGGTTAATTTTCGTGAATGTTTGTGTCAACCACAACAGACAATGCGCTAGGTGGCGCTATAGAGTCCTTAAGCCACACCCTAGGCCAAAGCTCTGTCTCTGACTACCGATAGCAATAACACACAAGCCCACCAAAATTGGTTCATTTTCGTGAATGTATGTGTCAACCACAACAGACAATGCACTAGGTGGCGCTATAGAGTCCCTACGCCACACCCTAGGCCAAAGCTCTGTCTCTGACTAGCCATAGCAATAACACACAAGTCCACCAAATTTGGTTTATTTTCGTGAATGTTTGTGTCAACCACAACAGATAACGTGCTGCTAGGTGGTGCTATAGAGTCCCGAAGCCACACCTTAGGCCAGAGCTCTGTCTCTGACTAGCAGAAGCAATTCCACATGTAGCTGCCAAATTACATTCAATTCATAACCTTTTTTCTGCCTATAACACCAACTTCCTGTTTCTTAATAAAACGCCATAATTCAAACCTTCGCCATTTTAATATACTTCAAAAATTCAAAAATCTGGTCGCAATTCCTCTCGGGCAACCCCTCAAGATCATTTTAGTGCTTATATGACATGATTTCGATAAACCGTCTAGGAGAAGTGTTTCAAAATATGTGACGTGCAAAAATCATAATCATAATCATAACTCAAATTCTTTTAAGATTCACTATATAGTTTAAATGTAAAACTTGTTCAGATTCATACAACACACATGTCCACCAAATTTGGTTAATATCCGTGAATGTACAGTACAGGCCAAAAGTTTGGACACACCTTCTCATTCAAAGAGTTTTCTTTATTTTCATACTATATGACTATGAAAATTGTAGATTCATACCGAAGGCATTAGAATTATGAATTAACACATGTGGAATTATATACTTAACAAAAAAGTGTGAAACAACTGGAAATATGTCTTATATTTCAGGTTCTTCAAAGTAGCCACCTTTTGCTTTTAATACTGCTTCGCACACTCTTGGCATTCTCTTGATGAGCTTCAAGAGTCACCTGAAATGGTCTTCCAACAGTCTTGAAGGAGTTCCAGAGATGCATAGCACTTGTTGGCCCTTTTGCCTTCACTGTGGTCCACACGGTGGTTGGAACCAAAGATCTCAGATTTGGACTCATCAGACCAAAGCACAGATTTCCACTGGTCTAATGTCCATTCCTTGCGTTCTTTAGCCCAAACAAGTCTCTTCTGCTTGTTGCCTGTCCTTAGCAGTGGTTTCCTAGCAGCTATTCTACCATGAAGGCCTGATTCAGGCAGTCTCGTCTTAACAGTTGTTCTAGAGATGTGTCTGCTGCTAGAAATGTGTGGCATTGGCCTGGTCTCTAATCTGAGCTGCTGTTAACTTGCGATTTCTGAGGCTGGTGACTCGGATGAACTTATCCTCCGCAGCAGAGGTTACTCTTGGTCTTCCTTTCCTGGGACGGCCAGTTCCATTGTAGCGCTTGATGGTTTTTGCGACTGCACTTGGGGACACTTTCAAAGTTTTCCCAATTTTTCGGACTGACTGACCTTCATTTCTTAAAGTAATGATGGCCACTCGTTTTTCTTTACTTAGCTGCTTTTTTCTTGCCATAATACAAATTCTTACAGTCTATTCTGTAGGACTATCAGCTGTGTATCACCCCTGACTTCTGCACAACACAACTGATTCCCAACCCCATTTATAAGGCAAGAAATCCCACTTATTAAACCTGACAGGGCACACATGTGAAGTGAAAACCATTTCAGGTGACTACCTCTTGAAGCTCATCAAGAGAATGCAGAGTGTGTGCAAAGCAGTAATCAGAGCAAAGGTGGCTACTTTGAATAAACTAGAATATAAGGCATATTTTCAGTTGTTTTACACTTTTTTGTTAAGTACATATTTCCACGTGTTAATTCATAGTTTTGATGCCTTCATTGTAGGTCTACAATGTCAATAGTCATGAAAAGAAAGGAAACACATTGAATGAGAAGGTGTGTCCAAACTTTTGGCCTGTACTGTATGTGTCAACCACAATAGACAGCGCGCTAGGTGACGCTATAGAGTCCCTGAGCCACACCCTAGCCCAGGGGTCTGTCTCTCAGTAGAGGAATCAATTCTACAGGTAGCTGCCAAATTTCAACTCGGTGCTCGGGCCCTAATAATAATCTGAGCAGAAACAATAGGGCTTTGCACCTACGGTGCAGCCGCTGCTACAGCGCCCGCACCTCGGTGCTCGGGCCCTAATAAAATGTCCCATTTTCCGACGCACCACACACATCTTGTCTATTTAAATATTCTATTATTTGGGCCTATTATAAAAGTTAGGACTTTTTCGTTAGAAAACTATTTCATTTGAATTATCGACTGCCTTTGAATGAAGTTTGATCGGACTTTAAGTTCACAGAAGACAGTTTCAAGACGCTAAGAAACAAAAAATATGCCGTTATTTTTTTGTCATTTATATCGTACATAATTGTCTTTAGAAGAGAATTCTATTCCCCACATTTTGTCACGAAAATGTAGAAATGCACTTGTTGTTTCTGCGTAGACAGACCCTCGGCTACACTTGACATGCAGTTGTGTTCTGTTCTCATTCTCAGAGCATATGCTTTCTTTATCTATGATCTGCAACTTTTTTCTCAAACTGCTGGCCTCCTCGACAGAAAATTCGGCTACTGAGCAGCAAAGTTGCCGATGCGATGCGTGCTTCTCAAGTCTGATAATTTGCAGCAAGATCGAATGGTGGCACCATGGACTGAAAGAAAAATAAACTAAAAGTTTCCCCAATCAGGAAATACTTCTTAATTTAATGTCATCAAGGCATATAGCCTACAATTGATATGAGCACGCAATGTGCGTCCTTGCGCAACTTATGAAGTGGCTTGTTGGAAAGCCCCACGTTTGCTCTTTCGTGCAATAAAGGTTTCATCTTGCTGCAATTTATAATTGCGGAGCAATGACGCACTCAATCGGGCTCTATGGGTTTTGGTTTTGATTTTTGTTTTGGTTCATTGATGAAGACATTAATAAAGAGTTTCTTAATAGTAGCCTAATACTGTAATATTCTATGCCTGCATTTCATGCTTGGGAGCCTCAACGCATTCATGTGAGGAACGGCTGAAACAGAATTTGTATAGGAAAATCATTAGGCTAATTATGTTCAATGTTGAGTCAAATAGCCTAATTTTTGGATGAATGCTGACACGGAACAAAAATAGGTAGACTAAATGCAGGTTTCCCAAATTCTGAGCCTATATTGTTTTACATGCATGTGAGATACCAGTTTTCCGTAGCTCAATGACGCTACGACTAAGTTAGACTAATTTTTACAATAAGCGGGTCCGGTACAGTATTTCAATAATTATTTTTTGCGGTCGGAGTTGCGGTCGGGTTAGTTGTAAACGGCGGGGTGGGGCGGGCCGTTCAGACATGAACCCGCGCATCAGTGGTGGGCACCAACTTTTTTGATGAATTGATAAACATTTAAAAAGTGGTGGGGACAAAATCGTTCGTCATAAAAAGTGGTGGAGACATGTAGGCTACCCGGTCCTCGGCGAAAATGATCCTGCTGTTTCCGAAAGCCGAAAAGGAGTAGGCTCACTGTTGCAGACGCACACTCAACATAGCCTATACAAAAGATTGCTATTGCTAATGATGTGTGAAACTGCTCTTGGGGGGGGGGGGGGGGGTCTTTAATTCGTGTTGTAAGGCACAGAGGTCAGCTCACAGAGGGGGGATGGTAGCCTACAGCCCATTTCGGTGCCTTATTAATCGCTTTGTGGTAGCCATCTGAATGGAATGCCTCAGTCGGCACGGCATAGATGCTTGGAAAACGACTCAAAAGTCAAAGACTAGACTAGACTAATCGTTATAATAATATTTTCTATGTTTCAAATCACTTGATTGCAGATGTAACAGAACCCTCACCAATTAACCAGTTAATGGCAATTTTGAACTATGACAAATATTTTGTTAGTTCATGCTCGTCTTTTTCGAAGTGCAGAGCCTTGCGAACATTTTCAGAGTGCCAGACTGAATTTACAAACACCCGAAAAAACAAAACAATAAAAGAGTTGTAGTGTTGCAGTTTGTAGGTGACTAGGCTACTAGGGATTTCTGTTGGCATTTCCGAAAGCTCCGAAATATACTATATGGGCTGGGCCACTTAGAGGTTGCTTCCTGGCTGCCTATTGAATGAGTAGAACTGGGCTACAGTATCAATCACACCACAGCAATGCTACAGCGGACTGTACTGCCACCTTGTGGCGGTAAGTTGTAATACAGCTGTAATACATTTCACGCAGAGCGTGAATCATGCAACGCATGAGGGAAATGGCCATTCTCAAGTAACGCCTACTGTAGGTCAGAGTATGTTTCTGACCATATGTGGCACCGACACACGAGGCGTTTGCAGGTTGTAAATTGTCATTAACTGCTGAAAATTAGGGAGGTTTACGGGCGTTTACGGGGACGGAAATCCCACTGTTCATGCAGTGGAGATGGCTCTGCACTCATTGGATAGACCTAACCAAACAGAGCAACGAAATAGCCAATAGCGAATATCTTCTGGTCTTTTTTTTAAAGTTATTGCGCTGTCAGTATCTTGTCAAACACCCAGGAGTGAAATCTAAGTCAATGAAATATGTAACAGGCTATTTGGAAAACATTTCCGTTCCTTCGTTTTTAAAAATAATTCCTTTAAACCGTACAAAATCCAATGAAAAGCTGGGGAGGGGTGTCCTTAACCCAACGAGCAAACAGACATTTCAAACAAATGGGAACAACATCACGCAAACATGCTGTTTTACCTTGATGAAAGTGAAAGTGAAACTTGAGTTTTCCCACATATCCACGTTGATCTAAGTGTTCAGAAATAATCATGTGATAATCCATTGATAACTTCTGTTTTCATGTAAACTAAATGATAGGCCAAACTGCATGGAAATACAGTAATATGCATTCATAGCCACAGCGTTTCTGTTGCAATCAAAAATTAACCTAAGCGTGAGCGTGATCTGTCCATCGCCCGCCCTGACAATTTAATTGGACACAGTTCCGCCCCAACGGAGCAATGCGCAGCATTGAGCAGCGCTGCGCAGAACTGCGCAGCACAAGATGCACGTGGTTAAAAATCTGTCCACGATGGTCTAGATGGGTGTGTTTACTACTCTGCGGTTGATATCACATGGCCTTAACTTATCGCGGGAGCAAGGTGGCTGCTACACAGCAGCGGTTGCTCTCCAGGCACTGCCTTCAGGAAGTCGGGACTTTGCCCTAATTGGCTTTTACATCTATTTGGAAAACATTCCCCCTCCTTTTCAAACAAACGGACATCACGCAAACATGCTGTTTTACCTTGGTGAAAGTAAAACCGAAGTTTTCCCACATATCCACGTTGGTCTAAGTGTTCAGAAATAGTTGTGTGAATCCGTGATAAAACCTCCGCTTTCATGTAGCTAAGCTAAACGAAAGGCCAAACTGCATGGAAAAAATATGCCTTCATCATAGCCATAGTGTTTCTGTTGCAATCAATCTAACCGTGAGGCCATGAATGTCACTATTGTTCATCTGTCCATCATTGTGTAAAGACCACCCTGACGATTTGATAAGCCCGGTAAGATCTGTACAGCGCGTAGTGCCAGCCCAACCAGGGGGTCAGGATTTGACTGATTAGCTTCGCTGATTAGCAAGGCACTTCCTCGTCGCCATTTTCCAGATATACATCATGTCCGGTGCCGTTTCTCCTCATGCTGATCAGATGCTGATTGGTGGCTGTTCCACTCTCAGCTCATGCACGAGCTTAGTGTGGGCACGAGCTCTCCTTCTGTACCTTACGTCAATCAGTAACCTGCCACTTAATAGGCTAAGTAAAACGGCACCGGAAACAAGCCCCTTGAAACGCCATGTTGAAGCCTGAAATTTTTTTTCAATTTTGGCATTTTTCACTAGCCTAGCATTCCCATTGAAATGAATGGGGGCGGGACTTGTTCACTTTCTCCAGTTCTTATAATACCTCCATGAGCCCAACGGAGAAATGCCAGACCGAACTCTCAGCCGGAAAGTCATGTAGGAAGGGCTAAAGTTCGGCTGCACCCAGGCTAGTACGGTTAGGGAGGTAGGGCCCTAAATGCTTCAAACTAAGTGATTAGCTTTACAAGTGTATCTATCTGAATGTATACGGTGAGTGGTCAGGTATGGTGGGGGAATGAAAGATCCATATATCAAATAAAAAAAATATATATATTTTTTACATGCAGTATAAATGGCACTTACTTATAACACTGAGTTGTACAGAGATATCATCATAGTCTGTAGATTGTACGAAGCATTTGTAGTGTCCTGTATCAGCAACACTCAGTTGTTTGATGAGTAGTGAAGTATTTCCTTTCTTCAGTTCTTCCTTGAAGAGGGATGTTCTGCCGCTGTAAGACGACATTTGATTGGTGTTTATATCTTTGTGGTCTTTATAAAGGTGCACTATGGAACTCTGGCCTTGGTTGTCCAGTCTGAGCCACTCCACGGTCATCCCTTCAGCATTCATACTGCTCAGTGAGCAGGGGAGAACCAGGTCTTCACCAGCAACCGCATACAAGGGATGGTCTGGACCAACTAGCTGGAAATCCCCTGTGAAATAAATACAGATGCAAAAAATGTGACTCAGTGATAACAGGAAGTTAAGTCTAGAATTAACCCTATGAGACCGACGGACGCAAAGTGCGTCAAAAAACACACCCATTCTTCTCTGTTACATTGCTCCGTGATTATTAGTCACAGCGAGATGAGACCTGTATTGCACGAAAGAGCAGAACCGGGGCTTTCTAACAAGACTAGGCATTTGTCTGTACGATCAAGTATGAAAATAAAATAAAATCATGAAGTTAAATCAAAGTATATCATATTTACAGTCTATATTGCTATGTGTTCACCACCGCATCCAGTACTCTCGCTTGAATTACTCGCGAACCCGGCATCGCACAGACATGCCACGCATATCAAATGAAAGAGGAGAAACAGAGCTTTCCTTTGATATCAAATGCATCGATCCATTTGAGTTATAAAAACAGACGAAGTGACAAACAAATAGCTTAGGCTACCATTACTCTCCTTTGATTTACTCGTGAAACCGCGATCAGAAAGATATGGCACGTGTGTCAGATGAAAGAGGAGAGCTAGAGCTATCCACAGATACCAAATACAACCTTCTAGGCCATAAAACAGATGAAGTGACAGCAAAATAATAACTTAATTTAGCTCCACTTACCCCCCTTATGTTTTTGTGTGGCATAATAGCCTATATGTTCATAATAAAACGTTATCATGTGTTTCTCTATGGCAAGGCATGCTCATAATACGGTTTTGAGATCCTAGCAAACTCCTGTATGGTATCCAATTTGAGACTCATATTGCATCCAAATTTGTTTGACAAATAAACCCTTTTTCCTTTACTTTGTTCATTGCAATGCAGTAAAAAAATATTATAGAGAATCATCATGTGAGCACGTCATGTGTGCTACTGTGGGATAAATTTTATATGTTTCCCATTGTATTAACCATTTACTATAGCTTACATATATAATTAACTCTAGTTGCCATCCTGACCTTAGGAATGTGGAGGTGACCCCATGGTGAACCCATGGCACACAAACACAAACATGGTTGAGGAGTTCTTGTAAACATTCTTATCTCTGTTAATCACCAGGTGGTTGAAGACTCACTAAAGTGTGTCTAGTGATTTTCCATGTGTGTGTGTGTGTGTTAAGGGTATAAGAACAGGCTTCGCCCACAGATGTGTGGGCTTGTTACTTTGACTTTCATGTGAGTAACATGCTCCCGCTATCGTGAATAAAGCTGCAGTCTCACACCAGTTGTCTTGGAATAATTTTGACCACATATTTGGCGACGAGGATGGGATACCTATCTCTGAGACATAGCGAGGAGGACCAAAGGCGCAGGACCCTAACCAAGTCGACTGGAGGGAGATCTCTTTGTGATCTTGGGAGAAGGCCGTCATCAGCAACCAACACTGCTCAGCGGCACCCAGCCTGGCCAGAGGGAATCCTCCTGTGACTCGGATACGGTAACACCCGTGTTTGGTGGTCACAGACAACTTGGTGGTGAGTCCCTGATTTTACATTTGTTTAAGCTTGTAAAATAGGGTGGTTGTATATACATGGTTTCCTACCTACTGTAAACAGAGGTAGAAGGTTTTCCTACCTACATAGGGGTAGAGGGTTTTCCTACCTAGAGAGAGGTAGAGGGTTTTCCGGTTTTCCTACCTAGAGAGAGGTAGAAGGTTTTCCTGCCTGTGATGGAGGTGGAGGGTTATCCTGCCTAAGGTTGAGGCGGATGATACGTATTTTCCTGCCAGATATAGTGGTAGTGGCCGTGCTGTCTATGCGTAGACAGTGCAACCGGTTCTGCGCATTGTGTGTTTGTGTGTTTTGCGCATTGTGTGTTTTGGGTGTTTGTGTGTTTTGTACTTTGGGTGTTTTGAACTTTGGGTATCTGATAAGATTGTCATCACATTTTGTTTGATTTGCTCTGATTTTAGGCGTAAGGCAATTGGCAAAATAAAAATATTAAGGAGACACTGATATGGGGAGCAGTAGAGTAAAGACATTAACCCACCAAAAGGGATAGGATGTTTAAGAGACATGTAGAGAAAATATGGATCTGAATGTATAGATGGGAGATTAGTGGGTAAAGGGAATAGGTGAAGTGAAGGGAAATTTCCTTTATCTATAGTGTGGAGCATAGAAAAGCTAAATGAATGTAGGGCTATGGAAGAAAAGGGAAATGAATGTAGGGCTATGGTAGAGAAGGGAAAAGAAAGTAGGATAAAGAACAGAAAGAAAGATAGACCTGTGCAGAAGAGAGAGAGAGGCAAAGGCTCTACAGAGGATATTATGGACTATGTAAAGAGTTCTTGTTGCTTAGAGTACTGTGGCTCTGAATGAACTGAACAATATGCTTGAAGGAAGAACATGGATGTGGCTAGGGGGGCTAACCAGAGGAGTAGACCACTTTGTATGCCACTGTGACAAAGACAATCAGAAAGAGTATTGGGATCACCCATCACAACAGCACTCTCCAACTCCTGTCTGGTCTCAACATGACAAAGCTGAATAGGACAGAGAGGTCCGAACAGGGGACCCTATGGTGACACTTCTGATTTACAACTTGAACTGTTTCCTCAACTCGCTCTGACAACAGCACAGCCTACTCAGCCAATTCTCTCTTTCTGTTAACGGGGATATTTTTTCTTGTTGAATAATAAAGAAGCAGAGATTAGTTATGAGAGTGAAGAAGGATAATAGTAAGTTTATGATAATGAAAAGTACAAGAGAAGTGCAGGGTATAGGAGTTTCAGATCAGTTAACATCAGACAGAGTTTTAACCCATGGGGAGTTAAATATGAACAACATGTAGTTAAACAACATTCCTCCTCAGCAGTGTTTGCTCCGAAGATTTACTGGACTGGGATTTAATGTGTAAATGACATCTTACAATTTCACTCACACATAATGGGGTGGGTTTAGAGGTCTGTTTTCTCAAATAATTTGGATAGGGTACATGCACACAGCCTAGTGTAGTATTAACTTCACCAGTCTTGGTCCAGGGAGATAAGGAATCACCAGAGTACTTGCAATGTGTGATGTCATCCTTTCAGGATAACCTCAGATCCGAAATACGTAGAACAATGGTACCAGTTAAGACATACAGTTAAGACTGTTGAAACAGCTGGCTAATTAGCAATTACATGTTACTACTCTGCAGATGTAGTAGACCCGTCACCTGGTCTGACATATTTGTTTGCAAACTCAATATATTCTTATACACATGTGTATTTTAATTTATTTAAGGTGTGTGTTAATGGCAAAGATTGGACACATGTCCAACACACCTTGGTTTATTTCCTATTACCATGAAGGCATATATTTTTAGAAATGGTGATTAGTAAAAGTCACCCCTGTGCAGACAGAGACAGATCTTTGTTCCCTTCAGAGAACAGCTTCTGCACAACAGGAGGAGTTTGTGACTCTTTCTCCCTAACAAAAAGCAAATATTCCACTTGTCTACTGCTCAGCCACTAACTGTAATATCAAATAATCCATCGAAGGCGCAATATCCACTATTGAAAAAGGCTGAGCAGGGGATAGAGCAAACATGTAGAGTAATACATGAGAGAGGAGTTATTGTGATGAACTCTAGCACTAGTCTCTCTAAATGCAACATGTTTCTCTGTAATCGTTCTAGAATTGCATAAATTACAATTAGAGCGGATCCTTATTGTTAGTTTCGATTTGCGTTTATTTTCAAAGGACATATTTGCCACAAAGATACAGAGTCAGCGCCTGTTTCAAACAAAGCTCTGGTATCTTGCCTCTCTATATTAATTCTGCTGTCATGAAGCGCTATTATCACCTATGTCAATAATGTTTAACTAGCAAATCCGTCGAGTGAGGTGTGCCAAATTGACACTGTGGCAATATAACATTCCTGGCCAGTGTGAGACTGGAAGCCTCCAAACAAAAGTTGCAACTCTGTCAGGAGAGAGTTAAGTATTTGGGTTATATACTAACTCCTGGCTGTTGGGCCCTAGATGCATTTTGCATCTCAGCAATAACTGCTTGTCCAGACCCAAGACAAAGCAGCAAATGTTGTGCTTCCTAGGAATAATTGGCTAATCCCTTGCTTGGATTTTAAATTAAACAGAGAGTATAGCCACTCCAAGCATATGCAAATGCCTGTTAAAAAATTGACTGACGAACTGACTTGGACTGACAAATGTGACAAAACTTTCTAGATCATTAGTGTCAACTCTAACTCTGAGGTTGCCTAATCATGACCTACCATTCTGTGTGGAAACACCTCAACATGTCCCCAGTGTTATGTCAACAGCATGAGGGTCAGCACAGACCAGTGGCTTAACTTATCTAAACAATTAGGTCCTGAATGATTCCTTATCTGAAGTTGTGACAGCAGCTGCAGTGGGATGTTAGCTTGTGCTGACATTGTGTTGTTGCATCCACTCACTGCAAATGTCCCACATGAAGTATATTCATTGCTTCTACAAGAAAATCTACGCATCTTCCACCTGCCCGTGTCCTGACATATCAGCATGTGTTATCAACCCTTACTCATATAACCCTTGCATGTTGTACAACGCTTAACCCAACTACTGTATACCAACAAGATGATGGTGATTTGCATAATTACTGTGAAGTTGTTTCTATGTGCACTAATTCTAGCCTTGACATTTCTGAAACACTTTTGTCAAATCCCAACCTAATCTTGTTTGTTAATGAATCATCTAAGTGTTTGGAGTCCGGAGAGGTAGGGACTGGTTACCCTGTAGTGAATCAATTTGATAAAAGTGAATCTCACTCCCTCCCATATTTCTCTGCCCAATCAGCTGAATTGGTGGAATTGACAAAAGGCAAATCTGTTCACATTTATATGGATAGTCATTTTAACTAGAAAATTGTTCATGATGTGCCTGTAGCAAATTGTCAACCCACACTGCAAATAGAGATGTTATCAGCTTGGTCAATAGGAGGGCTGACGCGGCAGCTAAGAGAGCCACGCAGGGGGGAGTGTAGAGAATAACACCTGAATTAACAACTGAATTTTGAAATTTGAGACAACAAAGCACAATGCATTTCTTTTTGAATTTCCAAATACCAGATATTGTTACATCTGAAGAGGCTTTAAAGGAAGCACAGAAAGCATCAAATAATAAGGAAAGACGGAAATGGAAGAATTGTATGGAAAGTACACAGACAGGTCTGTGGGTACATATACCCTGACAGCCAGGCCAGTTATTCTGAGGTTTTGTGTTCACATTATTGCTAACCTATCTCATGGCTTAGGCAATGCAAATGCTAATGCTATGATACAGACAGTAGAGAAAATCTTTTTGCACCAGGATTCACTACAGTAGCAACCATGTATTGTGCAAGGTGTATTAATGTGTCTAAAATATAATGTTGCACCTACAATGAGAGTCAAGGAAGGACATCACCCATCACCTGAATGACTGTTGAGCATATTATAATGTATGTCATTCAATTGAACAAATGTAGAGGATATGAATATTGTTTGGTGATAGTTGATATATTCTCAAAATGGCCTGGAAGTTACCCAGGAAATGCCTTATCAGTAGCTAAGGCTTTAATAAGACATGTGGTGCCTGGATGGGGAGGCCCTAAGAAACTAACCTCAGATAATGGAGAACATTTTGTGAATAAAACTTTTAAAATTCTATCAGAGAAATTGCAAATTGGCTTTAGGACCCATTGTGCATACCAACCACAAAGTGCGGTTGAAAGAACTAATTCAATGTTAATGCAATGTTGAAAGCAAAATTGACTAAAATTATAGTGTCAACAGGGATGGGCTGGGTGACAGCTTTTCCTTTGGCTTTTTTCTACCTTAGAGGTCGTTCATCAAAATCTACAGGGTTTAGCACTTTTGAGATTTTGACCGGACGTCCCTTGCCGGCTCTAGTTTACCTAACCTAAGAGATGTAGATAGGACAATGGTTACATGCGAGAACTGATTGCTGCTCTGTCTTCTGTTTCTCATCAGGTGGCGTTGGCACTTCCACAAAGTTTGCAAAGGACAAACCTAGCCAAGCCAGGCTCCTAGGAACTCATCAAAGGATTGCAAAAGAAGAAAACGCCGGCGTGCGGTGCAGGTGCCCCAGCCAGTTGTGCCACGGCTGGGGCCAGAAAGGACCTTTTCAAGAATTATCATCTACACCTACATGTATAGCCATAAGGATTTCAGAGTGGTGAAGAATCCAGAACATACATGAACTGAACTGAACATAACCAACACGTGGTTGCAAGAGAGGGTTGACAAACACATTTTGCAATAGACTGAAGAATAGACTTTTGGGGAGAATGAATGAAATATCACTAGCATCACATTAAAATATTCTTTCTCAGTTTAGCTAGATAAACGTTACAAGTTTGTTGTTTTGGTTTAATTTTATTTGGACAGTTACCTGAGGAGGGTCTAAAACACCCAAGTCAGCTCTGCTGTTGAAGACTAGGATTAAGTTTTATTTTTGGTTTTGAATAACTGAGAAAACAGAAGATGTTGATGTTTGTTTTGCTTATTATTCACCTAATCATCCCTTAAGAAAGAAGTTTGTGATAATAATAAAGTCTGTAAGTTAGCCTTCCATGCTAAATTAACATTAACAGGAAATAATGAAATATGTTGGATATTCCAAGAAAAATCTTTTCAAGTGCGAATGTTTATGTATTAAGTGTTCCCTATAGATCTTTTCAGGATTCTCTGTGCGGTCTATTGACTATGTACCAGCCCTAAATGTTTATCAACAGTGACATGGTCCCATGCCAAGTGGAACTTCTAAAGATTCAGAGAAATACTAGATATTAAGAAAGAGAAAATGATAAAACTATAAAATATACACATAATGTATTGCTGCAATAGAAATGGAGCTTCATAGCTCCACAGGGGGGAATATGTGGGATAAATTTTATATGTTTCCCATTGTATTAACCATTTACTATAGCTTACATATATAACTAGAAATGCAATTCCAAGGAATTACCAGTGCATGAAAATGCAAAAATAGATAGATAATGTAGATATGGTTACTAAGGTGTAGCTAGGGTAAACATGGTGGTTGCATAGTTTACAGAGAGTTGATAGTGTGAAGGTAGACAGTTTAAAGATGAAACATTCCAGCTCTAACTTAACTAATGATTTCTATTCATGTTAAAATGTTGATTAGCTAACTTAGGTAATGATTTCTAGCAGTTACGCTAAAAATGCTAATTATGCTAGCAATGCTAACTTTATTAACAATAGTAACCAGGTTGATTAGCTAACTGAACCGATGATTTCTAGCAGTAATGCTAAAAATGCTAACTATGCTAACAAGGCTAAATTTGCTAATAATGCTAACCAGGTTGATTAGCTAACTTAGTTGATGATTTTTTGCAGCTATGCTAAAATGCTACCTATGCTAACAATGCTAACTATGCTAACCATGCTAACTTGCTAACTTGCTAGTGAGGACTTTTATTTTGAAACATTTGTTGCTAGGGTATCCATGGTGGCCACTATCAAGAAACAAGAAGTTACTGCAGTATAATCATGTTGGTTGCTATGGAAACGGTCATAAACACTTAATTTTAATGGTTGCTATGTTGGTTGCTAGGTACATGGAGGTTTCATGTAGTTGACTGGAGGCATAGTGGATGATAACTGACAGTTGGAATGGTTGAACAGTTCAATAGTTGAGTAGTTTCAATGGTAAAATGATTTAATAGTGTATTATTGCGTTGAGGACTTTTATTTTGAAACAGTTGTGGACAGAGGAAACAGTTAACAGGATATGTCGTCTTCTGAGAGACTGTATGCTTAAAGCCAGAGAAACTGACAGTTGGTGCCCAGGTGGCCGGCCACCTGGCGTAAGATTCTAATTGCTGCCGTGATGTCATAATGAGCAATGTTAAGTCTATGGGGGAAATTGTAATAGTTTTTAACTAATAGTTTAAAAAGTATAAAAGTTACAAAGTTGAAAAATACAAAGCCCACATCGCGTGAGTAAGACCTACGCGACAAAATTTGAATGGAGTTTCTACGTTAAGCGGTTGAAGCTGAATTGCGTGCGTTAGAAGAAGAACTAGAAATGCAATTCCAAGGAATTACCAGTGCATGAAAATGCAAAAATAGATAGATAATGTAGATATGGTTACTAAGGTGTAGCTAGGGTAAACATGGTGGTTGCATAGTTTACAGAGAGTTGATAGTGTGAAGGTAGACAGTTTAAAGATGAAACATTCCAGTTCTAACTTAACTAATGATTTCTATTCATGTTAAAATGTTGATTAGCTAACTTAGCTAATGATTTCTAGCAGTTACGCTAAAAATGCTAATTATGCTAGCAATGCTAACTTTACTAACAATGCTAACCAGGTTGATTAGCTAACTTAACCGATGATTTCTAGCAGTAATGTTAAAAATGTTAAAAATGCTAACTATGCTAACAATGCTAAATTTGCTAACAATGCTAACCAGGTTGATTAGCTAACTTAGTTGATGATTTTTTGCAGTTATGTTAAAAATGTTATCAATGCTAACTATGCTAACCATGCTAACTAGCTAACTTGCTAGTGAGGACTTTTATTTTGAAACATTTGTTGCTAGGGTATCCATAGTGGCCACTATCAGGAAACAAGAAGTTACTGCAGTATAATCATGTTGGTTGCTATGGAAACAGTCATAAACACTTAATTTTAATGGTTGCTATGTTGGTTGCTAGGTACATGGAGGTTTCATGTAGTTGACTGGAGGCATAGTGGATGATAACTGACAGTTGGAATGGTTGAACAGTTCAATAGTTGAGTAGTTTCAATGGTTAAATGGTTTAATAGTGTATTATTGCAGTGAGAACCTTTATTTTGAAACAGTTGTGGACAGAGGAAGTAGTGAAACAGGATCTGTAGTCTTAATGAGATTGTATGCTTTAAGCCTGAGACAGAAGGTGCCTCTCATAGCGTTTACGCGTCCTCTCTCGCTCCTCACTGATCTACATAAAGAATGATGGAGCGGCAACAATGGGATAGTCTAGCCCTTCTTCTATCTGTCTTTATGTAGATCATTGAGGATCGAGGAGCGAGGGAGGACATATAAACGCTGCTTGAGAGGGACCCACAGTAAATACTTTAAAAGTTGTATGTAGATAGTCTAATTAATGTTGATAGACAGAATGTTTAATGGATGTTGATAGGCAGATTGTTTAATAGATATTGATTGACAGTTTAATGGGTGGATGAGTGAATGGTCTGAAGAAGATGAATGGATAGAAGGTTGGATGGAATGTGCCTTATATTCTTGTTAAGAGAGACACTGATACAGCTCTCTGAGAGTAGTTGACACAGGTGTAATCAATTTAACTGGCTAGTCTTAAGAGAGCCAGAGTACTCTTAAAGCCTGCGACAGAGTAAATAATTTAAAAGTTGAATGTAGATAGTCTAATTAATGTTGATAGACAGAGAGTTTAATGGATGTTGATAGACAGATTGTTTAATAGATGTTGATAGACAGTTTAATGGGTGGATGAGTGAATGGTCTGAAGAAGATGAATGGATAGAATGTTGGATGGAATGTGCCTTATATTCTTGTAGAATGGAGAGACACAGCTCTCTACTGAGAGTAGTGGATACAGATACAGGTGTAATCAATTTAACTGGCTAGTCTTAAGAGAGCCAGCCTGAGACAGAGTAGATTGTTTAAAAGTTCAATGTAGAGCGTCTAATTGATGTTGTAAGTAAGTAAGTAATATTTATTTATAAAGCACGTTTACAACAGTTCACACTGACTAAAGTGCTGTACATAGTGTAATAAAAATAGGTAAAGAAATAAAGAAATAACATGTTGTTGATAGGCAGACTGTTTAGAATGGGTGGATGAGTGAATGGTTTGAAGAAGATGAATGGATATAAAGTTGGATGGAATTAGGAGGACTTATTTTGATACTGTTGTGCGCAGAGGATACAGGGGAACAGAATATGTAGTCTTCAGAGAGGAGCCTGAGAGAAACTGACAGTTGGTGCCCAGGTGGCTGACCAGCTGGGGTAACATTCTAATTGCTGCCGTGATGTCATAATGAGCAATGTTAAGTCTATGGGGAAATTGTTAATAGTTTTTAATTTATAGTTTAAAAAGTATAAAAGTTACAAAGTTAAAAAATACATTGCGCTGATGTCCTAAGCAAGACCTTCGTAACACAGTTTGAATGAAGTTTCTACGTTAAACGGTTCAAGCTGAATTGCGTGCGTTAGAAGAAGAATAATAAGAAGTAGTAGAAGAAGAAGAAGAAGAAGCCTAGGGATAACAGTACAGTGCATTTTCATGCACTGTAATAATAAGAAGAAGACCGAGGAAGAACAGTACAGTGCATTTTCATGCACTGTAATTAACTCTAGTTGCCATCCTGACCTTAGGAATGTGGAGGTGACCCCATGGTGAACCCATGGCACACAAACACAAACATGGTTGAGGAGTTCTTGTAAACATTCTTATCTCTGTTAATCACCAGGTGGTTGAAGACTCACTAAAGTGTGTCTAGTGATTTTCCATGTGTGTGTGTGTGTGTTAAGGGTATAAGAACAGGCTTCGCCCACAGATGTGTGGGCTTGTTACTTTGACTTTCATGTGAGTAACATGCTCCCGGTATCGTGAATAAAGCTGCAGTCTCACACCAGTTGTCTTGGAATAATTTTGACCACACTACCACGCAAATAAGTCAGGTCAGATCAGCTCGTGTCACAAATATGGAGTGCAAAAAGTGTCAAAAAGTACGGTGGTCTAAAGGGGCATTCACATACGTCGCTACTCGCACATCGCTCCTCGCTTCCGTTAACTGTCAATCATCTCTATTCTACATTCTGATTTGGTACTCGCTTCACTCGCATCGCTGGAAGTTAAAATTATTTTAACTTCGTACCCGCCCACATCGCATCGCTAGTCCTCGCATCGCCTGTCCTGGCCACATTCAGCTAGAACACATTCACTTAAAGGAACACGCCACCCCCAGGTGAAATTGGGTCACTCCCCGCAGTCCCTAGAGTTGGATGAGTGAGCCAAAGCGTTTTGTAGCCGACCCAGCCACTGTCCTAATCTAGAAACGCCCCGTTAGCCTTATCTTAGCATAGTCGCTGTATTCCAAAGTGTCCGGTTAGCATGTCGTTGCAAAAGTGAATCAAATAACTCAAGATTTTTTATAAGTATTTCTCGTAACTTGTACATTCACATCGAGTGCAAATACCAATGCAAATTCACACGAAGGTATTTACTAGACCAATTTAGATGTGGAACTATTTTCGGGCATTGCACCGTCAAAGCACAGCTGCCAGGCGCAAAGACACCACCAGCATCTGAAAACCCTCAACTTCTGTCAATACGTTAGCAATGTATAATCAAAGCCATCGATATCTATCGATGGCTTTGTGTATAACCTAAGGAAGTGTAGCGCCGAGGAGAGGTTAGGAGACAGGGGATGTCGTTTCAAACTCCGGTAATTTATTCTTGCTAATAAATTGTACAGACTAACACATTGAGGGCAGCAGGAGGTGTCCACTCAAAAACAACAAACTCACTGCTAAATCACGCCAATCGCTCGTCAATCACTCTACACAACTCACTCGCACGTAATTCACTTCAACTCTGATAAAACTTAGTAAACGTCTAGAACCCTTATTCTAATCCCTCCCCTATCAATAACTAGCCTATCTGATCCCCTAAATATTCCCCCAAATCATCAGAACTGATTGACACATTCTATGACACAGGAAGGAGAGGGAGACACAGACACAGACACACACACACACACACACACACGCGCGCGCGCACAGACCGGGAAAACAGGAGACACAGGGGAAACAAACAGAGCAGTCCAACAGGGGGGCGATAGCCTCGGCGCTACAGAAGGATAGAAATTATAGGCTACTTACAGGCACGGATGATGAACACTGTTCTGCCTCTGTACTGAAAATGTATGGGATGGCTGTATCCTTCAGATGTAACAGCATCTTTCTCGTAGCATAGGCTACTGCATTTTCTATTCGTAGTCCTCCGGTTAGAAAATTATGCTCATTGCAAACACAATATCGATTGATTTTATCCACTGGTGTTTTTGCAGGAATGCCGAGGGCAGCAAGCCAAAGATTTCTTTGTTCCAATGGTTTTGGAATTCTGTGAAACATTATGTTCGTGTAGTCCTCTGCTTGTTATCGCAGCCCTTAAAAGCAGTTATCGCAGCGCAGCAAATAATCATTTTCCTCAATAGATGTTAAAATAATTTTAATGTAACTAACAACCTTACTGCAACTTCTTCTCTTACTGCAACTACATGGTCATAGTTATGGTGTATTGAAGCTGCGGTGCTGTGTGGTGTCTTAGAAAAAGCCCACCTGTCACTGCCTAGTAGCGGAAAACTTTGTAGTCACGTTAGTGTATTGACGGAAGTTGAGGGTTTTCAGATGCTGGTGGTGTCTTTGCGCCTGGCAGCTGTGCTTTGACGGTGCAATGCCCGAAAATAGTTCCACATCTAAATTGGTCTAGTAAATACCTTCGTGTGAATTTGCATTGGTACTTGCACTCGATGTGAATGTACAGGTTACGAGAAATACTTATAAAAAATCTTGAGTTATTTGATTCACTTTTGCAAGGACATGCTAACCGGACACTTTGGAATACAGCGACTATGCTAAGATAAGGCTAAAGGGGCGTTTCTAGATTAGGACAGTGGCTGGGTCGGCTACAAAACGCTTTGGCTCACTTATCCAACTCTAGGGACTGCGGGGAGTGACCCAATTTCACCTGGGGGTGGCGTGTTCCTTTAACATTGACAGTTCTCGCTCAGAGATGGGCGAGTAGCGACGTATGTGAATGCAGCTTAAGGGTGACTGTGTCGCTCAAGATAAAATCATCATCATTTATCAAATAAATATGTTTAAGACTAAGATTTCAAATTGTTTGAGGTCTATATCAGAGTGTGTCAGTCACAATATGCCAATTTGTTTAAATTCATACCTACAAAACACCGTGACCGAAATTTTACTTTTTTTTTTTACTTTCAATCCGACCTACCATTTTTTTGTTTTTTGGCTGTTACTGCAAACAACAATATTTTTAAGGATGGTTCTATCCCGAAAAAGGGAGCCTTTCACACTTAATAGTCTAGTCGTAATTTCTTGAACCCAGAAATGTTGAGTACCCTAAAGTTTTATTGCAGAAATGTCATCTATAGGCCTAATAGATGGAATTTAACTTGGTTGCCTAAAGTTGCACTTTGGGCAATTTGCATAATTAGCACAAATATATAGGCAATTAAGGTGAATAGGGTGCAGGTGAATAGGGTAAAAAATTTAAATAATAGATATCACTATGAAACTTTCTTAGTTGGTTACTTGTGCTAAGATGAGAAAAAAATGTGTTGCATGTTTTTTATATTTTAATGTTTACATATGCAAATGAGGCCATGTCTCATTAAACATGAGCTTATTTGCATACTGACAAAATCAGATTGTTTAATAATAAAGTCATGCTCAAAATATTTTTTTCCAAGGGTAACATGTGTACTTGGGGTCTGAGTTGGTGAGAACCTTTAAGGAACCTGTCAGGAGGCAGTGTTGACCTATGGACAGACGGATTAAGAAATTAGGTGCTCCATGCAAAATAACTATAACAGCATGCACACACACGCAAACCTACAAGAACTGTACATAATATGCAAAATAACTATATCCAGCATGCACACGTACACAAATACACATTAACTATATACAAGAACTATACAACATATAAAATAACTATGACATTTTAAAGGCACAGGAGCAAGATGTTTTTGTACGGTCACAATTATGACAATTGGGATTAAATGGGTCAATGGGTTAACACTGCCTCCTTACCAGGTTCCTTTAAAGGTTTTCACCAACTCAGCCCTCCAAGTATACATGTTTACTTTGGAAAAAATAAACATTTTGAGCCTGGCTTTATCACACTATCTGATTTTGTGCGTATGCAAATTAGAGCCTTTTTTATGAGATATGGCCTAATTTGCATATGTAAACATTAAAATATAAAAAACATGCAATACATTTTTTTCTCATCTTAACACAAGTAACCAACTGAGAAAGTTTCATAGTGATATCTATTATTTTATTTTTTTTACCCTATTCACCTGCACCCTATTCACCTTAATTGGCTATATATTTATGCTAATTATGCAAATTGCCCAAAGTGCAACTTTAGGCAACCAAGTTGAATTTCATCCACTAGGCCTATAGATTACATTTATGCAATAAAACGTTAGGGTACTCAACATTTCTGGGTTTACTATTGGGCCTATGGGGATTACGACTAGACTATAAAGGAGCCACACCACTTTTATGACAAGACTATGCTGCTCTGTTGACTCGGTTTTGTTACAGGCCAATTATCAGCTCTGTCTATCATTGGTGGTAGGTGTAGAAACGTTTGCACATTTGAAAAATACCATAATAATGCTGATAACCGTGATAATTATGGTCACTATAACAGTCACGCTCATACCATTACATCTCTATATACCTGCCACCTACACCAAAAGCTTGCATGGAGTTCACCCCATGCACAGTATCAAAGGATGCAGTACACAGAGGTGATCAGTTCCTTTTTTTTTAACCATCTTAGCAGAAGAACCCTATGGCTTATTTATCCACACTGACAAGGGCTCTAAATATTATTATAATAATGAGGATATATGAGTTGAACTGTCCTTACCTGCATCACAGATGGTACTGCACAGATGAAGTATCACCCAGACACATATCCAGTGCTTGGACAGCCAGCTGCACACACACGCCATAACCAGCAAAAACGCTTGAATACCTACAGTCCACAAATACAGTTGGCATAATTCACTGCAGGCTAACTTGTGTAACCCCACAATCATCAGTCTGTGCAAACAGTGTTTGAGATGATTGTGAGCACATGTAGCAGTTTACACAATCATCAGTCTGCGACTAAATTGAGGGGCTTAAATGGCCAAGTGGATCAAGTCACACAAGGCTAAAAATGAAATATAAGACAGATGAGATACTGAGGGAGAACACTGTGAAATGTACAACCCCTGCTATGATGGCCTTTGATCCCACTGTGTCCCTAACTGAGGTTCATTCTTATTAAACAAATTTCTTCTGCATGAAGCATATTGTCTCCTGGTTGCTGTTGGAGCTACCGTTGGATGCAGCATGCATTGTGATTTGTTCTAATGGTATCCCTGGACAGTTAACCCGAGATCCACTTAGATCACAGGTGTCAAACTCAAGGCCCGCGGGCCAAATGCGGCCCGCCACATCATTTCATATGGCCCGCGAGAGCTTACAGGGTCTGATGCAGTATGTGGCCCGCGAGAGCTTTAAAGGTCTGATACAGTTTTTGCGTATAGGCAATACACTGCAATACAATGCACGCACGTGAGACTGACAGGGAGGTAACATCAACCACCTTCCTCTATGATCAGTGTAACTGGCTACATCAGATGTGATAGCAACGCGAACGTGTGAAAACAAAATAGACCAGTATTCTAAACTATTTTAGCGAACGGAGCGCCTAAATTACGCGCTCGGTTTAGCCTGCCTGTGAAACGCATGATTGTTTGAAGTGCGTGTGGTTCTTTGAGAGGGGAATCGATGTAAGTTACTTTGATTTCAATTGGTAGTTGTAAACTACGTGATACATTTACGTCTACGTTTAAAAAGCATACATAATTGTGTGTAGTCCTATCCAAAAAAATCCAGCTTCAAAACCTTGCTAATCGAGCAAATGATTGTTTGGCCAAAAGTGAGCCTATTCCGACCGAGAAAAGGTGCATTCAGATCAGGCAAGCATAGGTAGGCTAGAAGTTTGTTGTAATCCTGTTGCTTTGCATTTTCATTTCGGTTCAAAACGAGCAACGTAGAATACACACAACACCTTTCAACTTCAAAGAAAAAGTCCGCCGGGAACGTTCGCTTCTACTGTATGTGTATAGAACGGTGTAGTGATGCACTTTTTGACATGTCAGTTTGTTTGCATCACTGGCTAGATGTAAAACTGCATTTCGTTACTGGTATTTCGCTTGTGCAATGACAGTTAAGTTGAATATACTCGAATCTAAAAAAAAAAAAATCCATGGCATGACCTCTTCCTGACTGACCAGTGACCCTCATTGAAAAGTCAAACTGTATGGAACTGACAGAGGTTTTTGTTTTGTTTTTACAAACATAACAATAATAAAAAGAACATGTCATGCTGATACCTTTTGCTCTGATTTTAGGGAAGTTCTATACCGATGCTAAAGATTTTGCGGCTGGTGCTACAAATCTTATAGTTACATCTGGCCCTTTGAGGGCAACCATTGTGCTGATGTGGCCCTCGGTGAAAATGAGTTTGACACCCCTTTAGATAAACATAACCCTAGGACCAGTGAAAATCCTACCCTTTTTGGTCATCCATATCCATCCATAAGTTAAACCCTAAGGGGGAATTTTTTTATGTCACACAAAGTGCGTACCAATCAGCTCCAAATGGTCTGAAACATACTCCTACACAATATCTCAAACCATGATTTTGGCCTCAACACAAGCAAATTTCAGTTTTTTTGTTTTTTTCCCAATCGTTTCAATGGGAAATAGTTTTTTTGCGAACAACTCTTGAACGGAAGGTCGTAGACTCAATCTGATTTGCTCCATCAGACATAATTCGACCATGAGGATCAAGCAAGAAGTGAAAGTTTATTTCTATGACCTTCCGTTCTCTAGATATTGCCTTTTTAAAGTTTATTTCCTGTTTTAAACCAACTTCCGGTTATCACAGGATATTAGGGACACAGTGGGTTCCAAGGCCATCGTAACAGGGTCAAACATTTCAGTGTTCTCCCTCAGTATCTCATCTGTCTTACGGTGCAGTCAGACGCTTGCGTCCACCAACGTATGCCTCATTTTGTCACATTTCCATAAACGCGAACTGATTGGTTTGTCAGTGTTCGAAAATTTGCATTAACGGAATTTCATTGGCTGGTGCTTGCGCGATCCGTCAAAAGTTGAACATTTCTCAACTTTTTAGCGGAGGCAACGTATCCCAGGCAACGCATTGGACCCACAATTCAGTGCGGCATGAAATGAAGTCCAGCCAATGTAAAGTGAATGGGAAAATAACGGACAAACGTTGGCGGACGCAAGCGTGTGACTGCACTGTTATATTACATTTTTAGCCTTGTGTGACTTGATCCACTTGGCCATTTAAGCCCCTAAATTTAGTTGCCTTTTTCATTTTTGACAACTTTTGGACATATTTTAAGGGATCACTAAAGAGTAAAAAATGGGATACAACATTTTTATCCTATTTACAGGATGGCATTCTGATCCCTCAAACAGACAAAATGGGTTTACACCCCATATTGTCCTTCTAAGAGGTTCATACAAATCAAACCAACACCTCCTTCAGCAAAGACTATTTTTCATTTTTTCTAACTTCAGACATATGGTAGCCTTAAGAGAGGAGAGGGGTTTAAAAAAAAAAGTGGTGCTCATTAAATACAGGAATTTTCAGCCTTTTTTTAGGACACGTCTAACCACATTTGAAGAGCCATATCTCAGAAACTAAACAAGATACCCAGCTAAAATTTTGGTTTTCTTCTAATGAGACATGGAGGAACATTTGGACCAAAAATCAGGAAAAACTGAGGACCATGGTGTCGGACCTGTTCCAACTGATATGGAATTGCCCAAGAGCTACTTGACATGGGCTCACGTGAGCTCTCAAACACTGTCCACTAATCTATGTATGTGCTGCATCCCTCTGCTTTAAGCATCTAGTGTTTATGTTGGCTAACTGTATCTGGATGTGGTGCTATCAGAGCAGGAAGTTAGATATGGCGCATGATGACATGTAGTGATGCATCGTATTAAAAAAAAAAAAAAAACGCCATTTAAACGAAGCACCGAAATGAGGCACCGAAATTCACGTTGTTATTCGGTATGGTTACTACCGTTTGCGTCGGCACCGGTTCCATACTAGAACCGTGTTTCGGTGCCCAACCCTACTGAAGATCGATCACAGTGGATCTAGTTTGCAAGCGGTGCAGGGAATAAATATGCTTACTTCTTACATCAAGGATGGAAAACATGTGAACGGTATGATCCATTTACATTGGATATCGCTATATAGACTAACAACAATTTTGCTAGTGCTAGCTTGCTAAGTCTACCGTCCTGTTCAGAGTCTATAGCGACCATCAGAGTCCCTAGCAACCTTGACGAGACTGACGAGATAACAGTGCAATCTTGGTTAATGTTAACATACTACTCAAACGCTAACGTTAAAAAGTTGATTTTCACAAAAAGATAGTTTTCTCCATTTTTTGGTCAAAAACAGTGTTTTTAGCAAAACTAACCCATGTTCTACTGACGATTACTAAAGAACGGAAAACGATAGAAACAAACCGTTTTTTCCTGGTGAAAGACGAGTCTACTCATTTGGTACCTTCGGTGTTTACATAGTCATAAAGCTCACCATTCGGTGGATCTTGGAAAAACAGTCAAAATGCTGTAAAACGTCTGGCAGTATGGAGAGCTCTGCACTGAAAATGGCTGGCAGCCAATGAGTTAAATATCGGTATATCGCCCAGCCCTAGCCCAAGGCCTTAACAATAGTAATTTTAGTCACGCAATAAGTATTATCTAAAAGCTATAACTATAATTTCTGTTAAAATCGCTTTTCCAGGGTTTCTCTATTCTCAGGGCTAAAACAGGTAGTGCAACCCAAACATTTCAATGTTTAAGTGTCACTGCACCCTAAAATATGTTTTTTTGAGCTGTTGATTGATTGAAAATACTCATAAGTGGTGAACTACACGATTACGAAGGTTAATATTGACAAAAATCGTGTTTCTCGACAAAAGTAACATTTTGTATGATTGTGTATTGGAGATACTGCTCTCCGTGCCATCTACAGGTTGAAACATGCCATGGCATGTTGGTCCAAAATACTATGCTGGAATGCTGACGTTGTCCTGCACTTCTCGTCCAACATTACATCACCGGGTCGTTACAAATTAGGAATGAAACGCCCCAACACCTGCTACCCTGATTAGCCTACCTGTGATGTCTGTAGCACTCATTCCCAGATTGACACGAAATCACCATGGTTGATTGGCTGCAGCAGGGCTGCACTCCCTTCCAAATTTCAGAACGTCCTGCCCATAGACCTCTGAAGTTCGCCTACAAAAAGGATCCAAAGCTGCCATCTTTGCCCATATAAGGAGATCCGGGAGTTAATTGAAGCTAACTGCCTATGGCAAGTTGCATGGTAAGTTAGCTCTGGGGTAGCAAAGATCAAAGTGTGCCGTCTTCACCTACCGAAGATCACAGTATCCACTAGACAGCAGTGGACAAAACTGTGTAGTGAAAAACATCTGCATTTCCAATGTCATCATCCCCGCGAGAGTTTAACAGGTGCGATAATTGAAAATCCCCATGTTATTTTCCCATAGAAAAAATCTCAAGATACCGGATCTCCTTATTTGGGCAAAGATGGTGGCTTTTTTGTAGGCGAACTTCAGAGGTCTATTTTGAAAGCCTTTTTCAGAAATGTGAAGTGGGTGGAGTTATGGGGTGAAGTGACACTTTAAAGGAACCGTATGTAAGATTCTGGCCGAAACTGGTACTGCAATCACTTTCAAAATATTGTAGAGTGGTGTATCCCCTTTAGACTTTAAACACATTAACAGAAAGTGAGTTATTTAGGGTTATTTGTTTGATGCCCTAGGGAATGAAACTCAATTGTCTGTAAAACCAAAGTCTTTTTAAAGCAAGTCACGTCACTCGGCAGCCATATTGGCCATGGGGTCGGGCAGCGACTTTGACCGGAACAAGACCAGGCTCTATCTAAATGAATGGGGAGAGAGCTGGATGTCCATATTCCGAGGTGTAAGAGACATAAAAATCACATGTTTGAAATCGCGATGAAAATCTGACTAAAATCGCTGAAAAGGTTTGGTGGCTTTGTATCAAATTAACGCTTAAAAAGCCTTTTTCTTACTGGTAATTTTGGACTGCGCATGCTCTATTCTTCACGACGCAGCTTTCAAAAAGCGTGACCGCCAAGGATCGGCCAAATGATTGGAGCAACGGCACTGGAAGAGGCGGGACATGTGCAACCATAGCCAACCGGTGTAAACAACCGCCATCTTTCGCGTTACGAAGTTACCCCATGCTTTTCAATGGGCGATTTTTCCAGTGCAGTGTCTCCTCATATATAAGTGTCTCTGGTAAAACGTCTCTCACTCATTTGACATTCTGTGGTCGAGAGCACTCACTGTCCCGCCCACTACACCATCTGATTAGTCAGTACAAATCCAGGCGATCCCATAGGAGAGGCAGTCAATGTAGCTCTACACTGAGTGTTTTCGTGGACGTATCGTGGAACCAGTGCAATCATTTTGACTTTCTCTCTACGGAGTTATTCTTGAAAGTAAGGTAACAGTTTTGTTGAAACGCTACTGAAGTTGTATAAGCACAACTTTGCAAGCTATTTGATCCGGTTCCATAAGTTGGCTAAAGCGCTCGTGTCCTCCATGTAGCTAACTCCAAGTGATGCACGTTAGTGATATGGTGTTTACTAGATAGTTTATCTTACTTTAAACTTTACAAATAGAGCCTTGATAGCCTAGGTGACAGCCTAACTAGGCCTACCGCAACATAATCCAAACTTTTGACAGTTGTAAAATGTAACGTGAAGTTCAAATGTGTCACTGTTTGGGAGTAGCCTGTCGTTTTGGGAGTATGCTAACGTTATAGCAAAGATACATACCGTCTCTGGTTATAGCAAGGCAGGATTTTGTCACGTTCGGTAATGAACAAGTCTCAGTGCGATAACGAACGTCAAATAGCTGGTCTTGTCGAAAAGGTCTGGCGGAAAAGACAAGGGCACCCAGGGCCATCCGTAGTAAATTCGTCCTGGTTTAAATCTTGGCCTAATTAGCTTAAGCTAACTATCAGGATGCCTTTTTGGCTCACACAAGTAGCTAGAACGGATAGTTCTGGTCCTTGATTATGAATGGTTGAATCGAAGATTGTCTAGTTTGTCAACCGTCCCTGGTTGAATTGTGTTTGATGCATGGTTCGATGCCGTTGTAAATTATAAGCACAACTTTGCAAGATATCTCTTTGATCCGGTTCCATAAGTAGGCCAAAGCGTTCGTTTCCTCCATCTAGCTAACTCCAAGTGATGCACGTTACCGATATGGTGTTTACTAGTTTATTTTAGCTTACAAATAGAGCCTTGATAGCCTAGGTGTCAGTTTAACTCCTGAAACATAATCCAAACGTTTGACCGTTGTAAAACGTAACGAGAAGTTCAAATGTGTCACATTTTGGGAGTAGCCTACCGTTTGTGAGTAGAAGCTAGCTAATGCCTCTATTAGTGGAGGACGTAAGTTTGAAACCACAACGAACTTATTCTGCCTAACTAAAGGAGGATGTTTCTCCATGGACATCTAGAAAGCAGGAGAGAAGATGACAGAGCTAGAACTGGCCGTCTGCTTAGCTGGTTAGCAAGGTAGGTTAATGTTATTCAGTTGTGGTGATTAATTGCCTTTAAATTGAGTGAACCATCTATCTATTCAAAATAATCTAAACGTTTCCCCTATCTGGAAATACGTTAGTTTGGTGCCACCGATTCATATGAGCAGTCGTGCAATGTGTGTGTGATCCAAGTGAAACCATACGAGGCTAGAAACAACGATATTTTTCAAACGATTGATTCCTGCAATTATACCCATGCAAACAGCATAGGCAGACTGCCTAATCTTAGTTTTTGAAGCGATTTAAGATGGTATGAACATAGTTTATCCCTTTGCATGCGTTTGCAAACATGCTCTGGGTACACTTCAAAACGTTTTTTTGTATTATTTGATCTGCCATCACTTACAGCCTAGTTTAATTAGGTTATAGGCCTATGCATTAATAACCTAGCCTATGATGGGCTACCTCGAAATTTGCTGTCGACGTTAGGCATGAAACGGTAGGCTCAAATTATTTATTTAAAAGACGTAATTTATGAAGTTGTTGTTGTTGCCTTTGCCACGCGTTCGCATCCAGTTTGACGTGTCCGGGTTTTCCGATAATGACAGCAATCTCGTGATGGCAATATTGACTTTTAATTTCTGCGCGTGTAAACTAGTCTAGGCTACAGTGCCTAAAGTTAGCTGTGACAGACTAGCCTACTGGTTTTCATAGTTTTAGCCGCAAAGCCTGTCTACCTTAGGTCAACTAAATTGTTTAGTTATCACCTTGTCATTTCGCGTTTTTCCAGTTTTATCTCCGTGCGCCCCATGTCATTCAAAACATATTTCGGGATAGCCATCTCACTATGAGAAAACGTATGACGACAGTGTTAAGAGATTAACACATTGGCATGCTTGGTAAACTTGTCTTGCACATAATATTGAGCTGATTTTTTTTTAGTGAAAATGGCCTGTAGCATTGTGCTGATAGATGAAAAAAGTCGCCTATTTAAAGGCACAGTCTGAATTTTAATCCTAGCTCTCCATTTAGTGTGTGCACCTGAACAAGGGATTTAGCTTACGGGTCATTCCACGCCAAATCAACCAGAGCCCACGCACTTGCGTCTCAAAAAAATCTGAAAAAAATACCATGTGTGCCTATGTTACCCAGGAGACACTCTGTAAAATGTTTTTGTGCTAAGATCAATACTTTTCAAGTAACAGCCAGTTTTACAGGGGGAGGGGGGTGTCAAATTTGTTCTACCTCTTTTTTTTGTCAAAGTTCACAAGCTCATTGCTCAAGAACTAGAATCTGTAGGAGGCTCAAATTTTGCAGGCTGATGCATAAATAGGAATAGTATGCAGTAAAATCACCACGAGTAGTCTGGATGATCCTGCATGGTCATAGCAGTCCCTCAAAGTTGATCAAAATTTTATTGGAGTTCTTGGCTGGGCTCTGTTTAGGCTTACAGAAGACATATTTTTGCTCAACATAGGCTCTTGATTTTTTTTCTCGTATTGAGATAAGTAGAAACACTCTCCGAAAAAGCAATGAAGAGAAAAGAAAATCCATCATGGACTGAACAGCAGACCTCACAAGTTTGAAAAATAATTTTGGATCTCATATTCAGAGCACCCTAACACCTTGTGGGAATATACAAAGATTTTTTAAATATTTTTTTTGTTAATCTGCATTACCTCTTCTTTTTAAAAACACCAGTTTGACTTGTCTTATGCGAATCTTTCCTTTTCATTTTCCACCCTAAACATGGACAAAATGCACCATTGAGATCAATATGTTTTGTCCCCACCCGGCAATTTCAGTGTTTCAGTGATTTTAGTGGCACCTAGTGGTTACTCTATGCAAAACAAATCTCTCAATAGATCTCTATGGTGCATTTTGCCCTTGTTCAGGGTGGGAAATGAAAAAGAAAGATTTGCATAAGACAAGTCAAATTGGTGTTTTTAAAAAGAAGAGGTAATGCAGATTAACGAAAAAAATATTAAAAAAATCTTTGTATATTCCCACAAGGTGTTAGGGTGCTCTGAATATGAGATCCAAATTTATTTTTCAAACTTGTGAGGTCTGCTGTTCAGTCCCTGATGGATTTTCTTTTCTCTTCATTGCTTTTTCAGAGAGTGTTTCTACTTATCTCAATAAAAAAAACCCCCCAAGAGTCTATGTTGAGTAAAAATGTGTCTTCTGAAGGCCTAAACAGAACACAGCCAAAAACTCCAATAAAATGTTGATCAACTTTGAGGGACTGCTATGACCATGCAGGATCATCCAGACTACTCGTAATGATTTTACTGCATACTATTCCTATTTATGCACCAGCCTGCAAAATTTGAGCCTCCTACAGATTCTAGTTCTTGAGCAATGAGCTTGTGAACTTTGACAAAAAAAAGAGGTAGAACAAATTTGACCCCCCCCTCCCCCTGTAAAACTGGCTGTTACTTGAAAAGTATTGATCTTAGCACAAAAACATTTTACAGAGTGTCTCCTGGGTAACATAGGCACACATGGTATTTTTTTCAGATTTTCTTGAGACGCAAGTGCGTGGGCTCTGGTTGATTTGGCGTGGAATGACCCTTACAACAGTAGGGCCCGACATTTGTTTTTAGGAGGAAAGGTGTAGGACATGTTACTTTGGAAGGAGAGGGAGGGGTGCAATTTGATTTTCTTTGGAACTTAAATATCATCAATCAACCTCTTCAAACAGCATCAATATATCAATAGGCCTATTCACTATTATATTATATTGTACATGACAAGAGCTAGAGGACTAAGGGGGCAGGCTATATGTTATCAAGTAGGCCTATATTAAAACATGTAGTCAACATTATAACTTTATGTTGGTTTAAGTGAAAACAAAGCATGTCATGAACTAGGAAAATCCATGGTTCTACATCATTGTTGGCAAAATGATCATGATAGCCTACATATTTCAGCCATATCTGGTTTAGTCTTGAGTAGGCCTAGGCTACTTTGCTATGAATTAGTCGTAGACTTATTACAATATAGTCTATGTATATCTACAGTGCCTATAGAAAGTCATCATACCCTTTTGAAATAGTTACTTTTTTTGTCTTACAGCCTGAAATCAAAACCCATTTTTAAAAAATCTTGTTCCAGTTGTATTTACAAATTTAGCTGTACAACATCAACATAATGAAAAAGAAGTCAACAGTTCTGAAAATTAATAACAAATTAAAAACTAGAATAACAGGGTTGGAAAAGTCATCATACCCCTGACTTAATACTTTGTAAAGCTTCCTTTTGCTTTCATTACAGCCATCAATCTGTTTGGATATGTCTCTATTATAGCTTTGCACACCTTTGCACAATTTTCCGTGCAGAAATGTTAAAATTTAGTCAAATTCTGTAGGGAATGGCGATGGACTGCTCTCCAAGTCAATCCACAGATTTTCTATAAGATTTAAGTCAGGGCTCTGACTTTGCCACTCAATCCTTAAGCCACTGCTTTGTTCTTTTGGCAGTATGTTTAGGATCATTGTCGTGTTGGAAGGCGAATGACCTCCCCATCCTCAGCTGTCTAGGAGAGGGACGCAGGTTTTCCTCAAGAATGTGGGTGTACTTGGCAGCATCCATTTTCCCTTCTATCCTGACCAATTGCCCAGTCCCTGCTGAAGAGAAACATCCCCAAAACATAATGTTGCCCCCACCATGCTTCACAGTAGGTATGGTGTGTTTTGGGTGGTGTACTGTGTTGGTTTTCGCCAAACATTGCACTTGGAGTTCAGTGCAAAAACACATCTGGAATATTCTGCTACCATGTGGAACTGTTGACTTCTTTTTCATTATTTTGATGTTGTACAGCTAAATTTGTAAATAAAACTGGAAAAGATTTTTTTTAAAATGGGTTTTGATTTCAGGCTGTAAGACAAAAAAAGTAACTATTTCAAAAGGGTATGATGACTTTCTATAGGCACTGTCTATATATCGAGGGCTGAGAACCACAGGGGCGTAAGTGACATTTCACCAACTTTACAAGAGAGCCAAAACAAATCTAACTGCTTATGTTCACAGTTAAAGACCTTTGGTTTTTGTTTTTATCAATCATTTTATATTTATAAATATTTTACTTCTATAATTTTGTCAGCTAGAAAGAGCTCATCAAGAGCTTTCAGATGATATATATAACTCAATTTTGACCAAAATGTCACTTGCGCAACTGCCCCTTTGGTTCTCAGCCCTCGATATATGTTATAATGTTTTACATATATGTATCACAGTTTATCAACAGTTCTCATAAAAGTCATCTGATGTTATCATTTAAGGGGTCATTTTTGAAAACTTTCTCCTGAGGGTGCTGGGTATATTTTCCTCTTTTTTGTCCTTTGCCAATCACACCCCTGAAATATGGTGTGAATCAATCCATGCTGTTCAACATCATCGAGTGCTGTCAGTAAGAAAAAGAACAAGGAAACTTGACAGAGCAGCAGCAAACACTCCCTGAGAAAGTTCTTGAGAAAGTTCGAGTTCACCGTTTTTAGCCAAAACTCGTTAGCCTGTAAGTGACCGGGGCAGGTCCTTTCGCCACTACAAAACGCTATTTTTATACCTCTTCTACTGTTCCAAACAACGCTACACTTACGTTGTAGTGAGTAGAGGGTCCCTAAAGCCAAACTGAAGTATCCTCACGTCTTTATGTGGTCGGATAGAGAGTCCAGAATGAATTTAATCGAGTCAGTACCTTTCCGGAAATGTTAGTAAAGTGTTGTTGAAGCGTTGCGCAGCTGCCACAGCGACATTTCCGGAAGGTACTGACTCGATTAAATTCATTCTGGACTCTCTATCCGACCACATAAAGACGTGGGGATACTTCGGTTTGGCTTTAGGGACCCTCTACTCACTACCACGTAAGTGTAGCGTTGTTTGGAACAGTAGAAGAGGTATAAAAATAGCGTTTTGTAGTGGCGAAAGGACCTGCCCCGGTCACTTACAGGCTAACGAGTTTTAGCTAAAAACGGTGAACTCGAACTTTCTCAAAATACATCCGAATGACATGATTTTGGTGTCAACTCAACGTATGTACTCCCAATAGTCCGAAAAATTGATCTAAAGTGCATTTCACTCCGGATTATCCCTTTAAGAACAAAATTTTGTAGCTTACCAGGAAGTACCAGGTCATTCAGAGCTGGAGCTGACAGAGACTTCGTCTCCTGGCATAGTGCTGCTGAAGTGGACAACTTAATTAAATGTTATTTCGAGATTGGATTAACTAACAAAGAGATCCTTGCAGTCTTAGCACAGAATCACAGTATTGTGATTTCTATCCGGACCTTGAAGAGGCGGTGTCATGAACTTGGACTGTGCAGGAGGCGAAATCAGTTGAACATAGACAAGTCATAGCCTTCGTGCAGGAGGAACTGCATGGAATGGACAGACGCAGGGGTATTGACATCAAGCCCCGCCGACATCAAGGACAAGTTAGTGTCTCTGTTCTACGCATGCGCGTAATAGTAGCAGGAAGCGGGGAGATTTGTCTGCCCGATCGCGAGTTTGTCACGAGCTGTTGGACTGCTTATTTGTCTTTATTTCAAAATGTTTGTCTATTCATCTGTTTATTTCAGATAGTTTGTTATTAAAAACCATTAACGAAAAATAATTGGTCGTCGTCGTCGTTGAAAAATGTCATTGCATTCAGTCAATGTAAACTACAAAACTACAAAATTTCGAACATATATAGGCTATAGAGAGCCGAAGTCCCGCCCCTTCGGTTTGCCTCCATGGGACCTATCTTTGGATTTTTTTTTAATGGCAGTCAATGGAGAAAGATAAATTATTTTCTGGTCCCGATTGTCTTGTGCCTTGAATTACCCATATGATGTTTGTCAATTTTAATGAAAATTTTTCACGTAAAGACATTTGAAAAGTATGTCGTAACTAGTGAATTACAACATTGTGAAAGATCGTGTTTCCAACGACTACAAACACATCAGTCGCGTTAGTGACGTTACACAAATTCACAGCCACGCGCGCCAGCATCAGGTCTTATTTGAGCTTCCCCCTTGCCGATGAAAATATCATGAGTCAGAGGATTAAACTCATCAGATAAGTTGTATTTCATTCATAGACTGTACAAACACTACTGTTAAGTGACTTAGCTGACAGCAAGATGTAACCGTTAACTAGCATAATAGCTAGCTAACTAGCCAGCCTCTAGTTTGCTAGTTGGTGACGTGCATCGTTTGAGACGAGAGATGTAGTCCACTGAATGGATTCGCACAATCCATGGGCCACAATGGGGGTCATTGGGGCCCACCTACACGTACCTCCACCCCACATCAAATTATCAATATGATTATCATTATCACAATTGTTATTATGCTATATTGTTCATACATGCACTTCACTTCAAAGCAGTCAATATTTGAAGTGCTAAAAATGCTTAAAGTGCTATGCATGTGTGTACATGTCCTATGCAAATCAGAGGCCTGCTTTAATAATGTAAGATATATTTACAATAGTTCACTGCTTTTGCATGGTTGCATGAGAAATACTTCTGAAAACAACAGCAATTATATGGGTGCTATTGTTTTGGGATGTTTCCCTCATGCAAGCATACTCTGCAAGCAAATGGAGAAAAAAATGATATGCTTTATAATGAAATTTCATTTGAATGCCTGAATGTAAAGATCCAGGAAACATAATACCAACTTTTGTCTATGGTAAACGGCCGAGCATATAGGCGTAAATCACTTATCTGGAGATCTTTAAATAAAAGACTAAAGCTACAATCTTTTGACCATGTTATATTCATATTTGACTAAACAATACTCAGTGCTAAACAATGTATTGTACAGTCTCTGCTCTGTTTCCATGGAAGTTGCAAGAATCCACGTTGTTGAAGGTGCACTATGAGATCCTGCTTGATCTTAGCGAGATTTCATTTGTATCTCAAATCGTATGTTTCTCCCCTTGATCAGCTTGCTGTCTGTCCACTGAATACGATGTGAAAAAACCCGATATCAAAAGACAACACAGGGGCTGTGATCCTCAAAACAAACGTTAACAACAATAGGGGCGCAGGATGTGCACCAAAACAATAACAAACCAAAGATTCTAGAACAGAGCCAGATTGATCAGTTATTACGTCAAAAGAATGAAGCTCTGAGTTCGACATCAGGCGCGCCACTGTGGTAAGCTCAGCGCAACATTTCAGACACAGTTCAATCATAAACCCACCTAAACAGCTGTTTTTGCCGTTGTCAGCTGTTTTTCTTTGTTTACTCGGTAATGAACTGCAAGATCTGGCGGTGTGAAAGGCACGATTTATTATTTTTCAACTTTCCACTGAATAAGGAGGTAGGCCTAATAGGCCTTTATTTGTAGGTCTATAAATGCGCTGGTGAATAAATCACATCAATTCCCATTGGGAGATTCTGTTAAGCTAGCTAGCAGGCAAACTAACTTAGCTACGTTATATTATCATCTTTTTTCTTATTTTCTATCCGTAGACTAAGTTAACCTTTGTTTACGGCAACTGGCGCATTACCAATCACTATAATGTAGGCTAAGTCAAGTAGCCTAACCACTATTTAGCCTACTTTTAAAAAGGGAGTCCAGAACAGGACAGAACAGGTGTTGTGAGTAATGAAGAAGCAGTGATCATAATCATAATCGTAAAACACGCTGCATGTGCTGCCTCCGGTGAAAGCTTGTTGTGCAGTCTGTGAAAGCACAAAAAACCACAAGCTTGGTGCCTGTAGCCAATGGTCGTTTGCAAGAAGCCAATGCCATAGCTTATTTTAAGACCGATCCGATTGTATGTTTCATAATATTGTACCTCATATCTTTCGTTGTCGACTGACTTGAGAGAATAGGTTCATTGTAGCCCATATTCTCGTATTTATCTCAACTGCAACATTGACAGACAGCCTATATAGCTTACTAGCCACGACAGCCAGCGTACCCTTATAGTTAACTTGGTCTTACGGTACCCGTCTTTTTCATAATTGGCTGCTGTGCTGTGTCGTTCATAGACAGAGTAGGCTAAAGATGTCGGTCATTGCTCCCTTTCATTATCTAGGCCTAGGCTACTGTGCGCAAAGTGTCGAGGCCACATACAGTCGGGACATAAAATAGTTTGACGAAGTTTAAGGCATGTTTAGTAGGCTATGGCAGCGCTATCCATAGACTATACTGTTTATTTAAGGATTTCCGATGTTGTGGAAAGAAATTCGTTGGGGTCCTCCTCGTCATATTCTAATAACAAATAAAGCTAATTTCCTTAGACCTAGGCAGGGTTTCCCATAGCGCTTTCCTGCTAAGGCGGCCGCCTTAACAACACAGGGCTGCCGCCTTAACTAGCGTCTTCAAAAAATAAATAAATAAATAATCGCCGTGTTGCTGATATTTGTCATGTTTTCTCCCTGTCGTTACAAACCGTGGACGCTAGTCTCCCTTCTCTGTAGAACACATTGAAAAAAGAAAGAAAAAAAAACTTTGAGTGGGCATAGGCCTATGCGCCAGTGATGCGCGGGCTGATCCAAATCGAGCGGGCGACCGCGGTCACCCGCGGTTATGGGTCAAGAAAAAATATTTTTAATGATATTCGGGTCATGTTTGGTCGCGTCGGTCAAAAAAATATGCCGTTCATTTTTTGTCATTTATATCGTACATAATTGTCTTTAGAAGAGAAAGACATATTTGCAGCATTCCCACTGAAACGCGATTCTATCCCCCACATTTTGTCACGAACATGTAAAAATGCACTTGTTGTTTCTGCGTAGACAGACTCTCGGCTACACTTGACATGCAGTTGTGTTCTGTTCTCAGAGTATGCTTTCTCTGTCTATGATCTGCAGCTTTTTTCTCGACAGAAAATTCGGCTACTGAGCAGCGAAGTTGCCGATGCAATGCGTGCTTCTCAAGTCTGATAATTTGCAGCAAGATCGAATGGTATTATGGAAAGAAAAATAAACTAAAAGTTTCCCAAATCAGGAAATAGCCTACTCAATTTAATGTCATCAAGGCATATAGCCTACAATTGGTATGAGCATGCAATGTGCGTCCTTGCGCAACTTATACAGTGTCTCGAAAGCCCCACGTCTGATCTTTCGTGCAATAAAGGTTTCATCTCACTGCAATTTATAATCGCGGAGCAAATATGACGCACTCGGGCTCTATGGGTTTTGGTTTTTGTTTTGGTCCATTGATGAAGACGTTAATAAAGAATTTCTTAATAATAGCCTATTCTATGCCTGCATGTCATGCTTGGGAGAGCTTCAAGGCATTCATGTGAGGAACGACTGAAACATAATATGTAGGCTATAGGAAAATCGGTTACATGCTGCCACTCAGACATGCCACCACTACGACATGCTTCCATTTAGACATGCCTCTATTTCGACATGCTGCTATTTAGACATGCTGCCAATCCGACACATTTTAGTACCCCCATTCCGACAATTTACAAATCCTATTTTTTTCCAAGACAATTTAACGGACCCTATGAGCCCGACGGACGCAAAGTGCGTCAAAAAACACACCCATTTTTCTCTGTACATTGCTCCGCGATTATTAGTCATAGCGAGATGAGACCTATATTGCATGAAAGAGCAGAACCGGGGCTTTAACGAGACTAGACAGTGTCTGTACGATCAAGTATGAAAATAAAATAAAATCATGAATTTAAATCAAAGTATAGGCCTATCATATTTACAGTCTATATTGCTCCACGCAGCCACTGCTCTCGCTTGGATTACTCCGGGACCAGGCATCGCAGGCAACAGACACGCATATCAAATGAAAGAGGAGAAACAGAGCTTTCCATTGATACCAAACACATCGATCCTTTTGTGTTATAAAAACAGACGAAGTGACAAACAAATAAGAATGTCATATAGCTTTGGCTACCGCTACTTTCGTTTGATTTAGGCTACTCGTGAAACCATGGTAAAAAATATATGGCTTGCATGTCAGATAAAAGAGGAGAGCTAGAGCTATCCACAGATGCCAAATACAACCTTCTAGGTCATAAAACAGACGAAGTGACAGGAAAATAATAACTGTAACATTAATAGCCTATTAATTACCTCATGTCGGAATGGCACGTTGTTTGAAAAAAAAAGTTAAATACCGCCACTGCGACTATGAAAAAAAAATATGTCGAAGTGGTGGGACTTTTTCCCATAAGGAGACATGCCTCCACTACGACAATTGGACGTCAATGTCGGAGTGCTGGTATGTCGGAATGAACGGCGGATACCAGGAAAATCCTTAGGCTAATTATGTTCAATGTTGAGTCAAATAGCCTAATTTTTGGATGAACGCTGACACGGAACAAAGAAAGGTAGACTAAATGCATGTTTCCCAAATTCTGAGCAATTATAGGCTATAGTAATTAGGCAACATATATTATTATTGTTTTACATGCATATGAGACACCAATTTTGCGTAGCTCAATGACTCTACGACTAAGTTAGACTACTTTTTACAATAAGCGGGTCGGGAAGCGGGTTGGGTCCAGTATTTCAATAATTATTTTTTGCGGTCCGAGTTGCGGTCGGGTTAGTTGTAAACGGCGGGGCGGGTCGTTCAGACACGTACCCGCGCATCACTGCTATGCGCACAGGTGACGCGCTTCAGCATGGGTTATGTTTTGATATAAGGTGCCACTGCTACGCACATCTCAGAATGACAGCTAACAACAACTCGTGACGGCTATTCATTGTTGTAAAATACTGAAATTGTCTGAAGTTTACACAGGCTAGTTGAAACTGTAGCCTACTGTAGCCTCGTCTCGCATGGCAGTTTCCTTCATCCCGAACTCGGCGGGACGCACGTTTCGGTTTTGTTGAAATAATTCCTTAATGTTTTTTGTTCAGAGCTGAACATGCAACTATAGCCTATTTGACAGATGACAGATTTGGTTGCTAGTGACACAATATTAGCGTTCAATGTGGTACGATCTCGTTGCTAATTACGTTTAATTAAAACGCATTAAAAACGTCCAGGCTCTCCATGGGCTATAATAAGCAACAAGCACGCACAATAGGCTATACAGATTCAATCGAAGAATTGCAGCTTTAGTCTACTAAATCACAATTCATTAACTTTACCATACAGTCGCAATGTTACATTTTCACAGTTTCATCTTTGATTGTATATTTCATGGTAAATTCTAAAATATCCAACATTAAACATATTCTTGGTTTTAATAAATGATTATAATATTGACTGGCTTTAAAATATATCCTATGGTGCTATGCTGAGCAGTAAAGGTTTTGACAGATACAATCTTGCAAAAGGCCCTGTATTGGAGTTGTTGTCAATAAATTGTGTTAATGATGTTTAATTGGTTGTTGATACAATTAAATCACACTTTGAATGTGAAATCCAGGTATATTGTTGTCATTAGTGTCAAAATTCAACATTTTAAACGTTAATGAAATGCTGGCATAGCCTACTAAATTTTTACTCCAGGTGACCTTGTCTTAAAGTAAATCAGAAAATAAGTTATTTAGACATAACAAGTGTTTGCTAGACTGCTCCTATAGCCAACAATCCCCACTTTACCCTTTGGGAATTGAACTGTTATATGATACTTGGGTGATGTAAATTATGAAAATCTCTTTCTTTGGTTGGTCTCGATGCGGCCTTGACTCCTTAAAGACTCGGTCTCGACTCACACTTGCCTCCTATAACACTTGGTCGTTGTGACTCGGTCTCGACTGCAGTTAAACCAAAGGTCTCGACTCGTCCCCATTGCTACGTGTACTCCCTGTCAGCAACGTTGTGCATCAGCAATGACTTACCCCCCGACAGCGTCCTGTGAGCCGAGATCCAGCCGGTTTTTGATGCTGAAGAAAGTAGTCCGGCAAGTTTCTGGGGTCACGAAAGTAAAGTGTTTTTCTACTCAAAACCATACGTGTTCAAAAGAGTGATATATTTGCACCACAAAAACGTTGTCCAGGAAAAATTCAAACCTCGTTATCACTGCACTATTTTTCTCGATTCCTATCACTGCGCGCTACTGACAGCTGGCCAACGTTTTTGTGGTGCAAATATATCACTCTTTTGAACGCATATGGTGTTGAGAAGAAAAACACTTTACTTTCGTGACCCCAGAAACTTGCCGGACTACTTTCTTCAGCATCAAAAACGATCAAAAACCGGCTGGATCTCGGCTCACAGGACGCTGTCGGGGGGTAAGTCAGTGCTGATTCACAACGTTGCTGACAGGGAACCCATATAACTTTGTGTCTTAAAACCCAAACTATCCCTTTAATGGAACAAGGTCATGGAAAATGAAATGTTTGTGCAGAACGTGTTTCGATAATCTATCCTACAGCCGAAGGTTACGTGAGTAAGTGTATCTCGTTGCTATCCAAATGAACAGTCTTACAGTTAGCACGTTACAGAGGCTCAGCTGCAGTCAGTCCGACAGAAGGGGGAAGCATAGAACGCTGATGTCGCAATTGCTACAATTTATTCCGATTCCAAAAGGAACGTTCTATGTCTATGAATGCGCGTTGTGTTTGTTTTGTTTTGGTGTTTATGGAACGTTAACAGAAGTGACGTCAAACAGGATCTCATAGTGCACCTTTAAATGTCGTTACGTAGCCTAATTAAATAGTCTTCCAGGTTGAAGCGGAGCTTTGCCAACAATGTTATTGTGTAGTTTCAGTTTCTTTCGCGCAAACGCATGCATTCAATGAACGCTCATACCACCACTTATTTGTATGACTCTGTTTAATAACATCAAACTAGCCAGCATTTCCTCCTAATTGCAGAAACTTTGTTTTCTTTTCTGTTGGGCCGCGGTTGCTTGATCCAGATCAATTGCGCAGCTAATTATCAGGTGAAGCACCGGACCTCACTCCATGCCTTGCGGACCAGCAGGCTCCACGTTGTGTCAGGGATAGGGCTGGGATAAACGATTATTTTTTAAACGATTAATCTAGCGATTATTTTTTCGATGCATCGATTAATCTAACGATTCATTTTTTCAGTTCGATTCGATTTCGATTCGATTCGATTATCGATTATCTCCCCACTAATTGACTAATTGCAATATATACATGTTGATTTACAAATCTGAATGAAATAACACATTGCAATGTATGTTTATTGCTCTTAAAATTCCAAAATGAAAGACTATGCAAGTGCAAAGTAATGCATTCTAAGTCAGAGGTAGCATTCAATAAAACCTTGAAGCCTTGAAAACACTGGGAGTGTTGTCAGATTGAAGGGGACAAGATCCCAACTGTCATCAATAAAATGACAAGTTAAGTAGACTTATTTTAAGTCTTTGGGACTTTGGGCCATAGGGCCCACCTACACATACTGTATACCCCCATCAAATCATCATTATGATGATCATTATTACAATTATTATTATGCTGTACTAAGTGTACTTTCACTTCAAAGCAGTCAATGTTTTAAATGCTAACATTGTTCACAAAAGGTTTGTGAAAAAATCAGAGACCTGCTTTAGTAATGTAAGATACAGTATAATTAGCCTATAATAGCTTTTGCATGGTTGCATGATAAATACAGTAGCCTACTTCTGAAAACAACAGCAATAATATATGGGTGCTATTGTTTTGGGATGTTTCCCTCATGCAAGCATCAAACTCTGGTAGGCAAATGGAGACAAAATTGACATGCTTTTTAATGAAATTCCATTTGAATCTCTGAATGTAAGGATTCAGGAAACACGTACCAACTTTAGTCTATGTATTACGGCCGAGCAGATAGGCGTAAATCACTGATCTGGAGATTTTTAGATGAAAGACTAAGGCTACAATCTTTTGACCATATTCAAATTTGACTGAACTATACTCTGCTCTGTATCAAGAATCCACGTTGTTCTAATAAATGTCGTTAAATAATTAAACAGCAGGTTGAACGGAACTTGCCACCAACGTTATCGATTAGTTTCAGTTTCTGTCGCGCAAACACGCACATGCATTCAATGAACGCTCATACCAACACTTAATTGTGTTGCTGTATGTTTATTCACATCGAATTAGCAAGTATTTCCTCCTGATTGCTGAAACTTTTGTTTTCTTTTTCTGTCGGGCCGCGGTTGCTTCATCAATTGGGATCAATTGGGGATGTTATCAGGTGAAGCACCGAGCCTAATTTCACTCCACGCCTCTCTACATTGCGGACCGGTGCAGCTCCAGTCCGCGGCCCATAGTTAGAGAAACGCTGTAGAGGAACGAGTGCGTGCTGCAGTGCCTTGCACTTTTGAAATTCTGAGGAGTCACTCACGTTGCCGCCAACCTAGTTTTGATTTTGACGACGTGTCGATTCGCATATTTTGAACCGACGTATTTTTTGCGTCGAACTAATCGGTTAAGTCGATGCGTTGTCCCAGCCCTAGTCAGGGAGCTTTTTTTGAGTGTGTTTTATGTGTTTTTTTTTTTTTTTTTGTAGTATGTGTGCATTGAGCAGTTTCTCAAAAATACGGAACAAAGAGCGTTCCCTATTAGTTCAATACGGAACAAGACTTTTAGGTGTCAAATACGGGACGATTCCGTAGCCTATTATACGGCATGGTTGGCAACCCTACATGTGATCCCTGTGTAACATTTTGCTAACCTATGCCAAAACATAGCAATCATAAATGTGATGGATCATTTTTTAACTCCCCGGGGGAAAAGCTCCACGTCAGACACAACTGATGGAGGTTCGGATGATCCACCTTCAGAGGATGCCAACACGGCTTGAATAGCCAGAAACGAGTTGTATAAAGCAGTAATTACCCCCCTGTTATATTAATAATGACTTCTGTTTAGAATGTGTGCGTTCGTGTGTGTGCGTGCATGCAATAGGCACTTATGACTGACGGTCCAAATGCAGTCTCTCTCAAAGCCAAGGGGTCCTTGTATTTTGCTGAAAAAGGAAGAAGACCCCTGATCTAGACTAATAGACCGATTTCCTGTTGGGGAGAACCGGCACAATCGTAACACTTTTTTACTGTCTCAATTCAAACTAGCTTTACACAAAGACGATAGACTTGAGAGCTATGAAACTTAACCAGCACAGAGTCATACATCTATACTCCATGAAAGTTGAAACAGAATTTAAAAAATATGTTATAGTTTGTTTATAATTTAACTGAACAGTGTCATGTACCTTTGTTACAACCTAGACGCAGCCATAAAAAGTGCGGTACAGTTGTAACGGTATAGCGTCATGGTTGTAACAGTGCTAAAATCGTCTTGAAATCGTGAATCCTATAACATATTTTAACACAAAACACTGCTGGCTTAAACAAAGAACATCCGTTTTCATAGATAATCAACAAAAAAAGTCAAAATGTATGACTTTTAAAGCTAATTTATTGTATGAGTGATTAGCCATTGCAGACCGTATGATATGATGTTATGCTAGCTCAGAACAACCTTTAAATATGCTTATTTTGGTCATATCGACTTGATAAAACCTGTTAATATAGTTGATAAACTGCTTATCTCTTACATGTCTGAAGCATTTGGTCCAACACTGATATTTGAAGTTGCTGTGTTAACTTTAATTGGGGGTGATCGCGGCACAAAAATCATAACCCATAACTCGCAATGTAACTGCTCACGCATGCGCGATAAAATCAGTTCATTTTGCCATAGAGACGGGTGTTACAACTAACCCGCACAGGTCATGTTTTTATTTTCATTTAATTGCATTTGCTATGACTATATAAATCAAATGGCACTCATGTTAACTTGAAACAGAGGGACTGACGATATGAATGGCGTTTGATTGAAGTCTACACATTAAAATTTCGCGACGCAAACTTAAACAAACAGTTGTGGTTTAAAATAAAATAAAAATCGCGATGCTTGAATTTGGCTCTTTTTTGCTTAATCTCTGGTTGTATGTACAGTAGACCATTCATATTTGGATGGCTATACGATTGTAGATAATTACTTGATATCAGTCTATTTGCGTTTCTGTAGCTACACCATGTCTTGAGAAATAAACACTGTTACATTTGTACCGCTGTTACAATAGCCTTTATGCCACCGCTAGTGTGACGTACTCCCGAATTCTAAGTAAACCACCGTTGCTCCTTCCGGAACGCTACTCTCGCTGTTAAACTTGGTGCTGATGTAGGCCTAGTCTAACCATTAAAGAACAAACTGATTCGCCTTTCCACACCCCAGAGATAATCCCTGTCCCTCAGAGAAATTATATGCGACGGGCAAAAATTGCTAAATGCACAAGCATTCATCTCTGTCGGATTGCTCACGAAGTAGGCTACAGTAGGCCCTGTTGTCTCTGGTATAGCCTACGAGTCACTGATGCGTGTCACTTGCAGACTGCACGTCTTAGCTTTCCGACGGTATTGTAATCAAGGGTTCGCGAGAAAATCAACGTGAATTTAGGCTACATGAGAAGCATTCATTTGTACAAGAAGCCATTCCCGAGTAACCCCGTTTTTAAATTGCAAAACATTTCGTCTTGGTCTCCGACTTCAGTTTGTGTAGCACCCAATAACTAGGCTACTAATGAATACTGTGTTCTTCCACTTGTTTGGTTTTAGAACATTTATTTAAACTACATACATTACATAGAAAACATGGGCTTTGTTTCCTCATATTGCATTATTTTACACTAGCCGAATAACCAGGCCTAATTACTCTCACGTTATTTTAAAGTGACAGGCACTCAATTAGACAGTCAAGATAAATGTAAGTCAATATGACAATCGTGTAAAATGTGAGTCAAAATAAAAATCAATATGAAATAGTCAACTTACTATGTATTTTAGCTAATTATGCATATCATAAATAGGCCTAATGTAAACTTAATTTTAGCATCAAAATGTTTGAAATGCAAACATATGATATGAAGCGAAGCCACCTTTTCACTGAGTGTGTTTGGGGAAGTACAGTATGCCTTGTAATGTCTGGTCTGCACTGGTGTGGTGTGTAATGTCTGGTCTCCACTGGCCCCACCACATCAGTGGAGACCAGACATTACAAGGCATACTTCCCCAAACACACTCAGTGAAAAGGTGGCTTCATATCATATTGTATGTGATAAGCAGATCACAAAGAAATCGGGTATCATCAACCTCTTAAAACCTGACATGGCTGTGATGGTAGATCATGGTTTTCTGATTGAAGACATTGTACCATGCAAGGTTTACAGGCTAGCATTCCTTGCTGGGAGGTCTCAAATGTCTGCTACTGAAGTTAGGGAGACCCAGGCCATAGCACCTGTTAGGGTGCCTGAGCCATGAGTAGGAATTATTTGCAAAAACAACTAAAGCTGGAGCTATTTATCCTTTATTTTACCAGAGAGAAGAAACATGTTAGTTGTTCAACAAACAAATTATTATTATTACTGTCTAAAACTGTGTACCTTTGTTTTTTGTCATATTCTAAGGCAGGTCATTACAAAAAAAATATGTGAAAATGGTCAACTTAATTTGAGTGCTTCTTCGTCACTTTAATGCACCAATTTCATGTCTTACAGTTATGTATTTGTGACCTTCTGCAACAGTAGCAAAAATAACATCACACCAAATTGTTTAAATTCTAGTCATCTTTTTATTAATCAGTCATTTGTTATTAACCTTATGTTCATGTGTTCTTTAAGTATGACCATTACATTTTTAAAAATGCATAACATGCAAAATAGTGCAACAGTGCATCTCACTCACTTTGCTACACAAGAAAGTGCTGAGGTAAACATAGAAAAGTTATCTCTTTGATGATGTCAGTGATTTCATTGTCACAGGGAATTAATACTTTCTACTAACATGTCCTCCTGATGTCCTGAATCACAAACAAAATCACATCCAGAAATCAGCATCTGGCCCTGTATCTGCCTAGTCTGGTTTTCAACATACTAAACTCAATCTTTTAGGATTGAACATTTAGTCTGGCGAGGCTGTGCTTTGTTTCTACTGCACTTCGCGTCACTTAAGTTTCGTTATCGTCGCGTCACCGGCGACTAGTGTGCCAGGACAAGAGTATGGCCGTTTCTGATTGGAGCCAAAGGTTCTGGCACTAAACAGCGAAAATAGATCTGCTGGGCTCTTTTAGGGGAGCACATCCATGGGGCATCAGGATGGATAAGGAACCCATACTGATGGTGGGGAAGTTACTCCCCTCTACAGGTTGTTTCTGTGAAAAAGACAGAACAAAAGGCAAAAATAGAATATAGGATAGACTAGATTACAGGTCACAGGTACAATGAAATTTAATTTTATAAGCATTTCAGTAATGCAATAGCAATACGACAATGCAGTAACAATACAAACATGATTCCTTCTACCAGCCTTCTTTTGGTCGGGCTTCGAGGACCACCATCTTATTCACCAGAACAGGTTTAATACCAATAACATCAAACATGTTAAAAGTAAAAGTAAACCTAATTGTTAGCTCAACTTTAAAAGGTAAGTTCCCATGGTTCTTGGTTTGTGCAACCTCTGCGCTGAACAGCCTTGAACTCCAGCTTCGAATAGTGTGCTGTTTGATACAGAAGAGCTGCCACGTGGTTGCACAGGCCAGTGCCAGCCACACATGTACATGAACAGCTTTCGAGTGTCACAGGCTTTGAATCCCTCTGAACAATCTGTTACAAAATACATGTGTTAGAGATAGAACAATTGTCAGTTGCAAGAGCAATTCAACGTTACAGGTGCAGTGAGAGAAACTTCAATTAATCCAACTAACTCCATATCCCCATGATTGACTTCCCCTACTGTATATTCTCTTGAGTAGGCCTACCCCACAGAAATGTGTCAGACAACAGCTTTTGTAAACTAATGTGAACATATACTTAAACATCCACAATTTCATCCAGTCACTAACAAGACTTGAACACAGTTTGAGAACTAATGAACTGTGAGCCTAGGCTGGGAACTTATAAGAAGAAATGAGAAAAGTGAGACATTATAGAAGTGCAATTTGTGTGTAGCTGGCCTAGTCTATAGCCTACTTTATTATGCATAATGCAAAGTGTCCAAATGTATGATTACGCTCACTGAACTCATGTAGTGAAGTAGTAGCAAAGAAATAAAAGTAAAGAAGCTGCTAAGAGAACTCTTAACAAAATCTAGTTTCTGTGAGATGCACTTGGAACAAACGTGACCATACACATTGAGAAAAATATAGCAGTTGTTAGGTAGCCTAGTTGAGTATTGTTTTCGTTATCATTTAATTATGCCATGCCTCACAGAAACTTGATTTGAGTAGCAGCTAAGTAATCAGACCAGGAGCCCAGAGGGGTCAGCCTAGTTGGGAAGGTTACCAATTTTTATTGATACTACGATGTCTGGCATGGTCCCCAGATAGAGGACCGGCACGTCTGCCGGGTTCCCTCTGGTGGGTGTGGCCAGGGGGGGTGAAAAACTAGCACCCCAAAAATGGGCTAGATTAGTTGGTGAGGTTACCACTTGAAACCTGTTGCAAATTGTTTGCCATGGTCCCCTGATTGAGGAATGGCCACTGCCAGATGTTTTTAGTGGTGGGCGGGGCTTGCCAGACATCATTAAGTGAGGGGTGGAAAATGGGCTAGATCAGTTGGTGAGGTTACCACTTGAAACCTGTTACAAATTGTTCATCATAGTCCCCTGATAGAGAAATGACCACTGCCAGACATTTTTAGTGGTGGGTTACCCCCGGCAGACGCCCCCGAATGATGACACCCCCAAAAATGGGCTAGATCAGTTGGTGAGGTTACCACTTGAAACCTGTTACAAATTGTTCATCATAGTCCCCTGATAGAGAAATGACCACTGCCAGACATTTTTAGTGGTGGGTTACCCCCGGCAGACGCCCCCGAATGATGACACCCCCAAAAATGGGCTAGATCAGTTGGTGAGGTTACCACTTGAAACCTGTTGTAAATTGTTCATCATAGTCCCCTGATAGAGAAATGACCATTGCCAGACATTTTTTGTGGTGGGTTACCCCCGGCAGACACCCCCATATGATGACACCCCCAAAAATGGGCTGGATCAGTTGGTGAGGTTACCTATTCAAACCTGTTTAAAAAAATGTCAATATGGTCCTCTGACAGAAAAATTACCACAGCCAGACATTTTTGTTGGTGGGTTACACCAGCAGATGCCCCTGTATGATGGCACCTCAAAAATGGACTAGATCAGCTGGTGAGGCTACCAATTGTTAAACGCCTGCAACTGCCAGAGCCTATTTCAGACCAGAATGGGGAATTGGGACGAGACGAAAGCGATTTTTACCGGCGGTGGCGAAAATGGAAACAGAACTTTGCTTTTATTTTTATTTTATTTCAAGTTATTTTATTTTACATCATGTTTATCTTACTTTACTGTACAGCACATTGAATTGCATTTATGTATGAAATGCACTATACAAATAAAATTGCCTTGCCTTGCCTTCCACACCAACACGATGGTAGACAGGCGGCAGCGGCGCGGGAGCTGCTCTGCATTTGGAAAATAGAGCTTGAGCAGAATTTTGACGGCAGTGGCAGGTAGTGTCCTGTTGAAATGAATGGCAAAGTAGCAAACTAGCATTGTATATGGGGAGATTTTGAACAGGACTGGCTGTGCTCGCCAACACTGTCGGTGCGAAAGGCCGAGTAGAACACACCGCCTGATACCCGGCTGTCTTCTCGCTGCTGACACGCCACGCTCTTGTGTGTATCTGGCCTTATATCCCAAAAACGGGCCACAAAGCTTGCCCAAAAACTTTGGCTTGCCACACAAAGCGACTTCATGTATTATAGAGTACAATCTCACAAGATTTATTGCAAAAAAGGTTGACCATCTAGACAGTGAAGGTCTCAAGGACTGGTGAAAATTCGAGCACTTCTTTAAATTTAATGAGCAAAACATAAAGTCGCCTGTATTAAAAGTCGGTCATTGTAGAAGCCTTGGCCTCCGAAATCAAATCTTTTTATGTACCAATTATAGACCATTAGCACACAAAATTTGGTGCAAATCTGTCCACTCTTTCAAAAGGTAAAGCATTTACACAAAATACCTTTCTGAGTGGCCAGCAAAAAATAATAATTTCAATCAAAAAGATCCATGTCACTTTTTTTCTAACACACTGTACGGGATAAAGGAGCTGATCCTTGCCACATGTACAGTAATATCCCATCATCTGAAAGCCTCAGATCACCACTCCAGATTTTTTTTTTTCGAATCTAAAGTGGTCAATTGATGGGATTGGACTGTCATTTGGATCGAGCAGAAGACTGCTGAAGGTTGGTTCTAGGGGTGTGAATCTCTCCCTTTTAAGACGATTCGATTCGTATCGATTCATAAAGCTACGATACGATTCACAGACGATGCGGTTTAATACAGAACGATTCAGTGCGATTCGATACGATGCGATACGATTCGATACGATGCAGTAATAGGCCCCAAAATGCAATATAGTTCTTAATCTCATTTTATTTTCCATACTGCAGATTTTTTTGGTTTTTTTTGCTACTTGAAATGGCATGAGAAAAGTTAAGCTACAATTGCATGTCATTAATTAAATTTTTTCCAAAAGACTTGATTGACTGGATTGAAAGACTGAACAAACATTTTGATAATAAGAACGTGGCCAAATGCCTCTAAACGAAATCACTCGGCCAAAAGAGATACATTCATATCACCCTATACTTAGCTGCTGAACCAATCACAATAGTTTAGAAATATGTGATGTAGCTGTAGCTCTTGGGAAAGAGTGTCTGTCTGGATTACCTTTCATAAATAAGGAGTCTACTAACGCACGTTGTGAGAACTGCGTTCAACACATGACAGGTAGGCACTCCCTCATCAGTCAACTTTCAGACCTGCACCGAACATACAGTAAGGCACCGAAGCATTTGGGGAGACACGGGGAAAGGGGAATGCAGGAGGATGACATGGGGTGTTTGTTGTAGCCTATGAAGCTAGTTTTGAGGCTTGTGCTTATGACTGAATGTCTTCGTTCAGGATACTGCAACACACGTTCACGTCAGCGTTATCTGCGTTTCACTAAACTTGACAACTAGTTTGTTGCTGCCACTGTCTAGCAATGACGCTACTTAGCCTACCCTCGTTGGAGAAGGCTAGGCGCTCTGGTGTGTTAGCAAATCACGGTTGGTCTTACGATTTTGAAAGTAGCCTATCATAACTTGTAACGTTAGTTTTCCGATTCGTCATTTTAAAATCGATTTATCTATCGATTCATAGTACATTTAAACCGATCCAGGGGTTTGCCTACCGATGCACTCGCGTTGTTAACGTTCCGAATGATTACCGATACGTATCGGTTATTTTTTACACCCCTAGTTGGTTCAAACATTTTCTATTATCATTTAATATAATTTTATATCATTATATAGTCCTATCTTTCTTTGCCCCTTATTGTTGAGCTCTACATTTATGTATGTATGTATACATGTATGTATGTATGTGTGTACTAGGGCCGTAATGATATTGTATCGAACCGAGAAATTGTGATACACAGATTCACAATACTGTATCGCGATACAAGGAGGCAGTATCATGATACGCCCTTTTAACGTTTTGATACCGATCAGGCCAGAAAACTACATGATATGAAGTGATAGTGCTTCCAAACAATCATTATTATATAGAAACTTTTAAAAAGTAACAGTAGCCTCTTGTAACCTGTTCTACCTATAAACTATCATAGTTTTTATTCATAAAGTTTATAATGTTGGCAAATGTGAAATAGTGTGGTGTATCAAACTGTAGCTCATGAATAGTGATTCAAACCGAATCGTGAGTTGAGTGTATCGTTACACTTCTAGTGTGTACATATCTCTGTATATCAGAAGGTTACAAAATCACTGCCTGAAAACCCATTCTTCCAGATGGCTTAGGATCTAAGAGACTAAGTATTTGAATTGATAGGCCTGAATATTTAATTGATAGGCCTAAGAATTATGTAAGTCTATAGCCTCCTACAATGAATTCTGTTGGTCATTTGATCATTATCTTATCATCATCATCAAGAACGGGTTTTCAGGCAGTGATTTTGTAACCTTCTGATATACAGAGATATGTACACACTAGAAGTGTAACGATACACTCAACTCACGATTCTGTTTGAATCACTATTCATGAGCTACAGTTCGATACACCACACTATTTCACATTTGCCAACATTATAAACTTTATGAATAAAAACTATGATAGTTTATAGGTAGAACAGGTTACAAGAGGCTACTGTTACTTTTTAAAAGTTTCTATATAATAATGATTGTTTGGAAGCACTATCACTTCATATCATGTAGTTTTCTGGCCTGATCGGTATCAAAACGTTAAAAGGGCGTATCATGATACTGCCTCCTTGTATCGCGATACAGTATTGTGAATCTGTGTATCACAATTTCTCGGTTCGATACAATATCATTACGGCCCTAGTATCACACGTACATACATACATGTATACATACATACATAAATGTAGAGCTCAACAATAAGGGGCAAAGAAAGATAGGACTATATAATGATATAAAATTATATTAAATGATAATAGAAAATGTTTGAACCAACCTTCAGCAGTCTTCTGCTCGATCCAAATGACAGTCCAATCCCATCAATTGACCACTTTAGATTCGAAAAAAAAAAATCTGGAGTGGTGATCTGAGGCTTTCAGATGATGGGATATTACTGTACATGTGGCAAGGATCAGCTCCTTTATCCCGTACAGTGTGTTAGAAAAAAAGTGACATGGATCTTTTTGATTGAAATTATTATTTTTTGCTGGCCACTCAGAAAGGTATTTTGTGTAAATGCTTTACCTTTTGAAAGAGTGGACAGATTTGCACCAAATTTTGTGTGCTAATGGTCTATAATTGGTACATAAAAAGATTTGATTTCGGAGGCCAAGGCTTCTACAATGACCGACTTTTAATACAGGCGACTTTATGTTTTGCTCATTAAATTTAAAGAAGTGCTCGAATTTTCACCAGTCCTTGAGACCTTCACTGTCTAGATGGTCAACCTTTTTTGCAATAAATCTTGTGAGTTTGTACTCTATAGTACATGAAGTCGCTTTGTGTGGCAAGCCAAAGTTTTTGGGCAAGCTTTGTGGCCCGTTTTTGGGATATAGGGCCAGATAAACACAAGAGCGTGGCGTGTCAGCAGCGAGAAGACAGCCGGGTATCAGGCGGTGTGTTCTACTCGGCCTTTCGCACCGACAGTGTTGGCGAGCACAGCCAGTCCTGTTCAAAATCTCCCCATATACAATGCTAGTTTGCTACTTTGCCATTCATTTCAACAGGACACTACCTGCCACTGCCGTCAAAATTCTGCTCAAGCTCTATTTTCCAAATGCAGAGCAGCTCCCGCGCCGCTGCCGCCTGTCTACCATCGTGTTGGTGTGGAAGGCAAGGCAAGGCAATTTTATTTGTATAGTGCATTTCATACATAAATGCAATTCAATGTGCTGTACAGTAAAGTAAGATAAACATGATGTAAAATAAAATAACTTGAAATAAAATAAAAATAAAAGCAAAGTTCTGTTTCCATTTTCGCCACCGCCGGTAAAAATCGCTTTCGTCTCGTCCCAATTCCCCATTCTGGTCTGAAATAGGCCTAACTCTGGCAGTTGCAGGCGTTTAACAATTGGTAGCCTCACCAGCTGATCTAGTCCATTTTTGAGGTGCCATCATACAGGGGCATCTGCTGGTGTAACCCACCAACAAAAATGTCTGGCTGTGGTAATTTTTCTGTCAGAGGACCATATTGACATTTTTTTAAACAGGTTTGAATAGGTAACCTCACCAACTGATCCAGCCCATTTTTGGGGGTGTCATCATATGGGGGTGTCTGCCGGGGGTAACCCACCACAAAAAATGTCTGGCAATGGTCATTTCTCTATCAGGGGACTATGATGAACAATTTACAACAGGTTTCAAGTGGTAACCTCACCAACTGATCTAGCCCATTTTTGGGGGTGTCATCATTCGGGGGCGTCTGCCGGGGGTAACCCACCACTAAAAATGTCTGGCAGTGGTCATTTCTCTATCAGGGGACTATGATGAACAATTTGTAACAGGTTTCAAGTGGTAACCTCACCAACTGATCTAGCCCATTTTCCACCCCTCACTTAATGATGTCTGGCAAGCCCCGCCCACCACTAAAAACATCTGGCAGTGGCCATTCCTCAATCAGGGGACCATGGCAAACAATTTGCAACAGGTTTCAAGTGGTAACCTCACCAACTAATCTAGCCCATTTTTGGGGTGCTAGTTTTACACCCCCCCTGGCCACACCCACCAGAGGGAACCCGGCAGACGTGCCGGTCCTCTATCTGGGGACCATGCCAGACATCGTAGTATCAATAAAAATTGGTAACCTTCCCAACTAGGCTGACCCCTCTGGGCTCCTGGTCTATGCGTGATCCCTTGGACTGTCAGACGTTTTCTTTTCTCCATAATCCTGAAGCACTCAGATTTAGTAACCTTTCCTGCCGGACTCTTGTTTGAAACTGGGATTAACACCGGGCTTAATATATTATATTGTACACAAATAACACACAAAATATATTATATACAAGCACTGCTGTTACGATTAGCCTATCGCTATTTTACTAGCTGCTAAGTTAATGTAGGAAAACAGATACGCTAGGCTAATAACAACGTCGTAAACTTACCTTCGTAGTTGTGTCTGTAGCTGGTCACGTACATTTTTAAATCCTTCGTTCTTCATCGCCACTGATGTTGATGAGTTTTGAGCAATGATGTGACTCGTGTCGTTTAAGTTTATGCGGGGTAAATCCATAGACAGTATAGACTATAGAGCGACAGGATAAAAAACACTTCACTCACGGCATCACTTAACCAGCGAACGCTAACGCACCGGAAGTACAGTGGCTGGCTAATATTTAGAGCGTAGGTCGTGTCATAAAGGCTATTGTCCCAGTTCTCCCCCTACTAACAAAACTAGATGCGCGCGCAGCCGTGGGGGCAGAAGACACCGAATGGACGGTCATAACGTTATAAAGTTAACCTAATAACCAGCTGCTGTAAGCTATAATCTGCATTTTTTTGTATGCCACTGTTGTCTAAATGATGATAACATCTCATTTATGAACTTATTTCAGAGTTTGTCGTTCGTTTTCATTATTTATAAAACATCGTCTTATTGGCGGTTTTGGTGGTTTCTGGCAAATATATGCATTAGCCTACTTTACATTCCTGAACGTTCTCTAACCATCGTCATTTTGAATAGTGCTGTTTTCGGCACTAAACTTCATTTTAATCTTTTCACGGAGAGCAGCTGCTTAATGCTGTTCATGGTGTTTTCTGCCCCTTTGTGTGCGCGCGCATGTTTTCGAGAAATCTATTATACTCTCCAGAGAAAAAAGGAAACTGATATTCCGATCAAATATTCTAAAGCGCTTTAAAGCACCTGGTGTACAGACGGCACAATTTTTTCAATCGGAATAGTTTAATCAGAATGACAAAAAAATCTGTCCATGTAAACTGTTTGGCCTACAGCTGAAAGGCTGCGGAGTCGGGGACGAACTTCCTGTTATTTAGCCTACTTGAAGACACTCTTAGATCATTTCTACCTGACAACAGCGACCCATTGGCCAGATTTCATTATTGTGACATTAACAACGTTGGGACCGTGCTACCACCAGTAGCCTTTCGCGTTGTGGCAGTAACCAACTGTGAAACTGTCTTCGAAACCACTTCGCCTTTGCATTCAGATAAGCAGAGAGAAATTCGTCTGCGAGTTGTGCAGAGAAAGGCTGAGCTGGTGACGGCCTAAGTGATCGTGTAGCTAAACGTTTATAAACAGGCCTATAAAGAGTACTTCACAAGCTATTGTTGTGGTCTACTCTACAGTGACAAACTACACCGTAGGCTGGTTTATGTGTATGGAAAATACTGATTCAAGATCACAAATTACTTCCTTTCTTGTGTAGCCTAAGATGTTTACCCGATTATCTATTTTTTCGGATGTAGGCTATGCGTCGTTGATGTCTGGTTTAGCCAGTTCTATGTTGTTTACAAGTAGTGAAACAGTGGTAGCAAAGCTTCAGCTGCCTGAAGTAGGCTAGTACCTGCCTGTAGGCTACGTGATATTTGGACCGTGGTTCGCACCAGCTCCGCACGCGTAAATATTTATCAAAATTTAGGATAACATAAATCATTAGTGTTGGACAAACAGACAACTCACCAGACATGAAGGGCTACAAAGCGAAATGACCGTGTCCTTCAATCATCACCGCACGTTTCCTGCTTCAGCAGAAAGTAGGTGCACTCGACATGTCAAATGACAGGTCGGCTGCAAACGCATGCAGTCGAATGCAAACAGACACGTAATTTGAGTCATATGCAGTGCATGCTGGTTAGACGTGTTGTTCGACTTGAGGAAAAGTTGTGATAATAGGCGCGTTCAAGATGGCTGCGCAGCACAAAAACTGCGCAGCACAAGATGCACATGGTTAAAAATCTGTCCACAATGGTCTAGATGGGTGTGTTTTCGACTCGGCAGTCGGTATCACATGGCCTCAACTTATCGCGGGAGCAAGGCGTGGCCAGGCAGCTGCGGAGCAGCAGAGCAGCCGCTCTGGAGGTACTGCGGAGCGCAGCGGAGCCTAGACCCTGCCTTCATGACGTCAGGTCTTTGCCCTAATTGGCTTTTACACAGGGTTGGGTAGTAATCAAATACATGTAATCTAGATTACGTAATCAGAGTACAACAAACAAGTAACTGTAATCAGCCCAGAATACAATACAAAAATGTGTAATCAGAATACAGTTACATTGTTGGGGATTACCTGATTACATTTCATCATACAAACAATTCAACTTTTTTAATGATAGCCTAGCCAGTGTTTAAATTTGACAAAAACAGCTCATTCGTTTGCACTAGATTTCATTATCATCCAATTGCCTGTGTAGTTTCTTGGAGGAACCGTCAACGTCAGCCAACCCAGATAGCAAAATCAGATTGGCAAATAGTGCACCGCTATAGTTGCATGCCACTTGTGGTTCACCGTTGGACCACCATCTCTTGAAATGAACTTAAATCATGAATATTAAGAAAAGACATTAAGTGTTATGAAAATTATGGATGCAGTAGCCTATAGCCTAACTGAATAAATGAAAACCAATAGTGAAAAAATATTGAGGCAACTCGCTAGTGGACCGCCAGAGAACCGATGAGCAAAACGCCAGCGGACTGCCAGGTCTACCCCGGTGGGCTGACAGTGGTCCGCCAGTCTCTTGCTATCTGGGAATAGACCCGTTCCAGTCGGGAAAAAAACATTCAATACTTCGCCACATCTATGAATTAAAGACAGTGGAAAATAATATTGTGTATGTTGTGTAGCCTACAAGTTGTGTAAAAAGTAATCCTAAAGGAATCAGATTACGTTACATGTTTTGGGTATTCCAACTGATTACGTTACTGATTACAAAATTTGCCATAATTCTGTAGTCAGTAATCCATTACATTTCAAAGTAATCTGACCCAACCCTGCTTTTACATCCCTGACGTATGTGCAGGTGTTTAGATGCCTCCTCATATCCACAAGGGTCCGTGCGGGTCCGTGCCTCGTGATTCGTCACATGGTCAAGTCTAGCTAAGTCTACACTACGGGAGAGTGTACAACTTCATAGCAGCATTTGTATCCCCTCCCCTGCTGCCACCGGCAGCTCTCGCTGCTGCAAGAGGTCATTTGGAGTTGAACTTGAACACGCCTCATGTCACAAAAATGCGACCATGTCACGTCACTCAAAACTCGCGGGATGAAGACGCGTACATTAGGCTCGTTTGCGATCATAGACCTAAAGCTTGAGAGTAGGTGCATTCGAGTTCGGAAACGTCTGACTTGGGTTGGCTGCATACGTCAACGAGAGCTTGAGTGTCACCGGGAGGGGCGAAAGTTTTAGACGCAGATGGTCCCGAACACGATTTTGCACGATTTTGCAAATTGACCTCGCGGGAGATATCGCGGAATTTGTATGCATTAAATACAGTATTTAACTTTCATTCTTACTCATTAAAATGAGCATGATGACTGACGAAATAAATTGATATGAAGTAGTTTAAATAAACCACTGTTGTCATACAGTTAACAGGCCTGTATTGTAGCACATTAATTAAATATCAAGTGTTTTCCGTGTGTATGTAACCAACAGCATAAAATAGCAGAATGTCAAAACCTTTTCAGTGGGCTAGCCTACCGCTGTTCCAGAAATCACAAATAAGAAGGTATCCCTTCCATATCTGTTCATTTTAGTACATTCTAACGTAAGGGGCAAAGATTCTACAACAGAACAAGATGGATCAGTTTTGACAAGCTCAGGTGTCATCCCAGACGCTGCCTAGCGCTGATCCTAAAATGTTAACAGATCCATCTTCCTCCGCTATACGTTAGACCGGACCCGCGTCACACAGAGCAGGTTGTTTGCGCCACGCCCCTCTTTTGGGGAAAACAAGCCCTCAGAACAAGCCTGAAACAAGTCAAAGTGAACGGGTGTTGTCCACGGTCACTGATCTATAACGAATAACTTATTATTTATAGATCAGTGTTCGCGGTAGACAGACATGCCGAGAAGCTGCTGTGTGGTTGGGTGTACCAACCACAAAGCTAAGAACCCCTAACATTAGGCTACATTAAAAATAAATCAGACCAACGAAAACGGAAATCTAGGCTAACACTAGCAGCTAGGCTATCGGCTATGACAGAAATTATCATATGTTGGAATTATCTAACGAACATACTTTACATCCAAGCCTGTCAGTCAACTACACAACATTACAATTAAAATAAGAGGCCAAAAATACAGGAAAACAATTTAGTTATTTAACTGGAGATTCAATGAGATAAGAGTATGTCCGGGTATGACACTGGCCACTGCTACTGCTAGCAGGCTACTCGGGAGACCGAAGGGACATATTTTTACTTGATTGAATTAAGCTTTTGAACGTATTTTTCACGGTCAACGACCGGCAAAGTGGTAATATATTGAGTGGTTCTATTGATTCGTTGTGTTTTCTGTTATCATTTACCCCTACGATTTCGGTATGAATTACGTTTATTGACCCTAATTTGCATTGGAGTTAATAGGTGCACTCGACATGTCAAGTCGGCTGCAAACGCATGCAGTCGAATGCAAACAGAAACGCAATTTGAGTCATATGCAGTGCATGCTGGTTAGACGTGTTGTTCGACTTGAAGAAAAGTTGTGATCATGTCACACAAATGCGACCATGTCACGTCACTCAAAATTCGCGGGATGAAGACTTATGCAGTCGAATTCTGCATCTGCCTTTTCGTGCATGCAACCGTCTGTATCCCGCCCCATGACGTCAGTCCAAGGACTTGATAGGTCCGTTTGGAAAAGGTTTGGAAGAAATCTCCCCATGACGATTATGACAGGGGTCTCGTTCTGCCTGCTTACCAAAGATTCTATAGCGGAGCAAGATGGATCCGTTAACATTCTAGGATCATCGCCAGGCAGCGTCTGGGATGACACCCAGTGATGGGCAGTAACGCGTTAGAAGTAACGCGTTACTGTAATCCGATTACTTTTTTCAAGTAACGAGTAAAGTAAGGGATTACAATTGCAAAAATTAGATTACCTTTACTTTCCTGCAAGCAGGCTGCGTTACTGCGTTACTAAACTGTGATTTTAATTGCTTTGTGAGACTGTCTGACAATCAGTAGCCTATAACGTGCAAGGTATTGCGAGAGATGTAAACAAAAGACGCACATCAGCAAGACAACGGAGTGCGGGAGAGAGCATGACCATGCTGCATTTCATAGCCTACGTGAGTTGGGGTTTTCCTAAACTTTTCCCATAGTTCGGGACAGGGACTTGTTTTAGCCTACTTATCTTAACTTCAATTTATTCTTCTTTCTACTTTCATTTAATTTCGATGTATGCTTTCGCCTATAGCTTTCACTCTGGATTGAAGCTTCAACTCATCATATATCTTTTCAAATTTGAAATTGAGGTCGTTGACGTTCGAACTTGTTTTGGGTGGACATAAGGTTAAGTTTGTATACCGTCGGAGTCTTTGCGAGACAATGAGTAAAATGTCCGTAAATAGCCTGTATCATTCTCTGTAGGCTAGTCGCTTTCAGACATAACCCCTGCAGTAGCCTATGAGGTTTGCCAAACGGAGGTCCGACTCTTCGGTTAATTATACATTCCAGATTCTTTGTGTGTATAATATGCGGCCGCTGTCAGAGGGCTGGCTACTGTTTTTGTTTTACCACGGACAGCGCGCCCGTTTCGAATGTTGTTCCAACAATGCAGCATGTGTTCTGTTACATCCGCAGCATCCATGAAAGATTGGAGCGTAACATGCAGGTAATCTGAGCAGATTAACTGCATAACGTTTAATTGAGCAGTGACGCTCGTTGTTCATTTAACATAATCGGAAGGAATTCACGTTCAAGATCTTTATTTACAAATGTGTTGCATGCAGTTCATAGTTCACAGAACTCGTTTATGCACAACACTGCATTTGATTATATTTTATAGGATGGAATATGCAGAAAGAATAGAATAAGGCTGGAAGGTGTATTGCTTTATAGCATATTAAGGTTGTGTAGCCGAGCCAGTGTGTTTTTGAAAAGTAACTAAGTAAAGTAAATAGTAAAGTAACTAATTACTTTTGGAAAAAAGTAATTAGTAAAGTAACGGATTACTTTATTGGACAAGTAATCAGTAATCAGTAACTAATTACTTTTCCCAAGTAACTTGACCAACACTGATGACACCTGAGTTTGTCAAAAGTGATCCATCTTGTTCTGTTGTAGAATCTTTGCCCCTTACGTTAGAATGTACTAAAATGAACAGATATGGGAGGGATACCTTCTTATTTGTGATTTCTGGAACAGCTATAGGCTAGCCTACTGAAAACGTGAGAATATTCTGCTATTTTATGCTGTTGGTTAAATATACACACGGAAAACACTTGATATTTAATTAATGTGCTACAATGCAGGCCTGTTAACTGTATGACAATAGTGGTTTATTTAAACACATCATATAAATTTATTTCGTCAGTCATCATGCTCATTTTAATGAGTAAGAATAAAAGTTTTACTGTATTTAATACAAAATCCCGCGATATCTACCGCGATATCTCCAGCGAGGTCTCCTCAGCTCAGTCAGACTGTCCGGGCCGAGCTGCGTGTGCTAGTTGCCCCTCCTGCTAACAGGGCGTTCACACTGTCTACGTCCGTCAACGGATCTCATTTACTTTGCATGGGGCGGACTCGAAAGGAATTGTGGGTCCGTCCGTTACTTCAGCTCCGCTGCCTCCATCAAAAAAGTTGAGAAATGTTCAACTTTTCAGGCAGCGACGGATCCGTTAGCCAATCGGATAGCGTGTATGCAAATATACATACGGCAGACAGGCAGTAGGCGCGTTTGACTTGACGAAAATCTGCGCAGATCTGACTTGATGTGATGCATGCTGGGTTAAACAGAGTGCATACTGGGACAGACGAAATGCAAACTGGTTAGAAATCATGTCCGACTTCTTGCAGTCGCGGTGGGAGTTACCACCGTGACATCATGTCACATGTCCTTACAAGATCTCGGGAGACTGCGTCTTAGCTCAGCCAGCGCAGTTCATTTTCAAGCAACTGCGCTGGCTAAAACCCACCCCAATGACGTCAGTTCAAAGTTGTGATAGGGCCGTTTGGAAGGAATCTCCCCATGACGAGTATGACAGGTGTCTCGTTCTGCCTCCTTACCAAAGACTCTAGAACGGACCAAGACGGATCAGTCCAACAGCACTAAAATCAGCGTCTGGGACGAAGCTGCAGCTTATCCCTGTGATCCATCTTGCTCTGTTCTAGAATCTTTGCTCCTTACGTTAGAATGTGCTAAAATGAACAGAAATCGAAGGGATATCTTCTTATTTGTGATTTCTGGAACAGCGGTAGGCTAGCCTACTGAAAACGTGAGGATATTCTGCTATTTTATGCTGTTGGTTAAATATATACACACGGAAAACACTTGATATTTAATTAATGTGCTGCAATGCAGGCCTGTTAACTGTATGACAACAGTGGTTTATTTAAACACCTCATATCAATTTATTTCGTCAGTCATCATGCTCTTTTTAATGAGTAAAAATGAAAGTTATATTTGTATTTAATACAAAATCCCGCAATATCTCACGGGAGGTCTCCCGCGAGTGAATTCAGTCACATGGCATCTCAGGCGGAGTGTCCGGGATCAGCTGCGTGTGCTAGTTGCCCCTCCTGCTAAGACTCTGCAGCTCTCGTTGACGTATGAAGCCAGCCTAAGTCAGCCGCAGCTCATCGCAAACGCACCTATTCCGAGATCCGTCGACGGACGTAGACAGTGTGAACGCCCTGTTAGACTCTGCAGCTCTCGTGTCAGCCGCAGCTCATCGCAAGGCTTGTTTGCGATGAGCTGCGGCTGACTGACGTTACGTGTCCATTATCGCGGCAAAAGCCACCGCGCCGCACATAGCCCATTCATTTCCTATGGAGAGCGGCAAGGCGTCGTTAACGCGTCCGCAATGCACTTTGGGAAGGCAGCGCGGTCATTTGAACAGAGGCAGTGCGTCAAGAAGTTGGGCTCTGCTGAAATTTATGCAAATGAAAGCGGTAAACGCGAGGCAGCTAGCCAATGAAAGTTCGTCTTCGGTAAACAAGTGTTCTCCTTTGCTCTAGTCCTCCGGTCCGGAACCATAGCCTGCTAGAAATATTTGTTCCGCCTGCTAATCGTCTCGGTTTAATGAAAATATATAAGTTATACAGCGGCTAAGCCATTAAGTTTAGAACAAATTTGCCACTGCACCCTATCAAAATGACCTTGTTGGCGACTAGGACCAAGACAGAAAGGTGCTTTGGAGGAACATGGTAATGATATTTGTGAGTATTTCAATAAAATATGTTAAAATTACTTGCACTGGCTAATAGTGTTACGTATTAAGTAGCTATCTTCACTTTAGTTGCCTACGTGTGCTGGCATTGTGTATTACAATTTAATAAACTACTTTAGCCTACTACACGCCCACAAGCGGCGACGAAAAGAGGGTCTAGGCGTCTGCAAGCGCCGCAATAATGGACACGTACCGTTACGCCGGTGATCCACTAGCACGCGATGCGAACTCCGCATCGCACTACTCATTCGCTACGCTACCCTCCCCGTAGACGCTTTGGTAGGCTTTGTAGGCGTTCCCTTTTTAATGGGTGAAACAGGACAGGTACGGCAAACCAACCAAAAGCTAAATTATTGGCCAACTGTGATAGCAGTGCAAGCCAATTTCCCACTGACAACCAAATTACTAGCAGTCTAATCTGAACAAATGAACAAGTATTTTCGTCAACAAGTAGGCCTACTTTTGTCAACTTCAAAACACTCACCCTCATCAACAATATCCGCTATCTTCCTCCGTGCTTCATTGCACATTATGCTGTCTGTCAGGAAAATCTTCCCAATATTAAAGACACAAGAACCACAGACAAGTAGCATAATTTTCATTAACTACTCTGGCGCCAAGAGGAGAGAGTGACCAGAGAGGAGAAGTCTCTCCTCTCCAAAACAGTCTCTGGGGCTCTTGGACACAAGACAGTGCTTTTATTTAACAAGCAGTTCAAACACATGAGAATGACCTTCAGTGAGAGCTCCATCCTAACTCCCTAAAATGTCTTATCTTTACCAGGTGCATAGCTTTCCTGTGAGTCTCTCAAGTGAAACTGTGAATAACAAGTTATGAATAACAACTCTGTGAATAACAACTCTGAACACAAAGAAAGTGTTGATTATAACTTTGACGCACACAAGTGAAGTTCATAATGATAAATATATACATTTCTTTGTCACTGTCCCTCTATGAGTCCAATCATACACACAGGGAAAAGTTCACGTTCCAATATTCAGTTTTTCGTTTGATATTATGGCAAATGATTTACTGGCGGTAAAGCCAAGACTACCGGAAAATGCAATGTTGTTGAACGTCAGGAGCGAGCTGCTCTACTATTGGATACTCGCCTCGCGATGTGCTCGCGATGGACGGATTAATTTGCATAAAGTTGGGGATTGCTGAACTTTTCCGACGCACCGCAACCACAGCTCTCGACGCAACGCGTACCCAGAATGCTATGCGGGATGCGAATTTGCTTCTCATTGAAATGAATGGGGATAGTGCGATGCGGAGTTCGCATCGCGTGCTAGTGGATCACCGGCGTTAGGCTGGCTTCATACGTCAACGAGAGCTGCAGAGTCTTAGCAGGAGGAGCAACTAGCACACGCAGCTGGTCCCGGACAGTCTGACTGTCGTATGTATATTTGCATACACGCTATCCGATTGGCTAACGGATCCGTCGCTGCCTGAAAAGTTGAACATTTCTCAACTTTTTTGACGGGGGCAGCGGAGCTGAAGTAACGGACGGACCCACAATAACGGTGCAATCAGACGCTTGCGTCCGCCAACGTATGCCTCATTTTGCATTTCCATAAACGCGAACTGATTGGTTTGTCGGTGTTCGAAAATTTGCATACACGGAATTTCATTGGCTGGCGCTTGCGCGATCCGTCAAAAGTTCTCAACTTTTTAGCGGAGGCAACGTATCTCAGACAACGCATCGGACCCACAATTCAGTGCGGCATGAAATGAAGTCCAGCCAATGCAAAGTGAATGGGAAAACAACGGACGAACGTTGGTCGACGCAAGCGTGTGACTGCGCCGTAAGAGAACGCTACGTGCGCGCCCATAGTAAATTTGTCAACAAAAAAAGCGGCGATGGTGCGTCCGGAATTTCAACGGGTCCACCCATTTTGCAGCGCTTGGCATGGCTGAGCCTTTACATTTTTCATCGCGCCACCTCCAGCAACTTCACCAGTGATGTAAGTTTATGCTTTTTTTTTTGTACTCAATTTGTTTCGTTATCAATAAAATGCACATCTCCACTGATAAAGTTTAAAGTTGATATCTGCCTGTCATCTGCGAACCCCCTCATTTCCCTTCCTCTGACTAGTGGTCGTGTCGTTGACAAGCTTTGTTCTTAAATAAATTATTGCTGGGATTGAGCTATACTTTAATTAGACTTCAATCTTCAGTAGGTAGAAAAACATGATTGTAAAAAACATGATTTCATGTGTAGTCCTGCAACTATTTACATTATTTACAATGCAACATAAAAGATAATGTTGTGTTGTAGTCAGTTGTCATGGACATGATTGGAAACATTGTGGATACTTAAACACATAACTAGAAATGCAATTCCAAGGAATTACCAGTGCATGAAAATGCAAAAATAGATAGATAATGTAGATATGGTTACTAAGGTGTAGCTAGGGTAAACATGGTGGTTGCATAGTTTACAGAGAGTTGATAGTGTGAAGGTAGACAGTTTAATGATGAAACATTCCAGTTCTAACTTAACTAATGATTTCTATTCATGTTAAAATGTTGATTAGCTAACTTAGCTAATGATTTCTAGCAGTTACGCTAAAAATGCTAATTATGCTAGCAATGCTAACTTTACTAACAATGCTAACCAGGTTGATTAGCTAACTTAACCGATGATTTCTAGCAGTAATGCTAAAAATGCTAACTATGCTAACAATGCTAAATTTGCTAACAATGCTAACCAGTTTGATTAGCTAACTTAGTTGATGATTTTTTGCAGTTATGGTAAAAATGCTAACTATGCTAACAATGCTAACTAGCTAACTTGCTAGTGAGGACTTTTATTTTGAAACATTTGTTGCTAGGGTATCCATGGTGGCCACTATCAGGAAACAAGAAGTTACTGCAGTATAATCATATTGGTTGCTATGGAAACAGTCATAAACACTTCATTTTAATGGTTGCTATGTTGGTTGCTAGGTACATGGAGGTTTCATGTAGTTGACTGGAGGCATAGTGGATGATAACTGACAGTTGGAATGGTTGAACAGTTCAATAGTTGAGTAGTTTCAATGGTTAAATGATTTAATAGTGTATTATTGCAGTGAGGACCTTTATTTTGAAACAGTTGTGGACAGAGGAAGTAGTGAAACAGGATCTGTAGTCTTAATGAGATTGTATGCTTAAAGCCTGAGACAGAAGGTGCCTCTCATGGCGTTTCCGTGTCCTCTCTCGCTCCTCACTGATCTACATAAAGAATGATGGAGCGGCAACAATGGGATAGTCTAGCCCTTCTTCTATCTTTCTTTATGTAGATCATTGAGGATCGAGGAGCGAGAGAGGACATATAAACGCTGCTTGAGAGGGGCCCACAGTAAATACTTTAAAAGTTGTATGTAGATAGTCTAATTAATGTTGATAGACAGAATGTTTAATGGATGTTGATAGGCAGATTGTTTAATAGATATTGATTGACAGTTTAATGGGTGGATGAGTGAATGGTCTGAAGAAGATGAATGGATAGAAGGTTGGATGGAATGTGCCTTATATTCTTGTTAAGAGAGACACTGATACAGCTCTCTGAGAGTAGTTGACACAGGTGTAATCAATTTAACTGGCTAGTCTTAAGCGAGCCAGAGTATACTCTTAAAGCCTGAGACAGAGTAAATAATTTAAAAGTTGAATGTAGATAGTCTAATTAATGTTGATAGACAGAGAGTTTAATGGATGTTGATAGACAGATTGTTTAATAGATGTTGATAGACAGTTTAATGGGTGGATGAGTGAATGGTCTGAAGAAGATGAATGGATAGAATGTTGGATGGAATGTGCCTTATATTCTTGTAGAATGGAGAGACACAGAGAGTAGTGGATACAGATACAGGTGTAATCAATTTAACTGGCTAAAGAGAGCCAGCCTGAGACAGAGTAGATTGTTTAAAAGTTCAATGTAGAGCGTCTAATTGATGTTGTTGATAGGCAGACTGTTTAGAATGGGTGGATGAGTGAATGGTTTGAAGAAGATGAATGGATATAAAGTTGGATGGAATTAGGAGGACTTATTTTGATACTGTTGTGCGCAGAGGATACAGGGGAACAGAATATGTAGTCTTCAGAGAGGAGCCTGAGAGAAACTGACAGTTGGTGCCCTGGTGGCTGACCAGCTGGGGTAACATTCTAATTGCTGCCGTGATGTCATAATGAGCAATGTTAAGTCTATGGGGAAATTGTTAATAGTTTTTAAGTAATAGTTTAAAAAGTATAAAAGTTACAAAGTTAAAAAAAACAAAGCAGGCATGGCATAAGCAAGACCTACGCAACAACGTTTGAATGAAGTTTCTACGTTAAACGGTTGAAGCTGAATTGGCTGCGTTAGAAGAAGAAGTTTAATAATAACTAGAAATGCAATTCCAAGGAATTACCAGTGCATGAAAATGCAGAAATAGATAGATAATGTAGATATGGTTACTAAGGTGTAGCTAGGGTAAACATGGTGGTTGCATAGTTTACAGAGAGTTGATAGTGTTAAGGTAGACTGTTTAAAGATGAAACGTTCCAGTTCTAACTTAACTAATGATTTCTATTCATGTTAAAATGTTGATTAGCTAACTTAGCTAATGATTTCTAGCAGTTACGCCAAAAATGTTAATTATGCTAGCAATGCTAACTTTACTAACAATGCTAACCAGGTTGATTAGCTAACTTAACCAATGATTTTTAGCAGCAATGCTAAAAATGCTAACTATGCTAACAATGCTAAATTTGCTAACAATGCTAACCAGGTTGATTAGCTAACTTAGTTGATGATTTTTTGCAGTTATGCTAAAAATGCTAACTATGCTAACAATGCTAACCATGCTAACTAGCTAACTTGCTAGTGAGGACTTTTATTTTGAAACATTTGTTGCTAGGGTATCCATGGTGGCCACTATCAGGAAACAAGAAGTTACTGCAGTATAATCATGTTGGTTGCTATGGAAACGGTCATAAACGCTTAATTTTAATGGTTGCTATGTTGGTTGCTAGGTACATGGAGGTTTCATGTAGTTGACTGGAGGCATAGTGGATGATAACTGACAGTTGGAATGGTTGAACAGTTCAATAGTTGAGTAGTTTCAATGGTTAAATGATTTAATAGTGTATTATTGCAGTGAGGACTTTTATTTTGAAACAGTTGTGGACAGAGTAAACAGTTAACAGGATATGTAGTCTTCTGAGAGACTGTATGCTTAAAGCCAGAGAAACTGACAGTTGGTGCCCAGGTGGCCGGCCACCTGGCCTAAGATTCTAATTGCTGCCGTGATGTCATAATGAGCAATGTTAAGTCTATGGGGGAAATTGTAATAGTTTTTAACTAATAGTTTAAAAAGTATAAAAGTTACAAAGTTGAAAAATACAAAGCAGGCATGGCATAAGCAAGACCTACGCAACAACATTTGAATGAAGTTTCTACGTTAAACGGTTGAAGCTGAATTGCGTGCGTTAGAAGAAGAATAAGAAGAAGAAGAAGAAGAAGACCGAGGAAGAACAGTACAGTGCATTTTCATGCACTGTAATAAGAAGACTTGGAATAACAGTACAGTGCATTTTCATGCACTGTAATTACAGTGCATGAAAATGCACTGTATAGGCTACTGTTCTTCCAAAGTCGTCTTCTTCTTCTTCTAACGTACGCAATTCAGCTTCAACCACTTAACGTAGAATCTCCATTCAAATTTTGTCGCGTAGGTCTTACTTACGCGATGTGGGCTTTGTATTTTTCAACTTTGTAACTTTTATACTTTTTAAACTATTAGTTAAAAACTATTACAATTTCCCCCATAGACTTAACATTGTTCATTATGACATCACGGCAGCAATTAGAATGTTACGCCAGGTGGCCAGTCCAGGTGCAGCAGCTCTCTCTCTCTCTCAGGCTACATACACTGGCTCTCTTGAGACTACATTTTCTGTTCCCCTGTATCCTCTGCGCCGAACTGTATCAACATAAGTCTTCCTAATTCCATCCAACTTTTTATCCATTCGTCTTCTTCAAACCATCCACTCATCCACCCATTCTAAACAGTCTGCCTATCAACATCAATTAGATGATCTACATTCAACTTTTAAACAATCTACTCTGTCTCAGGCTTTAAGCATACACTCTGGCTCTCTTATGTTATGTTTTTGATGTGCAATGGCTACCGTAGTTCTAATAGGTAGGCTATCAATATAATCCCTAACCACTAGATGAGAGAATTTCACAATGAAATGTTCTCAAGCTTACACAATATCCCTTAGAAACATGAAAGGGAGTCGATACACACAATTTTTAAAAATAAAAACATTTTTAATAAAGCATTTAGGAACAGTCAGCACAGTGAAGACAACATACAGATGTGGTGCAAGTGTGATGGATCAAAATGCAGATGGTGGGAGGAAGCCCGTCTGCTGGGCGAAACAAACGCGTCCTTCGATTCCTGACCTTTAATGAGGCCAACCAAAGAGGACCTGCCACATCTCCTACATCATTCATTTGGCAAATGCTTTTATCCAAAGTGACTTACAAATGTAAGTCATATTACAAGAGTCATTGACCCCATAGCAACTTGGGGTTCAGTGCCTTTGATCAATGGCACAATGATGGAAGCCAGAAAATTGAACCCACAACTTTTCAGCTTACTGCCAGCCCACCTGCTGGAAAATGGGAGGGGCCAATGTAGATCCAGAACCTTTAGAGTGGAGGTTTAAAAAAAAAAAAAAAAAAAAAAAGACAACGTTAATAAACAAATCTATACATTTTCAGTGAGGTGAATGTGAAAATATATACATGCTTGACTGATTTGATGTATTATTATTGAACATTTTTCATATAATATAAAAATGAAATTACCTTTTGACGTTTATAAATTGCGTCAGAAACGTCACCAACGGAAACCACGACGGCCACAGCAACTAAAGTGGCCATCATTGCAACAACACCTGGAGAAGAAAATCAGCTCTTGAACTGCAGGTAACCATTTCGTCAACTTCAGATAAAACAGTGCTGTTGAATCAGTGCATATAATTTCTTTTTTTTTTTTTTTTTTAAGATATTTTTTTGGGCTTTTATGCCTTTAATCAGATAGGACAGTGTAGGGTGACAGGAAACGAGTGGGAGAGAGAGTAGGGTAGGATCCGGAAAGGACCACGGGGCGGGAATCGAACCCAGGTCGCCGGCGTGCGGTGCAGGTGCCCCAGCCAGTCGCGCCACGACTGGGGCCAGTGCATATAATTTCATTACATTTAGTCACAATAAGCTTACTGAGAGCAGTGGCGGTGCCAGAGATTTGTTTCTGTAGGTGCCCCCCGCCCCCCCGTAAAAAAAAAAAAAGAGAAATCCGAAATACATAATTTCAACACAGTTGTCGGAGGGACAGATATAACAACACAGACACATAGTCAGCACAGAAAGCAGTATCTGTCTTCTGCCAGGCTGAAGTGTCATGAACATTACAGGCCTGCAATAGCCTAAACTAAACAATTCACTCCTTATCACGATCCCAAATGGAGAAATATTGCGCATCAACACTGGAGAGAACCTTTCAGAATTTGACCAAATCGGCCGTTTTATTCAGTACCGCATCTTGTCGACTTAAGTCGCCAGTGGCACCTTGGTTAATGCATGATAGGCCTAATAGTCTATACTTTTTTCTAAGAAAATGTAGGCTAAAAGACAGATTAGACAGAGCTAGCACTCAAATTCAAAATAATCTTTTGAAGATAAAGCATAAAACATTGCAAAGGGAATATATATTTGTGTTGCATTCTACCTGATTAACTAGTGTCAGTTCAGTGTTACCCTACAACGTATTCAGCAGTGGTGCAGCGCCACGGCTGGATTTTCAGCGCTACTGCAACGTTTTCACATGATCAGTAATGTGACGACAATTAGGCCTACTTTCACATTCTAAAAGCACAACAGTCAACGTCATCGTTGAAATTGTTTTCTGAAAAGTCTTCACTAAGTTTCATCAAATTCTGATTTAGCCTCTATATTCAGGACTTGTAGGCTACATAAAGACTACGTTTCAGGCTATTAGAAAACTGAAGACAAGCGGCGCCTGCAGCAGGCAGCAGCCCATACGTTCTGAGGCAGTAGACTTGGCTAACATTACGGCTCATAACATCCGGCTCATAACGGCTCATAACATCCCATCCATCGGAAAGCCAAATAATACAGTTTACTGTGCCACAGGAAAATATTTAGTCCAGGTTCAACCAGCCTAATTTTCTCGCGGAGTAACCTACTCATCGCAGAAATGTCACACCGCATATCACATGAACGAGTGAAATCTAAGCTGTCCGATGGAGTTAGTGCAAAGTTGCTGTAATAAATAGTTTGCGAGAATATTAACATTGAACTTGCCTGAATCATATTTACATGCAGTGCACAGCCCTATGCACCCCTATTTCACGAATTCATTCAACGCATAGCAACCCTTCAAAATAAACAGCAACCTTACTGAATAGGATGGTCGACATTATACATATATGTGACCTTCCACGGCGAAATCAGTCACATTGTCCAAATTTTCAAAATCATAGTTATTACGTTTTCAGGAAGGGGCATAATCAACCTTCAAAACGATACCTTTATATAATGAATTGAACGTCATATTACTGAAATATAAACATTCAAAGGAGTTGAGTTCATCCTGTCATGCCAAGAGAAAAACGGAGAAATCTGCCTCTGAAGTTAACCGTCGGCTCAACACTCACGAACGCTTTGTAAGGTCGCCGCTATTACAAGATTTACGGTACTTGTATCAACGACACAGCAAGAAGATGGCTTGGTGGTTGTCAATGGGTGTTTCTCAAAGTCAAGAGCTCGTCCTTGATAGAATGCTTTCTTTCGAGTTGAGTGCTAAAGAGACAAGGCAACACACCTTCCCAGTACCCTCTCCAGCTGTCAAGATCACATGCAATGGAACAGCCTAGCGAGTGTGGAAGTGCACGTCAATTGTGCACGGTTCCGGCTGCGCGCTTAATTAGAACCGTGGAAATTGTGCTACTTTTACAGGAGTTCCGACAACTGCAGCTGCACTTTCCTCTAAATAAACTTTTTGGAGTAGCCTACAGTATTTCCACATTCGACTTGGTCTTCACATAACAATCTGTAGTTTATAATTATGTTGTGTCAATGGAAAGTTATACCGGTAATTGGGAACAGCAACGGCAATGTTAAACTTCTACAAAGTTTGCATTGGGCGAAGTTCTGAGATAAATTAATAACAAGTCTATCACAACTTATTCATGCACATTGACATATGCATTTATGATGAATATGCACAATAACTTGATATAAATGCCTGAGCAAATATACGATGGCATTAACAAAACACTTGATAAATCATATTTAGCCTACATTAACACGCACTGCTTCTTTGCATCTACTTTCCATCTCCCTCTCCCTCTTTTTTTTAAGCCGCACCATCAGAAAATGTCTAATTGTTCATACGCAAAGGATTGTGGGTTATTTCTTCACTCCGAGGATCCATCGATGCATCCTCCAAAATTCTCAGAACGAAGGACTCAGTACTTGCTAGAATTTTAAAGCATCCTTGACTTTGGAAAAGTGCTTGACGAGATTTGATGACGTAACGTCCTTAAAAAAGTGGCTTGGAAGGACCAATCCTTGACTTTGAGAAACACTCACTGAGTGCATTTACCGTAAATATTGGAATAGAGCGGCAAAAACGAGCTTCCTCTAACTTTCTCACCTCAAGAAACTCACGTTTTTAGACTAGAAAAGGTCAGTTTTTTCGGCGAAATGTATCCACGGCCGTACAGTGTAGACCTCCCACTGTTTCAAAACACACATAAAAAAATCCACGATTTTAGCACAAGTGACATAAATTGTCATGTTTCTCAGAAACGCCTGTTGCGACAAGCGACTGGTTTTGCCGTGGAGAGTCACATATTAACAACATATTTTAAAGTTAACTATTATGTCAGTACAAACATTTTTGTACATTGTTTAACCATAGAGTATCCCACCTTCATGGGTAGCCCATAGGGGTGGCACGGTTCACAAAATCTACGGTTCGGTTCGTATCACAGTTTAGGGTCACGGTTTTCGGTTCGGTACGGTTCTTGTTGTTGTTTTTAGAGTGCATGAAAATGCACTCTACTGTTATACTGTTTATTCTTATTAGAGTGCATGAAAATGCACTCTACTGTTATGCTGTTTATTACAGTGCATGAAAATGCACTGTACTGTTCTTCCTAGGCTTCAACTTCTTATTATTCTTCTTCTAACGCACGCAATTCAGCTTCAACCACTTAACGTAGAAACTCCATTCAAACTATGTCGCGTAGGTCTTACTTACGCGATGTGTGCTTTGTATTTTTCAACTTTGTAACTTTTATACTTTTTAAACTATTAGTTAAAAACTATTACAATTTCCCCCATAGACTTAACATTGCTCATTATGACATCACGGCAGCAATTAGAATCTTACGCCAGGTGGCCGGCCACCTGGGCACCAACTGTCAGTTTCTCTGGCTTTAAGCATACAGTCTCTCAGAAGACTACATATCCTGTTAACTGTTTCCTCTGTCCACAACTGTTTCAAAATAAAAGTCCTCACTGCAATAATACACTATTAAATCATTTAACCATTGAAACTACTCAACTATTGAACTGTTCAACCATTCCAACTGTCAGTTATCATCCACTATGCCTCCAGTCAACTACATGAAACCTCCATGTACCTAGCAACCAACATAGCAACCATTAAAATTAAGTGTTTATGACCGTTTCCATAGCAACCAACATGATTATACTGCAGTAACTTCTTGTTTCCTGATAGTGGCCACCATGGATACCCTAGCAACAAATGTTTCAAAATAAAAGTCCTCACTAGCAAGTTAGCTAGTTAGCATGGTTAGCATTGTTAGCATAGTTAGCATTTTTTAGCATAACTGCAAAAAATCATCAACTAAGTTATCTAATCAACCTGGTTAGCATTGTTAGCACATTTAGCATTGTTAGCATAGTTAGCATTTTTAGCATTACTGCTAGAAATCATCGGTTAAGTTAGCTAATCAACCTGGTTAGCATTGTTAGTAAAGTTAGCATTGCTAGCATAATTAGCATTTTTAACGTAACTGCTAGAAATCATTAGCTAGGTTAGCTAATCAACATTTTAACATGAATAGAAATCATTAGTTAAGTTAGAACTGGAATGTTTCATCTTTAAACTGTCTACCTTCACACTATCAACTCTCTGTAAACAATGCAACCACCATGTTTACCCTAGCTACACCTTAGTAACCATATCTACATTGTATATCTATTTTTGCATTTTCATGCACTGGTAATTCCTTGGAATTGCATTTCTAGTTCTTATTATCGATATTATTATTCTTCTTCAGACACTTTTTGTGCGTTCAATTCAGCTTCAACCGTTCAACGTAGAAACTTCATTCAAACTGCGCTGCGTAGGTCTTACTTAGGTGACTTCAGCTATGTAATTTTCATCTTTGAAAACTTTATCGTTTAATTTATATGAATTTTTTAAAACATTTTTTCTCCCATAGACTTAACATTGGATTATGACATCACAATAAAGTCGTTAAGCAATTAGAATCTTAAGCCAGGTGTTCAAAGCCACCTGGCAGCAACTCTCTGTCTCAGGCTCTCTGGCTCTCTTAAGACTACATATCCTGTTCAACTGTTTCCTCTACCCACAACTGTTTCAAAATAAAAGTCCTCATCATTTTTGCATTTTCATGCACTCGTAATTTCCTTGGAATTACATCTCTAGTTATCGATATTATTCTTCTTCCACACTTTTTGTGCGTTCAATTCAGCTTCAACCGTTCGACGTAGAGACTTCATTCAAACTGCGCTGCGTAGGTCTTACTTAGGTGACTTCAGCTATGTAAATTTCATCTTTGAAAACTTTATCGTTTATTTTATATGAATTTTTAAAAACATTTTTTCTCCCATAGACTTAACATTGGATTATGACATCACAATGAAGTCGTTAAGCAATTAGAATCTTAAGCCAGGTGTTCAAAGCCACCTGGCAGCAACTCTCTGTCTCAGGCTCTCTGGCTCTCTTAAGACTACATATCCTGTTCAACTGTTTCCTCTACCCACAACTGTTTCAAAATAAAAGTCCTCATCATTTTTGCATTTTCATGCACTCGTAATTTCCTTGGAATTACATCTCTAGTTATCGATATTATTCTTCTTCCACACTTTTTGTGCGTTCAATTCAGCTTCAACCGTTCGACGTAGAGACTTCATTCAAACTGCGCTGCGTAGGTCTTACTTAGGTGACTTCAGCTATGTAAATTTCATCTTTGAAAACTTTATCGTTTATTTTATATGAATTTTTAAAAACATTTTTTCTCCCATAGACTTAACATTGGATTATGACATCACAATGAAGTCGTTAAGCAATTAGAATCTTAAGCCAGGTGTTCAAAGCCACCTGGCAGCAACTCTCTGTCTCAGGCTTTCTGGCTCTCTTAAAGAGTACATATCCTGTTCAACTGTTTCCTCTACCCACAACTGTTTCAAAATAAAAGTCCTACCCATTTTTGCATTTTCATGCACTCGTAATTTCCTTGGAATTACATCTCTAGTTTCTTTTAATCTTTAACACTCCAGAATAGGGGTGGGCAATAAAGGCTATAGCCTATTGTTTGGTATATTATTGTGAATGTTGTTTTGGCGATGTGCAAAATTACATTATCGAATATTTAAAGTAGGTTACTTAGAGGGGGGGAGGGGCACACTCAAAGCCACACATTTAAACCCCATACATTCATGAAATCAGGAGGTGTGCAACAGAAGTGAGAGAAGCCACTGGCTGCAGCAGAGCAAGTCACATGATCACTAGTGGGCACTGGGCACGTTGTCACACGCGCCTAATGTTTATGTTGTGCAGCTACTTTGTGGCATTGATGAGTTAACAACAGGCGTTTTTTCCTACACGGTTAGGCTACGTTGTTATATGGAGAGAAAACATTAGACTTGATTATTTTAATAGTCAGTTGAAAACAAAAAAACTCTTCTGTAACCTAAGTTGTGTAAATGGACTGAAGTTCGCTCTAAATATCTACTGTTATCGAGTATGCTAACCGTTAGCATGTCTATGGGATTTCTCATAGACATTAGCCATAAGCTAACGCATTAGTTTCTATTCTGTAACTTGGAATGCTAGCCTACGTGATTGCTCTTTAACAAAACATTGAAGGAAATAAATGTAGCCTACTCTGGTGTTCTGCTGGCGCATCATGCAACTCCGGCCAGTCTGCCAGTTGTTTGTTGCTTTTATCTACATTATCTCCAGTGGTTCAGTTTCACTTGCGGACACACATTGAATGAGCGCTCACATCACTACCCCTAATGTGTTGCCTCTTTATTTGATAACACCAAATTTAGAAATATCTCCTAATCTGGAAAATGTTTAGCCTACTTTAGTTTGCTTTCAGTTCACTGTTCCATGCCCTTCAATTAACACACAAATTATCTGCGGACCAGCAATCTCCTCGTCGAGGAGGCCCTAATGCTGCAGAACATAAGGCAGAGAAAGCATGCTCTGGGAAGCACACACAGTTGCATGTGCAGTGCATTCATATGTCTGTCTTGGTGCATTTCAATATTTTTAAATGAGATATAAACCATTATTTTCTTGGTGGTGCTACAGGGGTGCTATGGCCAATCCAGGGGAGCTGTCTTGGTGCGCTTACATATTTTAAAATGAGATATAAAACGTTATTTTCTTGGGGGTGCTATGGCCAATCCAGGGGGAGCTGTAGCACAACCTAGAGTAAATAGTAAGTCGAGATACTGTCAAAAGAATAAATATGGCTTTCTTCAACATCACATGATAATCTTCTAAGTACATAGTCACAAGGCTGCTCAACATGTGTTTCATCTTACTGAAAACTTGTGGGCTGTTGGCCCACTGTTTAACTTAAAGGGATGTGAAGGTGATGGGAATAATTACCAGCAACACAATGAAAGAAGCATAATCCCCAAACCCACAGCCACAGCTATAGCCACTTGTGCAGCAATGTGAAAACGAACTGGGAAAGAGTCAAAGTAATCAAACCATCCTTCTGCAAAAGATTAAGAAATGTGAAATAGTTATAAATCACACACACACACACACACACACACACACACACACACACACACACAGTCACACACACACACACACACACACACACACACACACACACACACACACACACACATCACTGTACAGTATGGAGTATGGTAAGACCAACTGAAGCAGTTAGACTGGATTGTTGAGCACCATTAATGTGAAAGATGGTCTCCTTCATCTTGTCAGCCTGAGATACTCTACAGATGTAGGTGCTGTTCTTTTCCAACTTGTCCACAGCCAGGCGTCGGCTGACTGTCAATCCATCAGAGTTCCACTCTTGATTGTTAGCTGATAGGCTCCTCCCCTCACCATCCAACCAAACAACTGCTGGCTCAGGGTTCCATCCAGAGGACTCACACACTAAGCTGAATCCTTCACCATCAACTTTATGCAAAGAAATGAGTGAGCCTATGCGTACAAAATAGCAAAAAACATATATTTTTGTTAAAGGATAAGGAATATACTAATTTTAATACCTCGGCAATAGTGGATTGGTACACACCTTAAAAAGAGGTGCCAAAAAAAAAAAAAAGACAATTGGGTTATTCAAAGTCTCCCCTAGAATTAGATAAGTGAGCAAAAACAATTTTGGCTCTGTGCATGCACTGTCTGGCTGGGTTAGGGAGCCCTGTGCTAGTATGGTAAGGGCACGGTTTGAAGTGCAAAGCACAAGTGCATTTAGGTGGTGTCAGAAAGTGTCAGGGTGCCAAGTACATGGTTCATGAAGGTTTTTTTTTTTTTATTCCTCTTATTCCCTTTAAAATAAGGGTGTGCTTACACAATGGTGAATTGTTACCTCCGCCAAGGAGGTTATGTTTTCATCGGGGTTTGTTGGTTTGTCTGTTTGTTAGCAAGATAACTCAAAAAGTTATGGATGGATTTTGATGAAATTTTCAGGGATGGTCTGAAATGATTCAAGGAAGAAACTATTACATTTGAGAGTGATCTGTATCACCGCCTGGATGCAGGAGGCGGTTGTGTGTTCGCTTGGCGGAAGTTTGCGCTGTGAGTGCTTTACTCGTTTCTACATTACAAGATATTACAAGTGAGCACACTGCTGAGCTGCTGTAAGGTTAAGGAGGTAGGGCCCTAAATGCACTTGCACTATATGCTTCAAACTAAGTGATTAGCTTAATATGCGTGTCTATCTGAATGCATACAGTGGTAAACTCAGGTATGGTTGGGGAATGCAAGATCCATAAATCAAATATACAGTACAAATTCCATTTTTTTACATACAGTATAAATGTCACTTACTTATAACACTGAGTTGTACAGAGATATCATCGTAGTCTGTAGATTGTACGAAGCATTTGTAGTGTCCTCTATCAGCAACACTCAATTGTTTGATAAGTAGTGAAGCATTTCCTTTCTTCAGTTCTTCCTTGAAGAGGGATGTTCTGCCCCTGTAAGACGACATTTGATTGGTGTTTATATCTTTGTGGTCTTTATAAAGGTGCACTACGGAACTCTGGCCTTGGTCATCCAGTCTGAACCACTCCACAGTCATCCCTTCAGCACTCATACTGGGCTTCAGGGAGCAGGGAAGGACCAGATCTCCACCAGCATCAGCAGTAAGAGGACCTTCTGGACCAACTACCTGGAAATCCGCTGTAAAACAGATAGACACAAGGCAACAATCATTAAAATACAGATTCAAAAACTCTGACAACAGGAAGTTAAGGCAAGACACGGCAGGTGAAAACATTGTTCTATTTCATATCGGTCAACACGCAACAGTATGGGTCATTCTCTCCGAGGGGTTGAGCTGTTAGGAGACAGAATAGCAAATTAACCACTCCCCGCTACGTGCGTGCAATCAACCCCAGTCTACATATACAGGTGCATGCACGCCAGCACTTTCTCTTTTTGCCTCCTGTGGATGGTAGCTGACACGAGACGTAAGTATTTTTCATCTATATTAATAGAGATTGTTGATAAAGTAGGGCCTTTGCTCTCGAGAGGGGGTAAGTCGCTGCTTAAATACACCCCTGTTTGCAATTAATGATTAACAGCTTGGTAGCCTCTTAGTTTGATTAACTGGATTTACTTGGACTGCTCACAGATTCTGTGGTGTAGCAATTTAGCGTCAGTCTGCCACGCGGCCGACCCGGGTTCACAACCTGAACTCTGCAAGTTTTTTATTTAGCTTGCGTTAGCACTTGAGTAGTTGCAATAGTGAAGTTTCCGTGTTTTCTTAATTATATGAGTGTTGTATACTTCTGGGAGCCTCTTTATCTTTGAGGACAAAAGCTACTAGTGGTGGGGGAAAAAATCGATTCTGTTCAGTATCGCGATATTTTGTGCATGCAATTATATCGATACTAGTAGCTCAAGTATCGCAATACTTAATTATAGAATTTAATTATCTATTTTACCTTTATTTGAGTCCCCAAGGGGAATTTCAAGATATTACACTCACAAGGTGGCGCTTGTTGTGCCATTTTATTGTGCATTCAACGGCAATTTCAAATAAAAATGGCTTCACAATCACAACCTGTTATAGACGACCCTCCATCACTTTGAAAGTGTGGGTGTATTTCGTTTTCAACAAAAAGCAAATAGTAAGGACCTTGATATGCACCACGCCATGACAAAGTGAGTTGAACAGTGTTATTTTCCTTATTTTTTGTAATGCCTTTGAATAATATGAGAGACATGAATAGCAATATATCGCAGAATCGAATCGCAATACTTGTTGTATCGCAATATGTTTAGAATCGCAATAATATTGAATTTTGGCCCAAATATCGCAATAGTATCGAATTGTCATTCTTTTGCCAATTCCCACCCCTAAAAGCTACCTGAGTGATATCTTTATTATATAGGTGCACTGTCCTATACATAATTATTTGAGTGTTTATATGTTTCTATTCCTTTAAATCTATGGGAAATGTTGTAGGCCTAATGACCGCATTCAAGTATGCTGCCAAAACTCTCTGATAGCCTCTTATACAACTTACTAGCTTACTAATAAATGTTGCCTAGCCTAATCATATCAAAAATCCACTTAATTGCCAGTGTATCTTGCAGACACAATTCAAATTGTGCTCTCGCAAGAACTCTGGATTTCCAGGGTAGGCTGTCACCACAAGTGCACAAGAAATGTTTTTGCCCAAGTTGAGTGCTGTTCCCACATTTCTGAAATTGCTTTAATCCCATTTAGACCTACACCTTCGTTACCCACCTAACAGTCGATACCTTTTACCTGAATCGAACCATGATTAAGCTGATTGAGCTCGACCACAACTAGCCTATATTTTGTGTCTGCCTTAATTCTACCGTGGTGGCATACATTTATCCGTAGCGGACTGCCATACTAAAATTAATGTCGCGGGAACACTGGTAGCCACAGGAAAAGTTGTATTCAGCGCACAGAGGTGATGAGTTTCTTTTCCCCCAGAGTTTGTGATAAGCATCTTAGCAGAAAAGCCCACACTGACAAGGGCTGCAAAAGTGTGAAAAGTAGGGGTGTACAGATTTACCGATACATATCGTAAACACTCTTTCCCAAGAGCTACAGCTACATCACATAGTTTTAAACTATTGTGATTTGTTCAGCAGCTAAGTATAGGGTGATATGAATGTATCTCTATTAATTGGCCGAGTGATTGCGTTTAGAGGTATTTGGCACTGAATCGTGCTGTTTTAAACTGCATCGTCTGTGAATCATATCGTAGCTTTATGATAAGAATCGAATCGTCTTAAAAGGGAGAGATTCACACCTCTAGTGAAAAGCCATGAGAATTATGAGGATATATCAGTTGAACTTTACTTACCTGCATAACAAATGGTACTGCACAGATGAAGTATCACCCAGACACATATCCAGCACTTGGAAAGCCAGCTGCACACACACACCATGACCAGCAAAAATGCTTGAATACCTAGAGTTCACACAGGATTGTTAAAAAAAAAAAAACATGTTGTGTGGCGGAATAACAATTGGGAGCACTTAGACTCGGCGCAGTAATATCCTCACTCCACCTTGCTTTGTGCACTGGTGCAGTCATGTTGTAACAGGAAGTGGCTATCCAAACTGTTCCCACAAAGTTGGGAGCATGAAATTGTCCAAAATCTATTGGTTATAGCATTCAGAGTTCCTTTCACTGGAACTAAGGGGCCAAGTCCAGCTCGGGGATGACCCCTTCATGTTCCAACATGACTGTGCACCAGTGCACAAAGCAAGGTCCATAAAGACATGGATCTCAGAGTTTGGTGTGGATGAACTTGACTGGCCAGCAATACCGCGATAATACGGAGAACCGTGATCATTTTGGTCAACCGTGAGGTGGGTTGTGTGGCAAAATTGTTTTTGCATACCCTCAAAAACGGAGTAGTTGCGCCCCTCCTAGTGCTATCAAAGTAGCGCCGCGCTCCAGAGTCAGTGCATCAACTCGTCTTAGTTAAGGGAATAACATTAGTTTAATATGAAAAAACGGTGAAGATTTCCTTTAAGATGACTCATCCTGAACACAAGCACACCGTCTGACCGTGCAGCAAATGTGCCTTAAAAGACTTCTTAAAAGTCAAAATTCTTTCGAAGTAACACTAGAGTCTCATACTTAAAATAAAACGTTGGTAAGATGAATAACACTTGTTTAGATTTTATTTTTTACCTTGTGCAGAGTCGGCAACGAACGATTGGGTGTAACTTCCTGTTATTACCTCTAGACACTCTTAAATGATTTCTACCTGACAACAGCGACCCATTGGCCAGCTGTTTATTATTGTGGCATTAAAAACGTTGGGGCCGTGCTACCACCAGTAGCCTTTCGCAAGCTCTTTTTGTGGTCTACAGTAACCAACTGCGCATTGGAAATTATCTTCGAAATCACTTCGCCTTTGCATTCAGATTAGCAGAGAGAAAATGATCTGCGAGTTGTGCAGAGAAAGACTGAGCTGGTGACGGCCGAAGTGATCGTGTATCTTAACGTTTATTCTCACAAACTCTTTGTGTCCAGTAACCACCTGCAGTAGTTTAGCAGCTATGTGTATGGAAAATAATTAGCCTAGGCTATTCAAGATAAACTAGCCTACCCTAGCTTTCTTTTCAGCCCATTGTCCCACATCTTGTCTGGCAAGGAGGAATAGAAAATGTGTTAGACTACACCAGGCACGAAGGCCTAAGTCAAACTTTCGTGGTCTAATTTTTCGAATGGATCATATGCACCGCTTTCACGTCTGGTGTAGCCAATTCCATTTTTACAGTGGTAGCAAATTACAGCAAATTGCGAATTGAACGCTTCAGCTGCCTGTGAATGCACCCCAAGTGACATTTTGAACCGTGATGCACACCAGCTCCGCACGCGTAAATATTTATCAAAACTTACGACAACATAAATAAGCACAGCGTTGGACAAACACGACAAGACAACTCACCAGATTCGAAGATTTACAAAGCGAACTGCAATGTGAAATGACCGTGTCCTTCAATCTTCACTTCATCTTTCCTGCTTCAGCAGAAAGTGAAACCGTGTCAAAGTGACGTCGACTTTTTTCGTTTGTGGGGGCGGAGCCGATCCTTTGTGCAAATATGCTGCGTTCGAGCGCAATGCGACGTGTAGACACTAGCTCCTAATTTAAAACGTTCCAGGTAATTTAAGTGGAATGATTTGCATTAAGTTCAATGAGCATCATACAGGCTAATAGGCCTACTGGAAAAAGCACCATGCCAATTTCTAGCTATGGTGAAAGGTGTGTGATGATGTGGGGCTATTTTAATTCCAACGGCCAAGGGAACTTTATCAGGATGCATAGCCTAATATCCTGGATCCATGAAATAGCTGGCCTTAAAAAATAAAAATCTGCCTGCCCCTATGTTAACCCTATATGTGCTAAATTCCCATAGGGTTAAATAGGGGGTCAAAATAATCCCTTCCCCCTAGCATTTAGGAAGAACATTTATTATTTATTGAACGCGTTAACGTGCCCAGCCCTAATACATTTCTTTGAATTTCATAGAATTTCAATTCTACTTCCTTTAATCCTGTTTTTCACCTCAGTTCAAATTGGACTGGAATTTAGGAGTCATTCTCAATTCAATTCTGAATTTTGCCTGGGTGACATGCTATCCATGTGGGGCTACATGCCCACCACGTTTCGTCCTTGACGGAAATTTGGTCCTTGCAAAAAAAAAACTGACTAAACAATATATTAGCCTGGCACGCCCTCGTGACGTAGCCTAACACCTTCAGTGTTGCTGTCGCTGGTCTGGCCAACTGCTCATCAGGCAGGATTTCTGAATTTCCCAAAACTGCGGAACTGCCCCCTTTGGTCGAGAACCAATACAACTTTGAGCAGCTCCAACAGTTCTGGGTAGAGGCGTGTTCAAGGCAGAGGAAAGAGTGTTGTTATTGGTTTAAACTCGGCAAACCGCTTTCTGACATCGACCAGTAGCAAATCGAGGCACTTAAAGGAGGCAGGTCAACCAAGCGCTTGGAGAAACCGTTTAGCACAGGCTCTTGGTCGGACTAAAGTCTCGCAGAGCCTTGAAAGTCGATGGCAATCAGGCTAACAATATAGCTCTGCTGCGTGGCGGTCATAATTACGCTACAAGGTAAATCACACAATATTCTCATATACCACTATGGTTCATGTTCAATCTAGGCTTATATCTCAGTCTGTTCACGTCCTGTTTGCTATTCAACTGTCCTTATTGTTTTTCTGATTTCACTGGTACTATGTGCAATAGAGCTGTGATTTGCAGTAGTTTATTATAATGTAAAGTAGCTCTACAATAAACAGTGCGCGCGCGCACGCACGCACGCACGCACGCACGCACGCACACACACACACACACACACACACACACACACACACACACACACACACACACACACACACACACAGAGACAATACTCACGCCCAATCAGTAACCTGTTGTTCTGTTACTATCCAATTACCCTCTCTAGCCTTATCCAGCCAATCATCTTCTATTTCCAACTCTTAACACTTTTGTTTGTCAGGTAGAACAGATGTTGATAGCTTACATTTAAGTGGTCTAGACTTGAAGTCCAGAGAAACTTAAATTGGACTTGGGAGTGAGTCAGAAGGAGGACTTTATTGGAACTGCTTCTGTAGGTCCATGTCCAATTAAAGTTAAACTTAAGATTTTCCACATACCGATCCTACCATCCTGCGCAATGCCCTCCAGGATGATCATGGTTATAAGGAGCTCACTGTTTTTTTTTGTGGTCCAGTCTAAACAAGGATATCTGAAAGTGCTAGAATTGAATTCAGCACCTTCTAAAACCTCTAAAACCACTCCAATATTATAGAAACTGGTCACACAGTGCAAAATCTACTGTCAATCTGGACGAATGAGCTAATTATGCTAATTGTGCGGATTATGCAAATTGCTCAACATAATGCAAATTAGCATCCGCCAGTTTCTGTATAGGCTACTGGGGACCCATACTTTACATTTCTGCAATAAAACTTTGGTGTACACAACATTTTCGGGTTCACAATGGGGCTCTATAGGCTGGCTACTAGACTAAAGGACATCATGGTAGGCTATAAGAGAACCCTATTTATCCAGGTCACCAATGACAAGATAAAGTGTGCAATATTTAATTTCCCCCTGGGGATGAATAAAGGGATTTGAATTGAATGAATTTAGCCTCTATTTCGATTAGGATGATGGTTAAATTGATCAGGCTACAAGACAATCCAAATGTGTCACTCAGTTAGCAATTCAGACAAATAGGCTACTGTTGATGTGAAATTAATCTGAAGTGTTATAATGACCATATTTTTTATTAACTTACATCAAAATGTTATCTAAAATGTTGAAATGATGAAATGTATTGAATTGTCTGTGTGCACCATCACTCCACCCAAGACATCGCACATGCCTGCCCTTAGTATTCCCCTGCGTTTTGAACATTTTATCAAACAGCAAAAAAAAAACAAACATAGATTCATGTTTTGCAGTCCTATCAGAAATGCAAGGACACTAGGCTCCTAAATAAGTGCTACTAAAGCACAGTGGCAATAATAACAGACAAATGGGCTACATGTGATCAGTGATCTTTCTCTCTCTCTCTCTCTCTCTCTCTCTCTCTCTCTCTCTCTCTCTCTCTTCTTTTTCTACCTTCCCCTCCCTCACCTTCTTTCTATTCCTCTCCCTTCACTACTGCAGTCTTTCTTTCTACCTCTCTCTTTCTTTTACTCAGTCTCTCTCTCCTTCCTTTATTGTATCTCTCTTTCTCAGGTTCTCTCTCCCTCTTCTCTCTCTCTCTTTCACTCAATCTCTCTCCCTCTCCCTCTTTCCCAGTCTCTCATTCTCTCTCCCTCCCCTACTCCTTCACACTCTCTCTTTCTCTCACTTAATCCTCTCCTCCCCTGCTTCTCTCTCTATCCCTCCCTCTTTCTTTCCAAAGGCTTGTGACAGTCATTGTTCTCTCCATACAGCAGACTGACCTCAAAGCCATAAATATGAGATTACTGCAGTTCACTGGTATACTCAACAGGGCATGTGCTTCTGCCATAAAACGTTTGTTGAAACAGCTATAAAACTACGACTCAAAGTCCATCAGAGTCCTGATAATGTTCAGTTAGCGACTCAAAATCCAGGTACAGATGTGAGCTAGGAAGAAATTAACGGTGTTTATTAAATACCCACAAAATGGAATCATTTGAATGTAAATGCTGTTGACAGTCTACCTAAAGATGATTTACTGTAAAGGCACCCTTGACAAGATTTGCTCTCAAGGTCCCCCTGCTGGCTGAGAATCGCAATAATAAACAAACTAAATATGTGTCTTATGATCTGTAGGCCACTCGGTGGCTATATTTAGAAGGTGTGCTGCAGGCATCCCATAGGCGTCCCATGGACACTGTATTGATATGAGGGACCAACAGCAGTCTGTAGCAAATCATCTCTGAATTCCTGCAGCAGAGCAGCTCTGTTGCGTCTTGATTTTGGAAGGGGGAGGGGGACAGTGTTCCTACTACTACAACGGTAATAACCTATAGAGGGCCGCTCAGATAATGCCAAAAGTGCCATTCCTCATGTTATGGTGTCATCAACATGATTTTGAAAACATTGTTTAAGGCAGTATGCATTAGTGAGCAATCAAAAGTCCTAGTCTCCATATAGGGTATTTGCCAGACACATGGGCATGCCTTTACAAATAACTGTGGAAATAACTAATATTTTATTTTTTACACACAGCTTCCTAAGAAATTACAGCTTTCTAAAGAGGTCAAGCATTTGATGGTTGGGCATAATAGGTGGGAACAGTGCCCTCGCACCTAGGCACAGTGCAATGTCAGAGGGAAAAACCTAGAAATGACCCACACCAGAACAATAGTTGAAAGAATTTAGGAAAACATAGTATAGTGAATACAACAACAACAACAACAACAACAAACATACAATGAAAAAAATGCGTTCAGAGGATATTAATGAAAAAAGTGTTCAGAGGATATTTAAAAAAAAATGGTGATGGAGAGAGTCCATCTGATGGAACAAAGGCCTTAGAATCCTGTCCATTAGTGTATCCAATCACAGAGGTCCTGCCATATTAGTGTGTCCAATCACGGAGGTCCTGCCACATCTGCTGCATCATTTTCTAGCAGACAAACAAAGACAAACAACAAGGCTGAGTGGGCGGGGCCAGTGCAGCCCTGGTGAGGTCATAACACTGCTGTCTGGTTGAGCTGACACAGAACCTTCCGGTTGTTAGGTCAAATGTCACGGGTCCAACAGCTTTTTCAACAAAAAAAGGTTTACTAGCACAGCAAGCCGGTTTTAGCAACTTGTAAACCCTGTCAACATCACCATTGTTTTAGTAAGAGTATAACAAAATTGCTTGTAACTACTCTTTAACTGAGCAATTAAGATAAGCAGATATTAAGCACTTAATAAGCACTGAATAACCGAATAAATGGATCCAGACAATGCAGAAATGTCCCATAACAACTCTTCAGTTATTGACAGTTAGGAATATAGCAAAATATATTGTATATTAATAATAATAATAATAATAATAATAATGATAATGATAATTGTCAATTTGTCACATAAAAACAATACCTTTCAATGTCATCAGCGATGGTGTCTGTAGTATGTGACTGTCAGTAGTTAGTCGACCAATTACCCTCTCTACAGAATATAAGAAAATAAGAATATATTATCTCTTCTGTTTAAATGCAATAAAAAAACAGCTCTTGAACTAACTAATGAGGTGCCTACTTCTTCAACATTGCTGTTGAATCAGTGCACATACTCTCATTAGGGCCTGAGCACCTCAGCGGCCGCACCTCGGTGCTCGGGCCCTAAAAACAGCTCTTGAACTATCTAATGAGGTGCCTACTTCTTCAACGTTGCTGTTGAATCAGTGCACATACTCTCATTAGGGCCTGAGCACCTCAGCGGCCGCACCTCGGTGCTCGGGCCCTAAAAACAGCTCTTGAACTAACTAATGAGGTGCCTACTTCTTCAACAGTGCTGTTGAATCACTGCACGTATTCTCATTAAATTTAGTCACTGTGCCCTTACTGAGTGGCATCCAATGCAGCCACCTTCAGAGAGTGAACAGTGAGCTGAGATATTCTCAATAGATTAAGATTAAGATTAACAATATTATGTCATGTGCTTCAGTTCATTGAAAGAGTAATGGGCTATTGGGCCGCTGATTAAAGAGGACATAGAATGGATGAATTGAGTATTGCACTGTGTTCTCTGATGTTAAAATAGAATATATTCAACTTTGATTTATATGTATAAACAAAACCTCAACTGCAATTTTAGAAGCCCAATTAAAACCTTATATTTAGGCTGGGTATTGAAATAGTCCTCCTTATGACTAAATGGCGCCCTCTTTTGGCAACCCCAATTGAACTTCAGTGTCTTTGCGATATTTGACATCACATGTAGGCTTTGTTCTAATTCGCCCATTTTTTTTTGTGTCCATTTCTAAGTTCAATATTTTCATATGAAGGAGGGCACAACCATGCCTCATGTTCATGATAGCTGTATGGTTATGCACAACCTCTCCTAATTCATCAAAACCAAGACAAAAATGATTTCCATTCTACGTCACGATCTGAAGGTGATGTGAATAGTTACCTCAATCTCTCTGCTCCCCCACAGAGTAAAAACAGAAGAAACCCACAGATCAGAGCCAAAAGCACAGCCACTAATGAAGCAATGACTATTGGCTGTTTTGAGACCTGAAACCATCCTTCTGCAAAAGATAAAAGGGAATTGAGTTAGTTTAGACAAAATTTTGCAAAAACATCTTTGTAGGCCTACAGTATGATAATGTTAGATGATAAAAGTGAGGAATAACTGAAGCACCATTGATGTGAAAGATGGCCTCTTCCATCTTGTCAGCCCGGGAAACTCTACAGGTGTATTTGCTGTTCTTTTTCCAGTTCTCCACAAGGAGGCGTCGCTTGACTCTAAACCCATCAGAGTTCCACTCTGTGGGGTCAGCTGGTAGTCTCCGCCCCTCACCGTCCAACCAATCAACTGCCGGCTCAGGGTTCCATCCAGAGGACTGACACACTAAGCTGAGTCCTTCACCATCAACTCTATCCACAGCAATCACTGGCTGTGAGCCTACGGCTGTAAGATAGTCAAAAGCAGTGTTTTTGACAAGCAGTATTTTGTATACCTCAGCAATAGTGGATTTATACACATCCTGTTTTAATGAAGTTAGTGCAACCAGAGCCCCTTTAGGGAGAGCCGGTCCACTTCCTATTAACTCCATTGTACCGGATTGTTCCTGCAATCTGTTGAAATTCCGCTAGGGGCGCTGCCGAGCAAGTGATAAATTAATTGTGGTCTATGGAGCTAAGCGGCTAAAACTCGTTTTTTTCACAGTTGACAACTTCATTTCTTAATGTACATGGTCGTAGTAGCTACCTGAGTATAGGTTTTCCACTGGAAATGAAATAAAAAGTCACTCATGTCCTTTCTGCTTTTCATAGGATGGGCCGCTTTCCGCGTAACATGCTAGCATTTAGCTCATGGATGCTGATTGGTCAGCGAGAAATCGCGACCGATTACGACGACCGTCGTGAAGCTGAACCTTCTTTTAGGTCTATGGCCGTAAAGTGGTTCGCATTTGTGTCACGTGACATGAAAACTTTCAAAGGGTTTTTAGGAATAACAACACATATTGAAAATTGCATTGGTCAGCTAATTGTCAAGTCAAGTTATCCTGCATCGCATGCATTAATGCAATTTCAGGAGAAAAAAATATATAAAGACAAATGTGGTATTGGGGGGTTCAGCTCCATTGCTACCCATTCATTCATCATTTGCTCGCGATCACCCTCTAGTTGCAGTACCATGCGGAAGTATTTACCAAGTGGTCCTTCTCCCCTTATTAGACATTCTCTGGTGCAACCGGCTCAAATGCCTTTAGATTGTGTGTTGGGGCACCAGGCGTATGGTTCATTCAAGGTTTTACTCCTTGATTAATCATGGGTGTGCTTTGGTTGTTGTCATGATATGTAGAAATACTACATCCTGATATACATGTAATGTGGAAGCCACAAGGCGGCGCTGGTGAGTTGATGAAAGTGAGAGCTAAAACCTACAAGAGGTCTGTCGTGTTATCTTTTATGCTCTATAAAACTAATATTAAAACAGTTGTAAAATGCAATAAACCATAGTTCCATTTCCCATTCCCTCTAACAGAAGGGTGCACTTGCCCATTGGTAAGTTGCTTCTATATGGATCTGCCCTGCTGAGCTGTTACAGAGGAAGTGCCATACATGCACTTGCACAATATTGCTTCAAACCAAGTGCTCAGCGAGGCTTTACATGTGTGTAAGTGTGAATGCACACAGTGAGTGGTATACCCACAACATATATTTAGCACAAAAAGTAAGGGATTTTGTGGTAACAATGCTATTTAGCAATACATCTTGTGCTGTTGGAAAGCCTACAAGTGCATGTTCCTTACAAATGGGGCACCAGGCTTAGTTGCGCTTAGTTTATATATATATACTGTGTGTGTCTATATATATATATATATATATATATATGTATTCCAATATATATATATATATATATATATATGAATGTATGTATTCCAGTATATATGTAGGCCTATTACATTTTTACATACAATATACAATGTACTTGCCTATAACATTGAGTTGTATGGAGATATAACCGTAGTCTTTAGACACTATCAAGCATTTATAGTATCCTGTATCGGCCACACGTAGTTTTTTGAGGTGTAGCGACGCATCTCCTTTCTCAAGTTCTCCCGGCAAGATGGATGTTCTGCCCCTGTAAGACGGCATTTGATCGGTGTTCAAATCAGTGCGGTTTTTATAAAGGTGCACTATGGAACTCTGTCCTTGGTGGTCCAGTCTGAGCCACTCCACAGTCATCCCTTCAGCACTCATACGGGGCTTCAGGGAGCAGGGAAGGACCAGATCCTCACCAGCGACAGCAGAAAGAGGACCATCTGGACCAACAACTTGGAAATTCTCTGTAAAACAGAGACAACAATTCACAATTCACAGCAAATCAAAAGACTAAATGAAGATGATGCTGTGTGCTTTATCAAACTAAAACAGGCAGCTCCCTCGAAAATAACAGCAATTAACAGTAAAGGAAATAAGACCATGTAGCAAATTCTAATGGTGGCAATATGAATAAACAGTACTGAGAATATGTTGTTAATCGTACTTTTAAATTCCATTTTGATATTTTTTTTCTGTCTGGTCATGCTCATTGGCCCATCGGACTTTTTCCAAAACCCATAGGGAATTCCAAGATTGTGGTCTAGTGAACAACCCTTGTATCATATTTCCAGTTTCCAATGTTTCCCCATAGTTTGGCTGGTCTCTCTCTCTCTCTCTCTCTCTCTCTCTCTCTCTCTCTCTCTCTCTATACAGTATATACTGTATATACAGTGCCTATAGAAAGTCATCATACCCTTTTGAAATAGTTACTTTTTTTGTCTTACAGCCTGAAATCAAAACCCATTTTAAAAAAAATCTTTTCCAGTTGTATTAACAAATTTAGCTGTACAACATCAAAATAATGAAAAAAAAGTAAACAGTTCTGAAAATTAATAAAAAATGAAAAACTAGAATAACAGGGTTGGAAAAGTCATCATACCCCTGACTTAATACTTTGTAAAGCTTCCTTTTGCTTTCATTACAGCCATCAATCTGTTTGGATATGTCTCTATTATAGCTTTGCACACCTAGATAGGGGAATATTTGCCCAATTTTCCGTACAGAAATGTTAAAATTTAGTCAAATTCTGTAGGGAATGGCGATGGACTGCTCTCTTCAAGTCAATCCACATATTTTCTATAGTATTTAAGTCAGGGCTCTGACTTTGCCACTCAAGGATATTCACCATCCTATCCTTAAGCCACTGCTTTGTTCTTTTGGCAGTATGTTTAGGATTATTGTCGTGTTGGAAGGCGAATGACCTCCCCATCCTCAGCTGTCTAGGAGAGGGACGCAGGTTTTCCTTAAGAATGTGGGTGTACTTGGCAGCATCCATTTTCCCTTCTATCCTGACCAATTGCCCAGTTCCCGCTGAAAAGAAACATCCCCACAACATAATGTTGCCCCCACCATGCTTCACACTAGGTATGGTGTGTTTTGGGTGGTGTGCTGTGTTGGTTTTCGCCAAACATTGCGCTTGGAGTTCAGTGCAAAAACACATCTGGAATATTCTGCTACCATGTGGAAAAAGCTTATATGGTCAGATGAGACTAAGATCGAACTTTTTGGAGACTAAGATTGAAGTTTTTGGACTGAGCTCCAGGCGCTAACCAAACACAGTATACACACCCAAACACACCCAAAACACACCATACCTACTTTGAAGCATGGTGGGGGCAACATTATGTTTTGGGGATGTTTCTCTTCAGCGGGGACTGGGCAATTGGTCAGGATAGAAGGGAAAATGGATGCTGCCAAGTACACCAAAATTCTTGAGGAAAACCTGCGTCCCTCTCCTAAACAGCTGAGGATGGGGAGGTCATTCGCCTTCCAACACGACAAAAATCCTAAACATACTGCCAAAAGAACAAAGCAGTGGCTTAAGGATAGGATGGTGAATATCCTTGAGTGGCAAAGTCAGAGCCCTGACTTAAATCTTATAGAAAATATGTGGATTGACTTGAAGAGAGCAGTCCATCGCCATTCCCTACAGAATTTGACTCAATTTTAACATTTCTGCACGGAAAATTGGGCAAATATTCCCCTATCTAGGTGTGCAAAGCTATAATAGAGACATATCCAAACAGATTGATGGCTGTAATGAAAGCAAAAGGAAGCTTTACAAAGTATTAAGTCAGGGGTATGATGACTTTTCCAACCCTGTTATTCTAGTTTTTCATTTTTTATTAATTTTCAGAACTGTTTACTTTTTTTTCATTATTTTGATGTTGTACAGCTACATTTGTAAATAAAACTGGAAAAGATTTTTTTTTAAAATGGGTTTTGATTTCAGGCTGTAAGACAAAAAAAGTAACTATTTCAAAAGGGTATGATAACTTTCTATAGGCACTGTATATAAACATGAATCAAGGAGCAAACATTACCGTCCACAGCTGCTCTAGGCTTGTGGAGATCGGGAACGGTAAACAACATGTCAGACATTTTCTTGTAGGCCCCATAAGATATTGAGGGGGTACAGTACATGGAGATTATTTCAAATGCTCCGGTGACCATAAAAATACTGACGCGCTGTTTGAAGTTGCGCTGCTTGTTGTTAAAGGGCATGACAGATGTCACTGTCGTTGGTTTACAAGATGTTTACAAGACACCCACTACACCTCTGGTAAATTAAAAGGAGTAGTAGCCTACCACCTTCTTGAACCATGAATGTACGCCTGGCGAAATCAACATGAATGTGGGCAGGCCACGTCCAAAAAGATCTATACGTTTTTCGCGGGTGACCTAGCGTTAGACTATCATAAAAGAGAGCATTGTCCAACTCGTCTAACAGTAATAGTAAAGTACAATAGTAATGTACTGACTTTGTGAACGTGTTGTGTGCCGCTCCCTCCAAGCGGGAAAAGGGTTTAAAATGTTCTTTATCTTAATCAAGCAGCTTATGCTGAGCTGGTTAGGTAACTCTAGCTATGTTGTTCAACTGGTAATATCCTCCTATATGAAAACGTATAGACAAGTAATCTGTCTTTTTCTGCCTTGGCTTACTGTTGATTGGCTAGTAGGTAGCGAATCCAAAATGGAATCGTGCATAGAGCCTATTAGCCTATTCGATTCTACAAAGTATAGACCAGCACTGTTTTGGCTCTAGTTACAGGGCAGGCTGATCATATTGTAAATGACAAGAACAGCATACATGTGCCACCTCCTTGTAGGTGCTGCTTGTTGCTTTTGTGATTTCCTTTCTTATACCAAATAGGAAATGCAAACAATGACATGCCCTGGGACTGACAACGTCACTGAGTCTGTATATGTGGTCTGGGAAAACCCTTCACATGGGGAAATTTGACCAATTTTATGATTCTGATACCACCAACATGATTTTGTGAGGATGGTATGCTAGGGGGAGAGCGTCCAGAATGTTGCTAGGATGGTGTCAGAATCTTAACTTATAGAAATATGACCAGAGAGCGTTGAAACGGATCAATGATTTTCCTGGATCGCATCATCTCAATAGTGCCATTAGAATGTACATGTTCAAACAGAACACGATAAAGACAGTAGCAATGAAATACAGACAAAGGTGTATGTTCAGATGAAAACACATAAAGACAACTGTCTCCTACCTGAATTAGTCCCATATAGTTGTATATAGTTAAGAAGAAGCAGACTCATACAGGCAACCAGCAGAGCTGCTGACAAATATGCCATGACTGGATAAAGGTTGAATACTCCAACAGTCCTACAAATGACAATAGCTATCACAACCCTTCATTTAAACCTGACAGGACAATGTTCCTCTGTGTCCATTGTTTAGATTAGAACATGCCTATGCTCCGTTCAGCTACCAGGTCGATCTGTTCGGTTTTTCAGATAGGAAAGATGATAAGCCGAGAACTGCTACAGAATACTGGTCTGACTGGTCTGTGGCATTACAGTGGGGAAAACAATTCAGGAAACAGCATATGGTTACACCCATCACAAATCACACCCAGCAAAGCATGGGAGAGCAGGGCTTAAACCTGCCACCTCCACTCTCTCAAAATCTGAGTAAAAGAAATGAGGTCATTTGTTGACGGGTTAGTGACAAAATGTTACCTCAGTGTAAACGTTCAGCATCACATCAAGTCTACAGTCACAACATGGTTTAGATTAGGTCTACATTGTTTTAATGATGACAAAGTCTGGTCCCATTGGGTTATATATTTGACTATAAAGTCATTTTGACAGGAAACCGGTCTGACTACAAAGAACAAGGCTAAAGATAAATATGATGAAGAACAGTCAATAGGCACGTTCAAGTTCCTTTAAGGCCATGTGATATCGACTGCACAGTCGTAAACACACCCATCTAGATCATTGTGGACAAATTTTTAACCACATGCATCTTGTGCTGCGCAGTTTGCAGCACTGCTCGATGCTGCACCATCTTGAACTCGCCTAGTGTCAGTATTGTTCAAAAGAGGTCACGCCACAGCAAACCAATCACAGTGTCTTACCAATAATTTGTATCAATACCTTCTGTTGGAGCGTATCATGTAACTGCATGTCATTGGTTGTTCTGGAAAATGATGATGATCCTGTGAGGGATATGGCCCTATCCTTTAATCTCTATTTTTAAACATCTTTTATCACAATGTCCCCACCGACATTACTTTTTGATTTTATTTCGGAAATATGTAGAATCCATTATTGAACATTATTCTATGCATTTCAATAGACAGAAAGAAAGATACATTTGAACTGGAAGAAAAATCTAACTTAAGTAATTGAAGTAACTGAACTGATTTGCTGATGACCAGTAGGTGTCACTAGTGTTCAAAAGAAGAATATTTGAACTGCAGCAGGTTGAGTTGTTGATGACCAGTAGGTGTCTGTAGTGTTCAAAAGAAGAACAATTGAACTGCAACAGGTTCAGTTGTGAATTACAGTTACATTTATTCATTTAATAGACAAAACTTTTATTCAAAGAAACGTATAGGACAATTTTATCTGATTTCTCTAATCCTTTGTTTTGTCATGGTATTACTGTACTGTAATTGCACTGATACTCAATAGCATGTCTATACATTTTCGGAATCACAAATGACATTCAAAGATAAACAGAGGTTTTGGCCTTTGCCAAAGTGAGTCCAACTCCAGGGAGCAGGTCCTGAACAGAGAGATTTAGACACCCCAAAACATAGTGCACACACTGTAAAAAAAAAAAAAAACTCTCTGAGCTTACTTAAAAAAAACAAGTCAACACATTTCACTAGCTTTTTTGAGTAATTTCAAGGCAGCACAGACAGTGGGACACAGTGGTAGCAAAGAACAGATATGGCAGATGTACTGAAGTAGAGGTCTGTTACAAGTTAGTGAGGAAATGTGTAGGCTGAAATAACATGTATTACCACTGTATTGCCATTGTCGTGTTTCATAACCTAATTGCATTTTTTTCCATTTAAATCACATTATTATGAGAATCAAGTATGCTATTTGTAGGTTAAATTCTGATTCATTTTAAGTAAGTATATTAAAGAAAGGGAACATTAGCTGGATTATTGTTGTTGTTATACACACAGGTAGAGGTGTGGCTGGTTGTAATATCTCTGCAGTGGTGAATGGGGTTGAAGAAATACCTATTGTGGCAAAGGGGGAAATTTTTTGAATTTTAATATTAAAGGTAGTCATAAGTCCATAACAAACCGTGTGAACAGGTCCTATGCACACGTAGTTGTAATTTCCCTGTATGTCTTGTTGAGTGAGAAGTATTGAAGACACTCTGGAGTACTCTGGATCACTCATAGATCTACGAGTGTTTCCGCAATGTTCTAAAGCAAGGATGGTATGCGGAAACAGTCCACAAAACAAGAGGGACTTCTATAGCTACTTACAGTGGCTTGCTTTAGGGCAGTGAGGCCCAGAGGTGTAACATAACTCCATTCTTATTGACAGTTTGGAGAATAAACATATGCATGACAGATTTAACCGTTATCATTATTGTCATTTGTTTATAACATATTAAAAAATTACCTTTTAATGTCATCAGCGAAGGCGTCTCTAGTACATGGCCATCATGGTTTGCGCATTCTACAGCATGTAAAGTATAAACATAAATTACTGTCTGCTATTTGAATGCAGCAGAAAATTAGATCTTGAACTGCTGCTTAACTTGATAATACAAAAAACAGTGCTGTTGACACACATGCATATATATTCATTCAATTTAGTCACAGTACACTTATTGTGTATCATCGAATGATGCCACCTGTTGAAAGCAAATACTGTAGCTATTGTCAAAAGATTTACAAAGATTAACATTAACAATAAATATGGCTTACTTCATCACTACCACAGGATAATCTTGTGAGTATAATCACAAGGCCAACATGAAGAATCTGTGTCATGTGTTTTAGCTCATAGAAAGATGGCACTGTTAAACTGACTGATGTGTAGGTGATCTGAATAATTACCTGCGATACAGTACACGCACAACACACACACTGATCACAGCCAAAGCCACAGTGCCAACTAGAGCACCATAGAAACTGAGTTCATCATCATAACACAGGTCCAACCACGCATCTACAAAAGATTAAGAGCTATGAATTAGTTATCACTTTATATCATTGAGTCATCATACAACAAACAGGAACATGAAAATTACAGTACGGTAATGTTAGAAATTCATTCAGTAGAAGTAGAGACAAACTGAATAAGTAGATTGGATTGTTGCGCACCATTGATGCGAAACACTGTCGTCTTTGTGTTTTCATCCTGGGATACTTTACAGGTGTAGGTGCTGAACTTTTCCACCTTGTTCACAACCAGGCGTCGCTTGACTATCAACCCATCAGAGTTCCACTCCGTGGGCTTAGCTGGTAGTGTTTTCCCCGCACTGTCAAACCAATCAACTGCTGGTTCAGAGTTCCAGCCGGAGGATTTACATACTAAGCTCAATCCTTCACCATCAACTTTATCCAAAGAAATCACTGGCTGTGAACTTATGCCTATGTAAGATCAAAAACATGCTTTTGGTTAAAACATAGCCAATATTTTTTAATACAATTTAGAGTTGTTACTTTAAAGGAGCACTTCACCGTTTTTTCTATATTGTGTGGCACAGTAATACCCTCACTCTTGCACTTTCAGTTTCACTTTGGAGTGAGGATATTACTGCGCATTGTCTAGCTCCCAATGTTATTCCGCCACACAATTATCCTTTTTACCTGCTTATAAATGCACTACGTTTTATTTTGTCTCACCAGATCGTGACTAATCGTGTAACTTAATAGCGAAAACATGGGGGTGTTTGGTCGTTTTTAACTTCATCTCTGTTTGGATCCTAATGAAAAGTTGAGCCGTGTGCCAGAGCCAGTGCCAGTGCATGAGTGCACACATTGAAACGTGAGAGGTATGTATCAACTCGTCTTAGTTAAGGGAAAAACATAGTTTAATATGAAAAAAAACGGTGAAATGTTCCTTTAAATTTTGATGTTGACACGAGGCTTTGTGTTGTAATGCATCTGTAGTATTACAGGTTATACATGCATTTAATAATTGATTTAAAATCCAATCATCCAATGTTCCAAAGGCACATTCTGTTTACTAATCTGATATCATTTTTAAAAGGCTTCTCTGAGAAAGCATTGGAGAACCCTTTTGCAATTATGTAAGCACATAATGTAACCTGAAAACTGCTACCCTGATTTAAAAAATACAGTAATAATAGTAAAAAAAACAATGCAACTGATGCTGGTATTCATCTCTAATGGAATGGGAGGGAAATCTGCAAGTGACCCCAAACAATATATTATAATATAGTTTCTATAAAGCATTTTATTATTATTATAATTTGCTTAGTCTGTAATGAGTCTGTATATTAATGGTCTTAATAGAGCCATGCATGTACATGTTGAAACAGGAACATAAAGATAGTAGTGATGAAATGCAGACTGAGGTGTCTGTTCAGCTGTGAGGATATAATTGTGTCCTACCTGAACTGCTGCACGGGAGAATGAAAATCAGACAGACACACAGCAGAGATTTAGAGGAGGAGCCGGACAGGTACATGACTGGAAAACGGTTGAATACCCCAAAAAAGAACATTAAAATGAAGTCTTCTGGATCTGACAAGATTATTTCCCCTGTTGTCTGTGGTTTAAACAGTGGCAATGTTCCCTTTAGCTACCACGTTGATCTGTTCTGTTTTCGGAGAAGGAAAGATGTTCAAGTGGAAACTACAGATAACTGGTCTGACTGGCATGGCACATTGCAGTGTAAAAACAGCATCAGGTCACACCCATCACAGAGATCTTGGCAGGGTGAACAAATTATGCCCTGCATTTACTATCTCTATCTGACTGCCTGGTCTGTTACAGTCTAGTGAGAAAAAGACAATGAAGCGCATCATCACTATCACAGAGCCATCACGGTGTTCGATTAGGGCTTTCATCTGCTGAACAAAACAAGACTTGAATCTTCTATCTAGTTGCCAGGACAACAATACACTTCTTGCTCTTCACAATGCAAGTAGAACGCTCCATTGACTTGAATGGGATTTCCCAGAGCCATATAAAGAGGAAATGTTAATAAAGTGTTGTTAAAGCGTTGCCTGCTGCAACAGCGACATTTCCGGAAAGGTACTGACTCGATTAAATTTATTCTGGACTCTCTATCCGACCACATAAAGACGTGGGGATACTTCGGTTTGGCTTCAGGGACCCTCTACTCACTACCACGTAAGTGTAGTGTTGTTTGGAACAGTAGAAAAGGTATAAAAATAGCGTTTTGTAGCGGCGAAAGACATGCCCGCGTCACTTCCAGGCTAACGAGTTTTGGCTAAAAACGGTGAGCTCGAACTTTCTCAAAATACATCCGAATGACATGATTTTGGTGTCAACTAGTATGTACTCCCAATAGTCCGAAAAATTGCTCTAAAATGCATTTCACTCCGGATTATCCCTTTAAGTTTCTCGTTTTGGCAGTAGTCGTGTAATAAGTGGGATAATTGTAAACTTTGCCTCGGGGTCCATTTTGCCCTGTATTTATTTTCTAACCTGACACTCGCCAGATCCTTGTAGTTCGCTGAGCTTCACAAGGATCTGGGACTAGTGCTAGTCGATAGGAGATGTATTTCTGAAGGCGGGGCCTTGTAAAACATCCTTGCATGTGATTTGATAAACCACTTGTCCGTTATCTTGAATGACGTGCTAGGCTACTTCAAGCTCTTGCCAAACCCGGTCGGAAGAAGAGTGAAAACATCCTTGCCACCAATAAATGTCTTTAAAACCATTTTCTGTTAATCTTTTAAAGAATGAATATTCGATAGATTCGACAAATGGTTGAAATAGCAGAATCAATGTCAGCACAAGACTCCTCGCTGCGTGCCGCCATTGTTGTTTGAATCAAACACTCGCTTCGGCGCTCCTGATAGGTTCATAATTTTTTTCTCCTTGGAAGGAGTTTGGATTGCCCTCGAGCCCAGACTCTTGTTTGGAGCTCTTACAGCCCCCCCCAACCCCAACCCCACCCTTCTCACGGATAGAACACTACAGGTTCCTCATTCCTCTAACTGCTGAGAATGTAAACAACCCCACCCTTCTCACAGATAAAACACTACAGGTTCCTCATTCCTCTAACTGCTAAGAATGTAAACAACCCCACCCTTCTCACAGATAAAACACTACAGGTTCCTCATTCCTCTAACTGCTAAGAATGTAAACAGCACAAAGTAGGCATACAGTATGGCTACGATGCTTGGCCCGAGATATAAGAATTATAAAGGGGAGTCCATATACAGTTACAGTTGAGAGAGAATATTTATTAAAGAATTTAAGGAAAGCATGAGCTGTATAGTGACTACAATGTAAAAATGCAAGTACTGTATATGTTTACATTAGAGGATATATGTAAAATCGAAATAAAAATGGTTACGGAGAGAGGAAGTCCATCTGATGGGTGGAACAAAGGCCCTCTTCCTGTCACATTAGTGTGGCCAATCACGAAGGCCCTGCCACATTAGTGAGTCCAATCATGGAGGCCCTGCCACATCTGCTGCATCATTTACATGCTGGAAAGACAAACAAAAACGTGTCACTTGTAAGTATCCCCTGAGAAACACTTCAAGGGCTCTTGTTAAAATAATAAAACACTATTTGGGAAGAGTATCACACTATCTTTAACTATTTTTCACAGCATGGCCATATCCATGTGTTTGGGTTGAACGGCATGACAGTAACATCTAAAATATCACCATGTTAATGTTATATTCTTATCAAACTTTAGCTATTTTCAGAATCAACTACATTTTCCTGATGACCATAAATCGGCCGGCTGTTGAGCCGAAGGTGATGTGAATAATTACCAATTATGCAACACGTTGACGCGAGAAGGCAGACACAGATCGCAGCCAAAACCCAAGCCACACACTTAGCAATTAAGGAACGGTGTGCTGAAGAGTCACAAAAATGAAACCATCCTTCTACAAAAGATAAAAAAGTGAATAAGTTTATCGTTTATCACAATTGTTGTACATGGTGTGGTTAGAAATTCAGTTATATTATTTAAGGAGAGAGAAGCAGGTATATTGGATTGTTGAGCACCATTGATGTGAAACATTGTCTCCTTCATTTGGTCTTCACCGGATACTCTACAGATGAAGGTGCTGTTCTTTTTCAACTTGTCCACATCCATGCGTTGTTTTACTGTAAGATGATCGTAGAACGAGCCTTCATTGTTAGATGGTAGTCTTCTCCCCTCACCGTCCAACCAATCAACTGCTGGGTTAGGGATCCATCCGTCCGATTGACACAATAAGCTGAATCCTTCTCCATCAACTTTGTCCAAAGTGATCACTGGCTGTGAGCCTACGACTATAATACAGTCAAAAACATTTCTGATTAAACCATAAGCTATATCAGGGGTGGCCAACCAGTCTAGCATGAAGAGCATATCTAGCATACCAAGTATTAAACTAATGTGTAGGCTAGAAACAGTGTTATCACCTCCGCCAACAAGGTTATGTTCTCATCGGGGTTTGTCTGTTTGCTAAGCAAGATGTTAAGCGGAGGCGCGAGATGTTAAGCAAGATGCGCGAGGCATAGGTCTGCGATGTCAGAGTGCTTTTGTTTTGATTACTTTGACATATTAACCAGAGGGGTTATGCTACAAAACGATAAATCCTTCTTTTCAATGGCACGTGTTCCTTTTACTTATGATTAGCTTCAGGGTATTTCTGATTGCAACAGTATCATTAAACCTGGCTGAAGAACGAACACGTCTGCTTCTTTTTGCCCAAGATTCCTATCCATATCATGATGGTAAAATTATTACTGTTACTATTAATAGGCCCTAATTACTTTTGGCAATAGGCTACTATCCAATTCTTACCGGAAATAACGGCTATCTAAAAAAAAAAGTCAGAGGAGAAGTGAGAACATCAGTTGAGGAGCCGCGAGCCGCAGGTTGGCCACCCCTGAGCTATTTTATGTAATAGCTATAAGCCATAATGAATTTGTGGACATTAAAGGGATATTCCGCCACATGGAACTACACTCTTATCTGGCGTAATAATCAAGGGAAGTTGCAAATGTACCTCGGACGCAGTGATATCACGTCAGACGATTATTATGTCAGATGAGAGTGTAGATCTATGTCAAATCAGCCTAGAAAAACGCCAGGATTCATTTTCAGTTGGTCTTATTGCACTTTCAAACTTGAAAAGAGACACGTTATAAATGGGAAAATTACCAGAAATCTGAGTCACTATTAAGCATGATGCTAGCAGGCGAGAAGCTAACGGTCTAATCCGATTCAATGATCTATGCTATAGGCTGAAGCTAAAAGTTGTATCGCCAGACTCACAGAATGGCTGGATGAACGGGAAAGAGGTAAATATCGATTGTTTTGCTTGAGGGGAGGTGGAAAATTAGCTTATTTAAAAAATGGCGGAATATCCCTTTAATTAAACCCCAATTGTTGCGTTATTGAAAAACGGGTGGAAAATTAGCTTATTTCCAAAAATGGCGGAATGTCCCTTTAAGGGCCCTGTTAATTTACTAATTACAACTTCGGTAAATGTTGGGAGAGATTCATATATTGTATTTTTTTTATTTTTTTTTAAAAGGTACTTACCTTTAACAACTACTATCACTAGTGCATACTCTTTAGACTCTGTTTTGCATGTGTAGCCTCCTATATCTTCAACTCGCAGTTGTCTGAGGAGTAGTGACGCATTTCCCTTCTTGAGTTCTTTCTTGGAGAGGGATGTTCTGCCCTTATAAGACGCCATTTGATTGGTGTAAATATCAGTGCCGTCTTTATATTGGTGCACCATCCTGCCTGCCCTAGTCCACTCCACTGTTATCCCCTCAGCATTCCCACTGGGTTTAACAGAGCAGGGAAGGACCAGGTCTTCACCAACATTCGCATACAGAGGACCAACCACCTTCACATCTGTAAAACAGAGATATAACTGAGAGACTGCACAGTATGTACAACTAAAGTGTGTTAATCAAGTAAATACATAAGCTGGATGAACCCTGCCTGACCTGCCGGAAAATTTGGATTTCGCTCAGCAGCTCAGGCTGGAAACCTGCACATCTATCTCTCCTGCTTCCTGTCCACAACCTTTGGGTCCAATCACAAACTAGCTTATCTAAAAGACACACTGGATCATTGGTCTGATTGGGTTGAAGGACTATCCAAGCCTACAGAGTCATTTGAACGATGCCCATTGATCACGCCTCTAGTGCAGACTCCCCATACTAATGTTCAATCTTAAAATATTGAGTTTAGTATGGTGACAGACTAATAAAAACATGCGGTTTCCTCAAAAACAACAGTGAATGACGGCAGCAGTTTCAAACTCTTAAAGGTGACACAGAATGGAAATAATTTCTGTCTTGGTTTTGAATTAGGAGAGGTTGTGCATAACCAAAGAGCTATCATGAATATGAGGCATGGTTGTGCCCTCCTTCATATGAAAATCTTGAACTTAGAAATAGCCACTAAAAAACAGGCGAATTAGAACAAAGCCTTCCAAATATCGTAAAGCCATTGAAGTTCAATTGGGGTTGCCAAAGAGGGCGCCAATTAATCAAAAGGTACATTTCCATACCCAGCCTAAATATAAGGTTTTAATTGGGCTTGTAAAATTGCAATTGAACTTATTTTTTATTCATCAAAGTTGGAAATATAGTATTTTAACATCAGAGAACACAGTAGAGTACTCAAATCACAGTACAATATTCAATACTCAATAGACTAGCTAATTCTAGCACTTACTAGACTAGAAATGACTGCATGACTGCACTTTGCGCTGCTCTAACCTGTCTTTGTCACACTGAACCTTGATTGTTTGCCTTGCTGGAAGTCATTTTAGTGAAACGCGTCAGCCAAATGTAATGCAATGCAATAACAGCAGTGGTTATTGTGTCCTACCTGAGCTTCTGGGTGGGAGAACCACATAAGGACCAAAACACGACGAGCCGGAAAAATATGCCGTGACTGTAAAAAGCCTGAACAGTCTAAAAAATGACTTTCTATAACTTAACTCTGACAGACACATTGTCCTTTTGTCGGTGGTTTAGAGAGTGCCAAAGCTCCATTCAGCTACCAGGTTCATCTGTTTTGTTTTCGGGCAGGGAAATATGTTATTACAGCAGATAACCGGTCTAACAGGACGTCACAAATTTCCAGGCATTGACAAGTCGTCTGATGAACAAAATATGTCCCTGTATGTCTGAAAACCTTTTACTCTACCAGTAAGGCAAAAAGATCCCATAGAAAATGTCAGCAACGATTAGAAAATGAAAGAAAAGGATGGACCATAGCCTGAAAACATTTATCAAATCTGGAAATGATGTGGATATGAAGCTGTTTAACCCTACATCCCTCCTGTCAAACCTTCACTTTCACCCTATAAGTAGTTAAAGAACTCAGAATGTCCAAATCAAATTATTACATTCACTCTATCAGAGGCCCGGGAATGGCAAAATATTTTGGAAACAACAAAAATAATAAAATCAATAATTTCTTCATAGAATCTGTTAAAAACCTTGCCTCAAGGTTTTTAAGCAGGAACGATATAGGCCTAACAACAATAGACCTGTTTGAAGATATTAATTTGGGCTCAGAGAGGTGTAGATTAGTTTCGACATGCTAGCTTACGCAAGTATGGCGCCGCATGGAGCATTTAGAATCAGAATGTCCAATAAAAATCGGCGTTGGTCCATGCGTCATTTCCAGCTTTGAAATTTGGAGCATGGTCAGTGCCGACTGGCGCTGGATCCCAGCTCCAGTGTTCAATATGGAGTTGGTTATGAATCGGCTGTTTGATTTACTAGCCTAGCCTCCGCCATTTATTTGTATGTAGGGCAGGACTTAGTCATGCTCTCCAGTTGTATATAATACCTCCATGGGTAATCCGCATGCTTCCTCTGTGACTTTAGTGCTCATGTGATTTGTGTAATGCTCACTTTTTTTGGTTTGACGCTTTATAGTGTAACCATTTACTTTGAGAAGGTCACCAGGTCCCATTGTCTGAGAAACACCACCAACACTAACACATTTCTATAGCTTTTCTCCACTGTGGGTAAATGGTAGTTTTGGTGGTTGAAATGTTCACCTCACTCAAAATGGACCACTTGGTCATCATCATGGATACATGGATCACTCTTCTCCAAACAGCCGTGGCCTACTGGTTAGGGCTTCGGGCTTGTAACCTGAGGGTTGCCAGTTTGATCCCCGACCAGTCCAAGGCTGAAGTGCCCTTGAGCAAGGCACCTAACCCCTCACTGCTCCCCGAGCGCCACTGGTTGGGCAGGCAGCTCACTGCTCTGGGTTGTGTGATTCACCTCACTGTGTGTTCACTGTGTGCTGTATGTTCACTAATTCGGTTAAATTTGGTTAAATGCAGAGAACTGAATTTCCCTCACGGGATCAAAAAAGTATATATTCTATTATATTCTAAACAACTCAGCTTAACCTTTAGGAAGTCACATCTGGAAAAATATTTTAGCTTTCACTGGATTTTTTGTTCCAGGGACATGGCCTGAGATTGGCATAAAAAGCAATACATCCCAATGATACCATGTCCATTTCAAGTGTGGGGGTGAGAAAATTGTTATTTTTTGGGGGGGCAGCCGTAGTGTACTGGTTAGCGCATCGGGCTTGTAACCGGAGGGTTGCCGGTTCGATCCCCGACCAGTCCACCACGGCTGAAGTGCCCTTGAGCAAGGCACCTAATCCCTCACTGCTCCCCGAGCGCCGCTGGTTGGGCAGGCAGCTCACTGCTCTGGGTTGTGTGATTCACCTCACTGTGTGTTCACTGTGTGCTGTGTGTTCACTAATTCGGTTAAATTGGGTTAAATGCAGAGAACTGAATTTCCCTCACGGGATCAAAAAAGTATATATTCTATTCTATTCTATTCTATTCTATTTTGGGAAGTTTTTCAACCAGGGGAACCTGATGACCTTCCCAAAGTGAATGGTAACACAAACACGAGATACAGATTCCCAGATACAAGCTACAGTACATTAAGATGCTTTAGGTAAAGACCAGGCAGTGTGCTGAATGAAAATTAGACAGATGCACAGCAGAGATTTGGATGGGGAGCTGGTGACCAGATCAGATTGTGATATTTGCATAAAATCAGTGAATATTCAACAAATCCCTCCCTACTTGTTAACAGCGCTCTGCTCTGCCTCCGCCCCTCCTGTGCTGGAGATTCACATTTTCAGGAAGCGCAGTGAGCGAGATAATTAGGAATAAAGATCTTGCCAAAAACATGCGGACATCACGGATTCATGTAGCCTATGCATGTGTGCTTAAGCATTATCCACACAAGATGCTCTAGAAACAGGAATTGTTCAAGTAAAGCAACAAGGTTTTGTTGGGTTTCGAACATGAGTCTCGTGTAGGCAAAATAATCACTGACCTGCATCGTTACCACATCACTACGGTAGATATCAAACAAGCATACTGTTGCTCATATACTGAAATCATGACGTCCAAATGATTTTCTCTCACTTGCAAACATTTTGTGAAAATGCGAACTCTCAGGGGCAGAAGCCCTTGTTGAATATTCACTGATTTTATGCAAATATCACCAGTTAAAATGCACACCAGTTAAACTGGAGCACAGGTAGGCTACATCATGACTAGAAACTGAAGACTGGTAAATGAAGTCTTTTATTATTATGATCGGATATGACCACTTTTTTGCGCCTGTGGTTTAGACATTGCCAGTGGTCTGTTCAGCTACTGTTCTGTTTTCGGGAAGGAAAGATGTTCAACCGGGAACTACTACAGAATACTGGTCTGACTGGTCTGTCACATTAGAGTGAAAAGAAAACCCAGCAAACAGCATCATGGCACAGCGCCTATCTCACAATTCCATCAGCCATATTTCATCTGAACAAAATAGGACCTGAATACTACACTATACACATAAAGAGTATGGACTACATATACTAAAGTGTTTGGATTTATATTGAAACAACGAAGATGAGAACCTGAATACTACACTATACTACACATAAAGTGTATGGATTTATATTGAAGCAACAAAGATGAGAACGGAAGTGAAAAAACTATTATGAGTGATATTGCACATAACCAGTTATGTAGGCACCAATAGTGTCTCAAATGTAGCGATTGACAGACAAGCAGAGAAGTTGTGCACCAATGTAGCTATTTAATTAATTGGAGGCCAAGCAAAGAAATTGCTTTTCTTGTCTTCACTTGTGCCTTTACCTATCATTATTATTATGCATCTTCTGTCTTCTGCCGTTGGACTCTATGACAAGCTTTAGAAATGTATGGTAAAGAGTACTACAATTTGGCACACTTACATTTCACCAAGTAGCATGGCTACACTTTTAGTGCGCTATCAGTGCCATGATTTTGGATCACACTTAAAGGTGAACTATGCAAGTTTTTTAGCTTAATTTGCCTTAACTGATCAGCTTCGGAGTCATTGGAATGCGTATTTGACTTATTTCGGGTTGACTGATTGCTGTCTCGCTTCCCCCTAGCGCCTCTGAACGGAAAAAAAAACATGCTAAGTTTGTGCCTCGGGGCCGGTAACACTGACAAACAGAAAGTCTCCAGCCTCACGATCATGCTCAAGAAAAGGCAGAGTGTTGTAAAGGGAAGTAGGGGAAGCTCTGCAGAGAAACTCGCAAGCGTAAAACGAGTGAAAATGAAAAGTGATCAGATACAAATTCTTGCATATCAAGACGCAGATATGACATTTGATGGAATGCTTGGACCCCAGCGTACATGTACTGTCTCTTTTATGCTTGGCCAACTCCCTATTTGCAATAATTTACTGATATGTAGTTATTTATTTATATTTGATTTGTTTTGTTTGTTCGGGGCAACATGATTTTTAACAAAACATGCACAGACAAAATACATTTAATGTATTGTGCCAATGTTAGATTAGCCCTATCTTATCATGTACTTTAGTATACGCTTACCTAGATAAGATAGTATATCTTTCAGTAGATATCAGAAAAAATGCTATCTTTGAACTGAAGAAAGGTAAATCTGTTGAGGACCAGTGGGTATCAGTATTGTTCAAAAGAAGAACAACGGATCTACTTGAGGTTCAGTTGTGAGTTTGTCTGGTTCCTCCAATCCTATATTTTGTAGTATTACTGTAACTGCACTGATACTCAATAGCACATGTCAATACATTACTTAATCACAAATTACATTCAAAGAGAAACAAATGTAGACGAAGTCCAACTTCAGGGTACAGATCATGAACAGAGAGATTTTTAGAGACCATACCAGTAACTTACTTCATCAACAAGCCTGCTCAACAACACTGTGTTTTAGCAATGTTTGTCATCATCATATATGGTCTGTTACTCCTAGAGAATTTCACTCTTTTATGTGTAGCCTTTGTGTTGTTTGTGTTTGTGTTAATAACACACACAATGGCTACCGTGTGAACAAGCTTAACCGATATGGCTCTGTGTATGTTGATTGTGTTTGACTTAAAGCTGCCGTCGGCAAGCCTTCAAAATTCTGAGTCTAAAGTCGGAAAATTCAAACTGATACAACTTTCAGGTGCCTCCCCCAACCTCTACCAAGCTCCATACTGTCCCCCGAACCCCTCCCCCTCTGGAGACGAGGTCAGAGCCCCTTTAGGGAGAGCCGGTCCACTTCCTATTAACTCCATTGTACCGGATTGTTCCTGCAATCTGTTGAAATTCCGCTAGGGGCGTTGCCGAGCAAGTGATAAATGAATTGTGGTCTATGGGGCTAAGCGGCTAGAACTCGTTTTTTTCACAGTTGACAACTTCATTTCTTAATGTACATTGTCGTAGTAGCTACCTGAGTATGGGTTTTCCACTGGAAATGAAATAAAAAGTCACTCATGTCCTTTCTGCTTTTCATAGGATGGGCCGTTTTCCCTGTAACATGCTAGCATTTAGCTCATCGATGCTCGCGACAATCGCGACCGATTACGACCGTCGTGAAGCTGAACCTTCTTTTAGGTCTATGGCCGTAAAGTGGTTCGCTTGTGTCACGTGACATGAAAACTTTGAAAGGGTTTTTAGGAATAGCAACACATATAGAAAATTGCATTGGTCAGCTAATTGTCAAGTCAAGTTATCCTGCATCGCATGCATTAATGCAATTTCAGGACAAAAAAATATATATAAAGACAAATGTGGTACTGGGGGGTTCAGCTCCATTGCCACCCATTCATTCATCACTTGCTCGCGATCGCCCTCTAGTTGCAGTACCATGCGGAAGTATTTCGCTAGTGGTCCTTCTCCCCTTATTAGACATTCTCTGACGAGGTTGTGTACGTGAGCAGCAGAGTAGCTGCGGTTGGATAGCAGCATGTGTACAAGCTGTGACTGACAGGTAGCGATTCCCCCCCCCCTAACGTGATTGCTTAAACAAAATAGGGAGCGCTCGATTTGTGCAAGCATGATTACAGGCTTCAGAGGGAGCTAGAGAATTCTGGATTTCTCCATACAGCCTATTCAATATTCTACCTCCAGAATCCCATGACAGTTCAAGCTAATATGACTGATAAAATGCTGCTAACGGTCACCACCACACAATAGCTACCGTGTGAACAAGCTTAACCAATATGCCTCTGCCAACAAACCGAAAGCCGTGAATCCAGCAGAATCTGGTCAATCCAGATCTGTAGATCTGTAACGTCAGATCAGCTGCTTTGTGTTTTCTATCTGAATCACAGGTTAGAGCGACTAAAGGAGCTCTTCTATTGCCTGTAGCCTACTTCTCTCCAAGACACTGCATCATGCATTTCCCAACATGCCCAGTGGCAACACGGACATCTTAATAGTTTACAGCTCAAACAGAAATGGGCCTACAGCGTAATTCATTCATTCATTCATCCATCCATCCATCAATTAATTAATTGCTTGGACAATTAATTCACAAATTCATTCATTCATTCATTCATTCATTCATTCATTCACTCCCCCAGCTTCACCACATGTTAGAGAGCACTAGGAGCTCTTTTATAGGGAGGGAGACGGGAATGATATCAGGACGTTGAACACCATTCATGTGAAATTATCTCTTCCTCGGAGCCACCATGTAGGGGACATCGTTGTCCCTCCACTCCACTATCAGGCGGGTATTCCAAGTGCGTGGTTTAGTGAGAAACCTGGGTGAGGTAACTCAGAGTAAGTGGTAAACCTCCAACAACATGGAGCCCGATAACATTGTTTTGTTAGGTGAATGAAACCATGCAGCTTTTATTAGGAGGTTTACCACTTACTCTGAGTCAACTTACTTGTGGTTTCTCACTAAACCACGTAGAATAGCCTACCCCCTGATGTAGTTTGATTGTGTAGCCGCCAGAGTTCCCCTTTATCTCTGTGAGGTAAGCAGGTTTGACTCATGCTCAACAGTGCAGTTCACTAGACATTCATCTGCAAGGAGTGTTCCTGGTCTATTCAGTTGTCAAAGTAATCAACAACAACAACACTGCATTTAAATATAGCGCTTTTCAAAACCCCTAAGTGCTAGAAGGGAGGGGGTGTATGGTGGGTGTCACATTATATGTTGTATGTTATATGTGATGTGTGATGTGTGATGTGAACATCAAATGCTGCTCTTTTATGGAATGTTGATTGATGATGTGTGAAGAAGAATATCCTTATAGGACAATAAAGAATCTATCTAAGTATCAGCACACGACTAACTTTGTGACTTTAGTGCTCATGACATTTGTGTAATGCTGTAGATGTGTTAAGCTCTCGCCATGTAGTTTAACATGATGACCAGTAGGTGTCAGCATTCACAAAGATGTGTTTTACCCCTCCATGTGAGTCTTGAACAAAGTCAAAATCTCAACCCAAGGCCATGTCCATTCAGTCCATTCACAACAAGAGTCAGACAGGACATTTTTAGTCTGGATCAATGATTAGTGGGTTTCTGTTTTCTTCAGAGAACTCCCCAGGAAGGAAAATTGGATAGAGTCGCTCTGTTCGCTTTACACCTTTTAACAAGCAGATGAGATGTCCAGTCACTGCATTAAACAATGACACCTGGCTCCTAATATGCTCCACAAAAACTCTCACTATATCTAGCCTCTCACTTAAAGGGATAATCCGGAGTGAAATGCACTTTAGATCAATTTTTCAGACTATTGGGGGTACATACGTTGAGTTGACACCAAAATCATGTCATTCGGATGTATTTTGAGAAAGTTCGAGCTCACCGTTTTTAGCCAAAACTCGTTAGCCTGGAAGTGACCGGGGCGTGTCCTTTCGCCGCTACAAAGCGCTATTTTTATACCTCTTCTACTGTTCCAAACAACACTACACTTACGTGGTAGTGAGTAGAGGGTCCCTAAAGCTAAACCGAAGTATCCCCACGTCTTTATGTGGTCGGATAGAGAGTCCAGAATGAATTTAATCGAGTCCGTACCTTTCCGGAAATGTTAGTAAAGTGTTGTTAGAACGTTGCCAGCTGCAGCAGCGACATTTCCGTCAACTCAACGTATGTACCCCCAATAGTCCGAAAATTGATCTAAAGTGCATTTCACTCCGGATTATCCCTTTAAACCAGCTCTACCTTTGGGGATGTATTTGCCCAGTAAAGTCCATCTTTTAGCCCTAATATGAAGTGCTGTTCTGGAGAAACAGGGATATCTCCCCTGCGAGGTGCTGATTCACTCATCAACCCAAGAGTCCATTCTGTCTTCCCCTCAACCTTCACATCATAATAAAATGTAGTAGTGTAGTGAGTGACCCATTTCTAATTCTATCTCATCTATGCCTAACACACAGGGATATTCATTAAAATGCTGAGGGTTTACATGTTTAATGTTGTGTGCTTAATGTTTGTCATTAAACAATATATGGACGGGTGTGCATTCATGCTGTAGCCTATAGGGTTAATGTGTCGTTTTTTTGCGTGATGAACTTTGTAAAAAGCAACATGATGGCAACATGATGCCAACATGAAATCAGCAGGGTTGCCAACTTCGGGTGTTTGGCTGGAGTGAGATTTTGAAAAGGGGGGAGGGGGGTGCATTTGGCTTATTTGAGGGCCACGCAAAAAAAAAAAAAAAAAAAAAAATGGGTGCCGAAGATATCAGCACAATCTTTAAGTGCAGGCCCCTTGCCAGACACACGGGGCCCATAGCCTAGACCATAGACTACATAAACATCTGGTAGTTGTTAAACCAGGTGAATAAAATATAGGCCTACCAGTATGGCTTTCCCAATGTCATTTGTAGTGGTGTTGTAGACCGATACAACTCACATCCAATAAAATAATAGGTAATTTACTGAATCATACTGTGTAGATGTTCTGTACAGTAGGCTATCTACCCAAACAACCATCCATCAATCCATCCATATATTTAGGCCTATCTATCTCATGTAGGCTATCAGTTTATCATAGTCAATGAAAAATACATGATAAGAAATGTAGTGTCACAATTGTTTTGATATTGATAATCAGTCAAGAATTTTGATATTTTCATGATTTGATTTGGGAGCCCCCCCACAAAGATCACAAAGACATTACAAGCCCTTATACCACTGCTTGGTCAAATTTCCTATTGTGATGCGCTATTTGGAACGTGCATTGTTTTTCTATATACCGCACGGCTATGAAGTAGTTCCTTTTTTTGGGCTTATTACACTTGAATATCAATTCGCCCATGTGAATGTAACGGTAAAAACAGCAACGTTGTATCTAAGACAGCGGCAATATAAACGAAAATGATAGTAGCAGTGGTATAAGCGGGATAATCAACTCCGCGCCCTGTGCGTTTATAGGAAAATAATGCACTTATCAAACTGTAAAGTCCCCTCCGCCTGCGGCGTCGGGTCCTTATTACCACTTCGAACGTGCATTATTTTCCTATAAACGCACGGCGCGTCGTTGATTATCCCTTACCTAACACACTCAGTGAAAAGGTGGTTTCATGTCTGTATTTCAAACATTTTGAAATTCATATTAAGTTTACATTATTTATGATCTGCGTAATTAGCTAAAATACATAGTAAGTTGACTATTTCATATTGATTTTAGATTTTGACACAATTGTCATACTCACTTACATTTAGCCTATCTTTATTGTCATTTAATGCCTGTCACTTTACGTAAGAGAGTGATAGGTTTCAGTCATGCTTTTCGGCTATCCTAAAGTTATTAATATGTGGAAGTAGCCAAATGTTTTGTTTTCTATGTAGTCAAAAGACCAAACAAGTGGAAGAGCAGTAGCCTAGTTCATTATTTTGGGGCGCATACAACGGGATTAGCCTACAAATTAATTACATCAACAGCCTAAATTCACCTTGACTTTCTCGCGATCCGTCTATCACAGCAACTAGTAGGTCTATAATACCATCGAAAAGATTGTGCTCTGTCAAGAGTCATTCATTCATATCAGTGTAGAACTTCGTGAGCAATCACGCCTGCGGCGTCGGGTCCTTATTACCACTTCGAACGTGCATTATTTTCCACGGCGCGTCGTTGATTATCCCTTACATAATTTCTCTGCGCTGAGAACGTTGTAGTCAGGTATTAGACCTATCCCTGCAGTTCATCTAAAGAGCCTATACATGCCTTAAATTCGTCTACTGCCTAGTGCCTACACAATGATCTGCTGCATGTGGTCAAGTCACCAACTGATAACGAACGGGTTGAAGAAAAATAAGAATGGATTTTGGCGTGACATTGCTTAAGTCTGCGTGAGAGCGTGAGATTGATGCTGAAATCGTGAGTGTCACGGCGAATGCGTGAGAGTTGGCAACCCTGAATCAGGACATGCTCACTGGATACTTCATGCTTTAAGCATGCGGTTTAGATGATGACCAGTTGGTGGCAGCATTTCACACATGTGTTTCCCCCCGAATGTAAGTCTTAGATCTCAGTTACTTAAGCTCTGGATTGGGCCATATACAAGACTAACGTGTCAAATATCTCTGTATGGCAAATTATATGTAGTATATATGAGTGTAAATAAATAAATGTAAATTATTAATGGAGATACTTTAGTGCAGCTATGGTAGAGCAAGTAACCAAACACAGACCTCACAGGAAGACACACACACCCCCACACACACACACACACACACACACACACACACACACACACACCACACCACACACACACACACACACACACACACACACACACACACACACACACACACACACACACACACACACACACACACACACACACACACACACACAAACCAGTTTCACTTGTCTACACGCCTCTACATGTCTACATGGTTTCAGACACCTGACACCTGAAATGATGCTATGGAGCTCTCTCTCTCTCTCTCTCTCTCTCTCTCTCTCTCTCTCTCCTTCTCCTTGTGTGTGTGAGAAAGAGAGCAGGCCTGACAACCTTGTCTGGCTCATTGCCAGTTATGAGATTTTCAAATTCTGTCTCCACGGTAACCACCACACCAAGGCTGCGGTTAGCAGGCAAATGACTCATCGCCTTCCTCTGCGAAATCAGCCAATGAACAGCAAGCATTCCTGCCAAGAGGAGCATATCAACCAATCAGAATCCAGCCTGTTGGTTCAGTGGAAAAAACAAATGTGTATTCAAAGGGGAATGGATGAGTCCTAAGGGGGGAGCTTAATGTCACTCCTCCTGTGTGTGTGTGTGTGTGTGTGCGTGTGTGCGTGTGTGCGTGTGTGTAGGTGTGTGAGTGTGTGTGTAGATGTGTGAGTGTGTGTGTGTGTGTGTGTGTGTGTAGGTGAAGGTGTGTGTGTGTGTGTGTGTTTGCGTGCGTGTGTGTGTGTGTGTGTGTGTGTGTGTGCGTGCGTGCGTGTGTGTGTGTGTAGATGTGTGAGTGTGTGTGGGTGTGTGTGTGTGAGTGTGAGTCTGTGTGTTCGTGCGTGCGTGTGTGTGTGTGTGAAACCGGAAGGCTTCACCCCTCCTCCTTTATTCTCAATTCTCAGTTTTACCTGAGTGCACACCTGACTCCATGCTGTGTAAAACCATTGTGACATCACACTTCACCCCACCCCCGCACCGATACAACTAACCACCATGTAGTAGACCAATAACAACACCCCTCACCGATACACACACTAGCCTACTGTAGTAGACCAATAACACCCCACCCCCCCCTCGTCATACTATAGTCTATTGTCTCTAGAGAGGACCGATAGCAACAACACCCCCCCCACCCCAATTGATACACCTAAATACCATAGCAGACCTCCCCCCCCCCCCCCCCCCACACACACACACATTCTCGTCTCGCATATACGCCATAGCTTTGGTCTGTGGACCCACCCCCGCCACCACACACACCCACACACACACACACACACACACACACACACACACACACACACACACACACACACACAGAGACACACCTCTCACCCCCAGTACCGCAGCAGACCCATTGTAAGACTAGACCTCCTCCCCCTCCCCCTCTAATACAACTACACTGCTGCAGCAGACCTACTGTAATGACAACAACACAACACAAACAACGCTGGGTCACACAACAGATAGCAAGAGGCGGGCGGTCCACTGGCATCCTGCTCATCTCAGTTCTCTGGTGATCCACTGGTGGCTTACTGACAGATGCCCCAATATTTTGCCACTATTGCTCTAAAAAATCTTCTTTTTATTGTTATTATTATTATTATTATTTATTCAGTTATAGTCTACTTTATCGATCATTTAAATAACAGGTCATGTATTTTCTTAATATTTGTGACAAGTTAAATTTCAAGAGCTATCTGCCATTCTAATGTTGCTATCTGTTAGACAACATCATCTGATGGAAATTGCTGATAATAAACAACAAGTAAAGTTATTGGTGGTGTATTTAAAACTGAAATTGTTGGCCATTTGACTGCATCCAGTCCTATTGCTCTTCTGCAGGTGCAATAGGATAGCCTACTGTGGCTGAATGCACTGCTTTAGAATAAGTAGGCCTAGGCCTATCATAAATGATACAAATTGTAGACATAGCCAACGCTTACATGACTGACATGTTGGCTCGCCTAAATTATGTTGTGTTTCACAGATATGGCTATTTAGCCTAGCCTAATTGACTAATTTACAAGAGCCACTGACAACAGCCTAGACAAACTCAGTTTGTTTTGAAAGACGTGTTTGTCATATTTCTAAACTGAGTTGAGTAGAACATTAGGCTATAAACCGGGTGAAAATGTCACTGTGTCAGTCGTTCCGGCTATCACACGCATGACAAGAAGATGCCACCGAACCAGTCGGACAAGTCACGTGGTCTCGGTATCGGTTGAACACGCCGCTTCTCGTCAAACACAGGTGTTTGTCGGCTTACACGGAAGTAGAGCCAATGAAATTGGTACAGGTGCGAAAGTAACCTGATCAAACGCAGATATTTGAGCAATTATTACACACTTTTGCTTATTTTATTTTTCTCCCTGGAGTTTGGACGGAAGACGGTGGAAGTCCGTTATTAGGCCTACCGAGGACTGTAATTCTCTCTGGCAGAAATGTTCAAGCTTGTGTTTGGAAGGCTAACGCTGGGGCTGCTGCTGTGTGCGACAGGTAAGGACATGTTTGTTTGGTCTAGTCACCGTCAGGCAGTCACTTTTTACAGTAGGCTAGTTATGAATAATACGAGGTGTTGACATCATATGGTTACTATGTAGCCTGTTTAGTAGCCTACAGCCGCCTATCAAGCGTGTCAAAACCTGGAACGTCCTCAGTGTTGATATTTTACGTCGCAATAAATCATGATTATGTGACATTAGCCTACTACTTCTACTGACTATTGAGTCAAGGTTTTTTTCTGTCTCAATAGGTAGCCATTTATGTGTTGGTCCTTTTTATTTGTGTGTTGAGCCTTTTTGGGACTCTTAAAACAATTCAGTAAGGAGTCTGGTAGTGCAACAGGTAGCCTAGATTTGTATGTCACGGCAGGTTATGAGAATGGGCGTGGCTGCGTGTAGGTTGCGGTGCTCTGCTTACCGCAGTGTCATATGAGCAAATATTAGTTCCCCACTCAGTAGCAGGCTGTAGCGCTCTACAGGCCTATGGTTATAGGCTACTTACTAGACTTAAAGCTTTTGCAGGAATGTAGAACCATAGGCAACTGTAGGCTATAAGCTGCACAGACCTACACTACGAGTAGTAGGATAAGGTGAGGTGTCTTCATAGTTTGCATCTCAAGTAGAAATTGACCTACAGTGTCATTCATTCATTCACTCCCTCAGTCTCCACCTCCGGCTGAAAGTGTTGATCTTATACTTAAAAGTAATTTTACAGTGTGTCTCCTGGGTAACATACTGTAGGGGGAGACTGGGTATAGTTGAAACACAGGGATAGTTGTGACATCACCATTTCCACAGAACAGGAATAAGATATTGGACATATGATCACATCAGCACATCCACCACTCCACCACTATCCCACATGGTGATTTTTAAGCCTATAATGTCACCCGTTCTCATTGGGCAAAGGAAAAGGTGATTTTGGCATAAGAAAGTGACATTTTTCACCACGGCTATATTTTTCTTAGTACTTTTACCATTGAAGATACAATCACATGCCTCATATCATAACTGTAGCCTAGTCTCTAAGGCAAAACATGATGCATTTCATCCAAGCATAAACCAAAGCACTAGGCCTATTATACAGCAAGATACATATGGCTGTCAGGGATCGGGGTAGGTTGTAACACTTATATATGTATACTTATTTATGTGTCATTTTAATCATCATTTAATTAATTTCTCTGCCATTGTTTTGTCAGTTGTAGCTTATCAACACTGGCACATCTGTAGTACAAGTTTTGTGCAATATTTTACACTATTCAGTCAAATTTACACAGAGAAACACACACACACACACACACACTCACAAACACACCCTATACACACATCTAGCACACAAAAATACACACACACATGACCATATATACAAAGGCTACTTTGGTTATGGCCATTCAAAGAGAAACAAAATTAAAGAAAGCTGATTTCTTGTGTTCATACATCTCAATGTCCCAAACATGTTTTTGAAAAATATTGCATGGTTTGACCTCTCTTTTTTCTAGCTGTCTTTTATCTAGCTGTTACAACTTACCCCTTAGTGGGGTAGGTTGTAAAAAAGGGTCACCTTGTATTTTACACCAAATTACAAGGTCTGTCATTTTCTTGCAGAAATTTGAGTTGGTTCTATCTGAAGTAGACAAATGTGGGTATTTTGAAAAAAAGGTTTCAGGATTGTAGCTAAAAAAATGTGTTACAATCATACCCGGTCTCCCCGTACACCTGGTCATTTTTTCTGATTTTTTTTAGACCTATGTGCGTGGGTCCTGGTTGAATTGACATGGAATGACCCATGTGACATCATCAACCACTTAGGCCTACTCTACTGACTGTGAGGCCGATGACAAGTTGTTGTGTCAGTGTTGGAAGCGATCAATGTGTGGGCCGGATTAATGAGTCACAGTAGTCTATGAGCGCAGGCGGGGCTGCTTGTAAATACTTGACCTGTAGTGCCCTGAGTAAATATTATGCTCCCTGCCACTCAACTGCAGTCCGTAGCTGCTGCATCCTATATGCTGCATGCTCAGCTCAGCTGCAGTCCGTAGCTGCTGCATCCTATATGCTGCATGCTCAGCTCAGCTGCAGTCCGTAGCTGCTGCATCCTATATGCTGCATGCTCAGCTCAGCTGCAGTCCGTAGCTGCTGCATCCTATATGCTGCATGCTCAGCTCAGCTGCAGTCCGTAGCTGCTGCATCCTATATGCTGCATGCTCAGCTCAGCTGCAGTCCGTAGCTGCTGCATCCTATATGCTGCATGCTCAGCTCAGCTGCAGTCCGTAGCTGCTGCATCCTATATGCTGCATGCTCAGCTCAGCTGCAACTGCAGTCCGTAGCTGCTTTATCCTATATGCTGCATGCTCAGCTCAGCTGCAGTCCGTAGCTGCTGCATCCTATATGCTACATGCTCAGCTCAACTGCAGTCCGTAGCTGCTGCATCCTATATGCTGCATGCTCAACTCAGCTGCAGTTCGTAGCTACTGCATCCTATATGCTGCATGCTCAGCTCAGCTGCAGTCCGTAGCTTCCTGCTATTAGCATCCTGTGGTGCACCAAAAGGATGTCAGTGGACCACCTGAATCCAGGGCTTCGGTAGGGTGCCTTGGCTATTATACAGGTTAAGGCTACAGGTTAAGGCTACAGATGGGCAGTTGGGTGTGTAGCCTTGTGAATAATGATGCTATAGGCGCAGTTGTGTATGTAGCATAATGAATAATGATGCTATAGATAGGGGCAGTTGTGTATGTAGCATAATGAATAATGATTCTATAGGGGCAGTTGTGTATGTAGCATAATGAATAATGATGCTATAGATAGGGGCAGTTGTGATGCTATAGGGGCAGTTGTGTATGTAGCATAATGAATAATGATGCTATAGGGGCAGTTGTGATGCTATAGGGGCAGTTGTGTTCATGTAGCATAATGAATAATGATGCTATAGGGGCAGTTGTGTATGTAGCATAATGAATAATGATGCTATAGGGGCAGTTGTGATGCTATAGGGGCAGTTGTGTTCATGTAGCATAATGAATAATGATGCCATAGGGGCAGTTGTGTCCGTGTATAAGTGAATCATGATGTCAGCAGTGGCCTAGTGTGTAGCCTTTGATGCTCCTTGTTAGTAGGGAGCCACACGTGGACCTAGAGAAGTTGGTGTGTTGTGTGTAAACCCAGTAGGGGTGGTGTTGTGTGACATTATGAGGGCAGGTTGTATGTGCTACAACAGCAACTACACACACACACACACACACACACACACACACACACACACACACACACACACACACACACACACACACACCTACACACACACACCTACACACACACACCTACACACACACACACACACACACACCTACACACACACACACACACACACAGACGCGCATAGCGAGAGAGAAGGCAGTCTGCTTTTTTTTTTCTGTGAATCTCATGTAGTTTCATTGTGAGTAGCAGGTCAGTGTTTGGCATTACAGTGTTGACATTACAGAGTGGCATGTTGCACTATGCACACACACACACACACACACACAAACACAGAGAGAGAGAGAGAGAGTGTGTGCCTCTAATGTTTGCTTCTCAGGTTGATATGGTGAGAGCATTAAATGGGAAAACTACACAATAAACAGAGAGAGAGAGAGAGTGTGTGCCTCTAATGTTTGCTTCTCAGGTTGATATGGTGAGAGCATTAAATGGGAAAACTACACAATAAACAGAGAGAGAGAGAGAGTGTGTGCGCCTCTAATGTTTGCTTCTCAGGTTGATATGGAGAGAGCATTAAAGGGGAAAACTACACAGTAAGCTAATTAGCCACAGCACTTGAAGCAGAGAGGGTTAAAGCGGAGCGAGAAGCAGAGAGGGTTAAAGGGGACATATTATACCTCTGTCCCTGTAGTGGTATCAGAGAGGGTTAAAGCGGAGCGAGAGGTGCAAACGTTCGATCATTCCCGCGTTCTGTCTTCGCAAATGGGAGGGGGGCTAAATCCCCCTTTAAGCAGACCTGTTGACATTCGAACTGAACTGCTTGCCAATCTGACAGAGATCGATATCCCACTATGATGTCTTTGCGACACGCCTCTTTAAGCAGACAGGAACTGTTTGAATTTTTCTTCCATAGAGATGCATTCTGTTGGTCTATCTTGTCAGTAAGGATCTTTGCTTGATGCAGTGTGATGGAGCAGCTAAGAGCAGCCGAGCCCACAGCTCCAGATAACACTCAAGTCTGCGCCCAATGCACATATGTGTAAGACAGGCTAGACAATGGCCCAATCACAGTACAGGGGCGTATCCAGGGCAGACTAGGGCCCAATCACAGTACAGGGACGGATCCAGGTCAAACTAGGGCCCAATCACAATAGAGGGGCGTATCCAGGTCAAATCAGGTCTCCTTGGATTTAGACAAAGGTTATTCATGGCGGAAGATATATTTCATCAGCAGCCACTTCCTGGAATCTGGATCAAAATTCCCCTTTACGCAGAGCAGAGGCTGCCATTGTTCCATTGAAGTCTATTTCATTACATATGCTAAGATCATATAGCCTACATAGAATTAGGAATGTGCATTTTTGGCATGTTTTCATGATTCAATCAGGTATTGTTTTTAGTATTTTTGAGCTTTCCAGTCTGGAGAAAATCAAACTTGTATCAGGTGTGCGTACAGTACACTCTTTGGTTGAGACCAACACTAGACCCCCATCAGCTGAATCATATTTCATCCAAGCAGAAAGTAGATTCCTCTCTGTTAGTGTGGTCCCAGTTCCTCTAACTGAACAGTTGGACTCAAAGTCTATACGCCTGTCAGACACTTGCTCATACTCAATTAAGCCTTGTCCAAGATTAAACACCTTTTTCAATCCAGATTAATCCTCACACAGGAAATAAAATGGGCAGACATGTTCCAGAAACTGGGATAAGATGTTTCAGCTTGTCGGGTATTGAATGCCATTGGGGCTCACAAACCCTCCCCCAGATTATGCAGCTGCCTGACGGCTCACACAGTTTCCCCCAGATTATGTACCTGCCTGGCGGCTCACACAGTTTCCCCCAGATTATGTAGCTGCCTGGCGGCTCACACAGTTTCCCCCAGATTATGTAGCTGCCTGGCAGCTCACACAGTTTCCCCCAGATTATGTAGCTGCCTGGCAGCTCACACAGTTTCCCCCAGATTATATAGCTGCCTGGCGGCTCACAAACCCTCCCCCAGATTATTTAGCTGCCTGGCAGCTCACACAGTTTCCCCCAGATTATGTAGCTGCCTGGCAGCTCATACAGTTTCCCCCAGATTATGCAGCTGCCTGGCGGCTCACACAGCTTCCCCCAGATTATGCAGCTGCCTGGCGGCTTTAGCTGATGCTCGCTTCAGCAACTCAAGCTTCGTAAATCTGATTGGTTTTGTTTTTTTCCTCCTTGCTGATTGTGTTCGGTGACCTCGAGAAACAACGTTCTGTGTGTGAAATCTGCAGATTAAGAGAGAGAGAGCAAGCACAGAGAGAGCACAGAGCACAGATTGTAACCTAAATCTTTGCTTAGCTGCTGACCAAATATTTTGTATATTGTATGTGATCTTGTCTATTGTGTAGCAGTAAGATTCTTCTCTATGACAATAATGTGTCACATTGCAATTTTGATAGTACAGGCGATAATCATGTTTACATGTTAATAGTACAGGCAATGAGATGTTCACATAAGCTAGTACAGGCGATAATCATGTATACATATTAATAAACTAGGCAGACAGCTCAAATGAAGGAGAGCAAGAGGCCGGAACACTTTAAATGAACTGTTCTGTTGTAAATGGTTACTAAGGGTAAATGTTCTAGTAGGGAACAGGGACTGTTCTGTGGTAAATGGTTACTAAGGGTAAATGTAAAATGCTCTGGTAGGGAACTGGGACTGTTCTATTGTAAATGGTTACTAAGGGTAAATATTCTGGAAGGTAATAGTAATGGTTCTATTGTAAATGGTTACTAGGGGTAATTGTTCCAGAAGGTTATAGTAATGGTTCTGTTGTAAATGGTTACAAAGGGTAAATGTTCTGGAAGGTAATAGTAACTGTTCTGTTGTAAATGGTTACTAAGGGTAAATGTTCTAGTAGGGAACAGGGACTGTTCTGTGGTAAATGGTTACTAAGGGTAAATGTAAAATGTTCTGGTAGGGAACTGGGACTGTTCTATTGTAAATGGTTACTAAGGGTAAATATTCTAGAAGGTAATAGTAATGGTTCTATTGTAAATGGTTACTAGGGGTAATTGTTCCAGAAGGTTATAGTAATGGTTCTGTTGTAAATGGTTACAAAGGGTAAGTGTTCTGGAAGGTAATAGTAACTGTTCTGTTGTAAATGGTTACTAAGGGTAAATGTTCTAGAATCTAGTAGGTAATAGTAACTGTTCTATTGTAAATGGTCACTAGGGGTAAATGTTCTAGAATCTAGTAGGTAATATTAACTGTTCTATTGTAAATGGTTACTAAGGGTAAATGTTCTAGAATCTAGTAGGCAATAGTAACGGTTCTATTGTAAATGGTTACTAAGGGTAAATGTTCTGGTAGGGAACAGTTACTGTTCTATTGTAAATGGTTACTAAGGGTAAATGTTCTGGTAGGGAACAGGGACTATTCTGTTGTAAATGGTTACTAAGGGTAAATGTTCTGGAAGGTAACAGTAACGGATCTGTTGTGTGTTGGCTTTGCAGGAGCTCTGGCCT